>NW_026912054.1:929538-1239384 GCF_963662255.1 Cinclus cinclus | reverse complement strand
TGGGTCACAATGGATCCTTGCTTCTCTTAACCCCTGTGCTGTCACAATGCATCCCATGACCTTTTAGGCCACATGATGTCACAATGAATTATTTGATTCTTGGCCTCCATGGTGGCATAATAGATCCTTGCTTCTATTGGTCCCCGTGCTGTAACAATCCATCCCTGGCAATTTTTATACCCCCTAGTGCCACAAGGGACCATTAGATTGTTAGCCTGCATTGGGTCACAATGGTTCCTTGCTTCTCTTAACCTCTGTGGTGTCACAATGCATCCCATGCCCTTTTAGGCCACTTGATGTCACAATGAATTATTTGATTCTTGGCCTCCATGGTGGCATAATATATCCTTGCTTCTATTGGTCCCCGTGCTGTAACAATCCATCCCTGGCAATTTTTATATCCCCTAGTGCCACAAGGGACCATTAGATTGTTAGCCTCCCCTGGGTCACAATGGTTCCTTGCTTCTCTTAACCTCTGTTGTGTCACAATGCATTCCAAGACCTTTTAGGCCACTTGATGTCACAATGAATCATTTGATTCTTGGCCTCCATGGTGTCATAATAGATCCTTGCTTCTATAGGTCCCCATGCTGTCAGAGTTCATCCGTGGTCCTTTTGCGCCCCCTGGTGTCAAAAGGGATTCTTAGATTGTTGGCCTGCATTGGGTCATAATGGTTCCTTGCTTCTCTTAACCTCTGTGGTGTCACAATGCATCCCATGCCCTTTTAGGCCACTTGATGTCACAATGAATCATTTGATTCTTGGCCTCCATGGTGTCATAATGGTTCCTTGATTCTATTGGGCCCCATGCTGTCACAATTCATCCCTGGCCCTTTTACGCCCCCTGGTGTCAAATGGGATCCTGGGATTATTACTCTCCATTGGGTCACAATGGATCCTTGCTTCTCTTAACCTCTGTGCTGTCACAATGCATCCCATGCCCTTTTAGGCCACTTGATGTCACAATGAATTATTTGATTCTTGGCCTCCATGGTGGCATAATATATCCTTGCTTCTATTGGTCCCCGTGCTGTAACAATCCATCCCTGGCAATTTTTATACTCCCTGGTGCCACAAGGGATCATTAGATTGTTAGCCTGCATTGGGTCACAATGGTTCCTTGCTTCTCTTAACCTCTGTGGTGTCACAATGCATTCCAAGCCCTTTTAGGCCACTTGATGTCACAATGAATCATTTGATTCTTGGCCTTCATGGTGACATAATAGATCCTTGCTTCTATAGGTCCCCATGCTGTCACAGTTCATCCGTGGTCCTTTTGCGCCCCCTGGTGTCAAAAGGGATTCTTAGAGTGTTAGCCTGCATTGCTTCACAATTGTTCCTTGCTTCTCTTAACCCCTGTGATGTCACAATGCATCCCATGCCCTTTTAGGCCACTTGATGTCACAATGAATCATTTGATTCTTGGCCTCCATGGTGGCATAATTGTACCAGGTTTTAATTGGGCCCCATGCTACCACAATTCTTCCCTGGCCCCTTTAGGCCCATTGGTTTCACAATGGATCATTAGATTGTTAGCCTCCCTTGGGTCACATGGGATCCTTGCTTCTCTTAACCTCTGTGGTGTCACAATGCATTCCATGCCCTTTTAGGCCACTTGATGTCACAATGAATCATTTGATTCTTGGCCTTCATGGTGTCATAATAGATCCTTGCTTCTATAGGTCCCCATGCAGTCACAGTTCATCCGTGGACCTATTACGCCCCCTGGTGCAAAAGGGACTCTTAGATTGTTAACCTCCCTTGGGTCACAAGGGATCCTTGCTTCTCTTAACCTCTGTGGTGTCACAATGCATTCCATGCCCTTTTAGGCCACTTGATGTCACAATGAATCATTTGATTCTTGGCCTCCATAGTGTCATAATGGTTCCTTGTTTCTACTGGGCCCCATGCTGTCACAATATATCCCTGGCCCTTTCACGCCCCCTGGTGTCAAATGGGATCCTGGGATTATTACTCTCCATTGGGTCACAATGGATCCTTGCTTCTCTTAACCCGTGTGCTGTCACAATGCATCCCATGACCTTTTAGGCCACTTGATGTCACAATGAATTATTTGATTCTTGGCCTCCATGGTGTCATAATAGATCCTTGCTTCTATAGGTCCCCATGCTGTCAGAGTTCATCCGTGGTCCTTTTGCTCCCCCTGGTGTCAAAAGGGATTCTTAGATTGTTGGCCTCCCTTGGGTCTCAATGGTTCCTTGCTTCTCTTAACCTCTGTGGTGTCACAATGCATCCCATGCCCTTTTAGGCCACTTGATGTCACAATGAATCATTTGATTCTTGGCCTCCATGGTGGCATAATTGTACCAGGTTTTAATTGGGCCCCATGCTTTCACAATTCATCCCTGGCCCTTTTAGGCCCATTGGTGTCACAATGGATCATTAGATTGTTAGCCTCCCTTGGGTCACAAGGGATCCTTGCTTCTCTTAACCTCTGTGGTGTCACAATGCATCCCATGCCCTTTTAGGCCACTTGATGTCACAATGAATCATTTGAGTCTTGGCCTCTATGGTGTCATAATATTTCCATGTTTTTATTGTGCCCCATGCTTTCACAATTCTTCCCTGGCCCTATTACAACCCCTGGTGTCACAATGGATCATTAGATTGTTAGCCTCCCTTGGGTCACAATGGTTCCTTGCTTCTCTTAACCTCTGTTGTGTCACAATGCATTCCAAGCCCTTTTAGGCCACTTGATGTCACAATGAATCATTTGATTCTTGGCCTTCATGGTGTCATAATAGATCCTTGCTTCTATAGGTCCCCATGCTGTCAGAATTCATCCGTGGTCCTTTTGCTCCCCCTGGTGTGAAAAGGGATTCTTAGATTGTTAGCCTGCATTGGGTCACAATGGTTCCTTGCTTCTCTTAACCTCTGTGGTGTCACAGTGCATTCCAAGCCCTTTTAGGCCACTTGATGTCACAATGAATCATTTGATTCTTGGCCTTCATGGTGTAATAATAGATCCTTGCTTCTATAGGTCCCCATGCTGTCACAGTTCATCCGTGGCCCTATTACGCCCCCTGGTGTCAAAAGGGATTCTTAGATTGTTAGCCTGCATTGGGTCACAATGGTTCCTTGCTTCTCTTAACCTCTGTGGTGTCACAATGCATCCCATGCCCTTTTAGGCCACTTGGTGTTACAATGAATTATTTGAGTCTTGGCCTCTATGGTGTCATAATATTTCCATGATTTTATTGTGCTCCATGCTTTCACAATTCATCCCTGGCCCTATTACAACCCCTGGTGTCACAATGGATCATTAGATTGTTAGCCTGCATTGGGTCACAATGGTTCCTTGCTTCTCTTAACCCCTGTGCTGTCACAATGCATCCCATGCCCTTTTAGGCCACTTGGTGTTACAATGAATCATTTGATTCTTGGCCTCTATGGTGTCATAATGTTTCCATGTTTTTATTGTGCCCCATGCTTTCACAATTCATCCTTGGCCCTTTTACAACACCTTGTGGGACAAGGGATCATTAGATTGTTAGCCTCCCTTGGGTCACAATGGTTCCTTGCTTCTCTTAACCTCTGTGGTGTCACAATGCATTCCAAGCCCTTTTAGGCCACTTGATGTCACAATGAATCATTTGATTCTTGGCCTCCATGGTGTCATAATTGTTCCTTGTATCTATTGTTCCCCATGCTGTCACAATTCATCCCTGGCCCTTTCACGCCCCCTGGTGTCAAATGGGATCCTGGGATTATTACTCTCCATTGGGTCACAATGGATCCTTGCTTCTCTTAACCCCTGTGCTGTCACAATGCATCCCATGACCTTTTAGGCCACATGATGACACAATGAATTATTTGATTCTTGGCCTCCATGGTGGCATAATAGATCCTTGCTTCTATTGGTCCCCGTGCTGTAACAATCCATCCCTGGCAATTTTTATACCCCCTAGTGCCACAAGTGACCATTAGATTGTTAGCCTGCATTGGGTCACAATGGTTCCTTGCTTCTCTTAACCTCTGTGGTGTCACAATGCATCCCATGCCCTTTTAGGCCACTTGATGTCACAATGAATCATTTGATTCTTGGCCTCCATGGTGGCATAATATATCCTTGCTTCTATTGGTCCCCATGCTGTAACAATCCATCCCTGGCAATTTTTATATCCCCTAGTGCCACAAGGGACCATTAGATTGTTAGCCTCCCCTGGGTCACAATGGTTCCTTGCTTCTCTTAACCTCTGTTGTGTCACAATGCATTCCAAGACCTTTTAGGCCACTTGATGTCACAATGAATCATTTGATTCTTGGCCTCCATGGTGTCATAATAGATCCTTGCTTCTATAGGTCCCCATGCTGTCAGAGTTCATCCGTGGTCCTTTTGCGCCCCCTGGTGTCAAAAGGGATTCTTAGATTGTTGGCCTGCATTGGGTCATAATGGTTCCTTGCTTCTCTTAACCTCTGTGGTGTCACAATGCATCCCATGCCCTTTTAGGCCACTTGATGTCACAATGAATCATTTGATTCTTGGCCTCCATGGTGTCATAATGGTTCCTTGATTCTATTGGGCCCCATGCTGTCACAATTCATCCCTGGGCCTTTTACGCCCCCTGGTGTCAAATGGGATCCTGGGATTATTACTCTCCATTGGGTCACAATGGATCCTTGCTTCTCTTAACCTCTGTGCTGTCACAATGCATCCCATGCCCTTTTAGGCCACTTGATGTCACAATGAATTATTTGATTCTTGGCCTCCATGGTGGCATAATATATCCTTGCTTCTATTGGTCCCCGTGCTGTAACAATCCATCCCTGGCAATTTTTATACTCCGTGGTGCCACAAGGGATCATTAGATTGTTAGCCTGCATTGGGTCACAATGGTTCCTTGCTTCTCTTAACCTCTGTGGTGTCACAATGCATTCCAAGCCCTTTTAGGCCACTTGATGTCACAATGAATCATTTGATTCTTGGCCTTCATGGTGACATAATGGATCCTTGCTTCTATAGGTCCCCATGCTGTCACAGTTCATCCGTGGTCCTTTTGCGCCCCCTGGTGTCAAAAGGGATTCTTAGAGTGTTAGCCTGCATTGCTTCACAATTGTTCCTTGCTTCTCTTAACCCCTGTGATGTCACAATGCATCCCATGCCCTTTTAGGCCACTTGATGTCACAATGAATCATTTGATTCTTGGCCTCCATGGTGGCATAATTGTACCAGGTTTTAATTGGGCCCCATGCTACCACAATTCTTCCCTGGCCCCTTTAGGCCCATTGGTTTCACAATGGATCATTAGATTGTTAGCCTCCCTTGGGTCACATGGGATCCTTGCTTCTCTTAACCTCTGTGGTGTCACAATGCATTCCATGCCCTTTTAGGCCACTTGATGTCACAATGAATCATTTGATTCTTGGCCTTCATGGTGTCATAATAGATCCTTGCTTCTATAGGTCCCCATGCAGTCACAGTTCATCCGTGGACCTATTACGACCCCTGGTGCAAAAGGGACTCTTAGATTGTTAACCTCCCTTGGGTCACAAGGGATCCTTGCTTCTCTTAACCTCTGTGGTGTCACAATGCATTCCATGCCCTTTTAGGCCACTTGATGTCACAATGAATCATTTGATTCTTGGCCTCCATAGTGTCATAATGGTTCCTTGTTTCTACTGGGCCCCATGCTGTCACAATATATCCCTGGCCCTTTCACGCCCCCTGGTGTCAAATGGGATCCTGGGATTATTACTCTCCATTGGGTCACAATGGATCCTTGCTTCTCTTAACCCCTGTGCTGTCACAATGCATCCCATGACCTTTTAGGCCACTTGATGTCACAATGAATTATTTGATTCTTGGCCTCCATGGTGGCATAATATATCCTTGCTTCTATTGGTCCCCGTGCTGTAACAATCCATCCCTGTCCCTATTACAACCCCTGGTGTCACAATGGATCATTAGATTGTTAGCCTCCCTTGGGTCACAATGGTTCCTTGCTTCTCTTAACCTCTGTTGTGTCACAATGCATTCCAAGCCCTTTTAGGCCACTTGATGTCACAATGAATCGTTTGATTCTTGGCCTCCATGGTGTCATAATAGATCCTTGCTTCTATAGGTCCCCATGCTGTCACAGTTCATCCGTGGTCCTTTTGCTCCCCCTGGTGTCAAAAGGGATTCTTAGATTGTTGGCCTGCATTGGGTCATAATGGTTCCTTGCTTCTCTTAACCTCTGTGGTGTCACAATGCATCCCATGCCCTTTTAGGCCACTTGATGTCACAATGAATCATTTGATTCTTGGCCCCATGGTGTCATAATGGTTCCTTGTTTCTACTGGGCCCCATGCTGTCACAATTCATCCCTGGCCCTTTTACGCCCCCTGGTGTCAAATGGGATCCTGGGATTATTACTCTCCATTGGGTCACAATGGATCCTTGCTTCTCTTAACCTCTGTGCTGTCACAATGCATCCCATGCCCTTTTAGGCCACTTGATGTCACAATGAATTATTTGATTCTTGGCCTCCAAGGTGGCATAATATATCCTTGCTTCTATTGGTCCCCGTGCTGTAACAATCCATCCCTGGCAATTTTTATACCCCCTGGCTCCACAAGGGATCATTAGATTGTTAGCCTGCATTGGGTCACAATGGTTCCTTGCTTCTCTTAACCTCTGTGGTGTCACAATGCATTCCAAGCCCTTTTAGGCCACTTGATGTCACAATGAATCATTTGATTCTTTGCCTTCATGGTGACATAATGGATCCTTGCTTCTATAGGTCCCCATGCTGTCACAGTTCATCCGTGGTCCTTTTGCGCCCCCTGGTGTCAAAAGGGATTCTTAGAGTGTTAGCCTGCATTGCTTCACAATTGTTCCTTGCTTCTCTTAACCCCTGTGATGTCACAATGCATCCCATGCCCTTTTAGGCCACTTGATGTCACAATGAATCATTTGATTCTTGGCCTCCATAGTGGCATAATTGTACCAGGTTTTAATTGGGCCCCATGCTAACACAATTCTTCCCTGGCCCTTTTAGGCCAATTGGTTTCACAATGGATCATTAGATTGTTAGCCTCCCTTGGGTCACATGGGATCCTTGCTTCTCTTAACCTCTGTGGTGTCACAATGCATTCCATGCCCTTTTAGGCCACTTGATGTCACAATGAATCATTTGATTCTTGGCCTTCATGGTGTCATAATAGATCCTTGCTTCTATAGGTCCCCATGCTGTCAGAGTTCATCCGTGGTCCTTTTGCGCCCCCTGGTGTCAAAAGGGATTCTTAGATTGTTGGCCTCCCTTGGGTCTCAATGGTTCCTTGCTTCTCTTAACCTCTGTGGTGTCACAATGCATCCCATGCCCTTTTAGGCCACTTGATGTCACAATGAATCATTTGATTCTTGGCCTCCATGGTGGCATAATTGTACCAGGTTTTAATTGGGCCCCATGCTTTCACAATTCATCCCTGGCCCTTTTAGGCCCATTGGTGTCACAATGGATCATTAGATTGTTAGCCTCCCTTGGGTCACAAGGGATCCTTGCTTCTCTTAACCTCTGTGGTGTCACAATGCATCCCATGCCCTTTTAGGCCACTTGGTGTTAAAATGAATCATTTGAGTCTTGGCCTCTATGGTGTCATAATATTTCCATGTTTTTATTGTGCCCCATGCTTTCACAATTCTTCCCTGGCCCTATTACAACCCCTGGTGTCACAATGGATCATTAGATTGTTAGCCTCCCTTGGGTCATAATGGTTCCTTGCTTCTCTTAACCTCTGTTGTGTCACAATGCATTCCAAGCCCTTTTAGGCCACTTGATGTCACAATGAATCATTTGATTCTTGGCCTTCATGGTGTCATAATAGATCCTTGCTTCTATAGGTCCCCATGCTGTCAGAATTCATCCGTGGTCCTTTTGCTCCCCCTGGTGTGAAAAGGGATACTTAGATTGTTAGCCTGCATTGGGTCACAATGGTTCCTTGCTTCTCTTAACGTCTGTGGTGTCACAGTGCATCCGATGACCTTTTAGGCCACTTGATGTCACAATGAATCATTTGATTCTTGGCCTTCATGGTGACATAATGGATCCTTGCTTCTATAGGTCCCCATGCTGTCACAGCTCATCCGTGGTCCTTTTGCGCCCCCTGGTGTCAAAAGGGATTCTTAGAGTGTTAGCCTGCATTGCTTCACATTTGCTCCTTGCTTCTCTTAACCTCTGTGGTGTCACAATGCATCCCATGCCCTTTTAGGCCACTTGATGTCACAATGAATCATTTGATTCTTGGCCTCCATGGTGTCATAATGGTTCCTTGCTTCTATTGGTCCCCGTGCTGTAACAATCCATCACTGGCAATTTTTATACCCCCTGGTGCCTCAAGGGACCATTAGATTGTTAGCCTGCATTGGGTCACAATGGTTCCTTGCTTCTCTTAACCTCTGTGGTGTCACAGTGCATTCCAAGCCCTTTTAGGCCACTTGATGTCACAATGAATCATTTGAATCTTGGCCTTCATGGTGTAATAATAGATCCTTGCTTCTATAGGTCCCCATGCTGTCACAGTTCATCCGTGGCCCTATTACGCCCCCTGGTGTCAAAAGGGATTCTTAGATTGTTAGCCTGCATTGGGTCACAATGGTTCCTTGCTTCTCTTAACCTCTGTGGTGTCACAATGCATCCCATGCCCTTTTAGGCCACTTGGTGTTACAATGAATCATTTGAGTCTTGGCCTCTATGGTGTCATAATATTTCCATGATTTTATTGTGCTCCATGCTTTCACAATTCATCCCTGGCCCTATTACAACCCCTGGTGTCACAATGGATCATTAGATTGTTAGCCTGCATTGGGTCACAATGGTTCCTTGCTTCTCTTAACCCCTGAGCTGTCACAATGCATCCCATGCCCTTTTAGGCCACTTGGTGTTACAATGAATCATTTGATTCTTGGCCTCTATGGTGTCATAATGTTTCCATGTTTTTATTGTGCCCCATGCTTTCACAATTCATCCTTGGCCCTTTTACAACACCTTGTGGGACAAGGGATCATTAGATTGTTAGCCTCCCTTGGGTCACAATGGTTCCTTGCTTCTCTTAACCTCTGTGGTGTCACAATGCATTCCAAGCCCTTTTAGGCCACTTGATGTCACAATGAATCATTTGATTCTTGGCCTCCATGGTGTCATAATTGTTCCTTGTATCTATTGTTCCCCATGCTGTCACAATTCATCCCTGGCCCTTTCACGCCCCCTGGTGTCAAATGGGATCCTGGGATTATTACTCTCCATTGGGTCACAATGGATCAATGCTTCTCTTAACCCCTGTGCTGTCACAATGCATCCCATGACCTTTTAGGCCACTTGATGTCACAATGAATCATTTGATTCTTGGCCTCCATGTTGGCATAATATATCCTTGATTCTATTGGTCCCCGTGCTCCATCCCGGGCAATTTTTATACCCCCTGGTGCCACAAGGGATCATTAGATTGTTAGCCTGCATTGGGTCACAATGGTGCCTTGCTTCTCTTAACCTCTGTGGTGTCACAATGCATCCCATGCCCTTTTAGGCCACTTGATGTCACAATGAATCATTTGATTCTTGGCCTCCATGGTGTCATAATGGTTCCTTGTTTCTATTGGGCCCCATGCTGTCACAATTCATCCCTGGCCCTTTCACTCCCCCTGGTGTCAAATGGGATCCTGGGATTATTACTCTCCATTGGGTCACAATGGATCCTTGCTTCTCTTAACCCCTGTGCTGTCACAATGCAGACCATGACCTTTTAGGCCACTTGATGTCACAATGAATTATTTGATTCTTGGCCTCCATGGTGGCATAATATATCCTTGCTTCTATTGGTCCCCGTGCTGTAACAATCCATCCCTGGCAATTTTTATACCCCCTGGTGCCACAAGGGACCATTAGATTGTTAGCCTGCATTGGGTCACAATGGTTCCTTGCTTCTCTTAACCTCTGTGGTGTCACAGTGCATTCCATGCCCTTTTAGGCCACTTGATGTCACAATGAATCATTTGATTCTTGGCCTTCATGGTGTCATAATAGATCCTTGCTTCTATAGGTCCCCATGCTGTCACAGTTCATCCGTGGTCCTTTTGCGCCCCCTGGTGACAAAAGGGATTCTTAGATTGTTGGTCTCCCTTGGGTCATAATGGTTCCTTGCTTCTCTTAACCTCTGTGGTGTCACAATGCATCCCATGCCCTTTTAGGCCTCTTGATGTCACAATGAATCATTTGATTCTTGGCCTTCATGGCGGCATAATAGATCCTTGCTTCTATTGTTCCCAGTGCTGGAACAATCCATCCCTGGGCCTTTTGGGCCCCCTGGTGTCACAAGGGACCATTAGATTGTTAGCCTGCATTGGGTCACAATGGTTCCTTGCTTCTCTTAACCTCTGTTGTGTCACAATGCATTCCAAGCCCTTTTAGGCCACTTGATGTCACAATGAATCATTTGATTCTTGGCCTTCATGGTGTCATAATAGATCCTTGCTTCTATAGGTCCCCATGCTGTCAGAATTCATCCGTGGTCCTTTTGCTCCCCCTGGTGTGAAAAGGGATACTTAGATTGTTAGCCTGCATTGGGTCACAATGGTTCCTTGCTTCTCTTAACGTCTGTGGTGTCACAGTGCATCCGATGACCTTTTAGGCCACTTGATGTCACAATGAATCATTTGATTCTTGGCCTTCATGGTGACATAATGGATCCTTGCTTCTATAGGTCCCCATGCTGTCACAGCTCATCCGTGGTCCTTTTGCGCCCCCTGGTGTCAAAAGGGATTCTTAGAGTGTTAGCCTGCATTGCTTCACATTTGCTCCTTGCTTCTCTTAACCTCTGTGGTGTCACAATGCATCCCATGCCCTTTTAGGCCACTTGATGTCACAATGAATCATTTGATTCTTGGCCTCCATGGTGTCATAATGGTTCCTTGCTTCTATTGGTCCCCGTGCTGTAACAATCCATCACTGGCAATTTTTATACACCCTGGTGCCTCAAGGGACCATTAGATTGTTAGCCTGCATTGGGTCACAATGGTTCCTTGCTTCTCTTAACCTCTGTGGTGTCACAGTGCATTCCAAGCCCTTTTAGGCCACTTGATGTCACAATGAATCATTTGAATCTTGGCCTTCATGGTGTAATAATAGATCCTTGCTTCTATAGGTCCCCATGCTGTCACAGTTCATCCGTGGCCCTATTACGCCCCCTGGTGTCAAAAGGGATTCTTAGATTGTTAGCCTGCATTGGGTCACAATGGTTCCTTGCTTCTCTTAACCTCTGTGGTGTCACAATGCATCCCATGCCCTTTTAGGCCACTTGGTGTTACAATGAATCATTTGAGTCTTGGCCTCTATGGTGTCATAATATTTCCATGATTTTATTGTGCTCCATGCTTTCACAATTCATCCCTGGCCCTATTACAACCCCTGGTGTCACAATGGATCATTAGATTGTTAGCCTGCATTGGGTCACAATGGTTCCTTGCTTCTCTTAACCCCTGAGCTGTCACAATGCATCCCATGCCCTTTTAGGCCACTTGGTGTTACAATGAATCATTTGATTCTTGGCCTCTATGGTGTCATAATGTTTCCATGTTTTTATTGTGCCCCATGCTTTCACAATTCATCCTTGGCCCTTTTACAACACCTTGTGGGACAAGGGATCATTAGATTGTTAGCCTCCCTTGGGTCACAATGGTTCCTTGCTTCTCTTAACCTCTGTGGTGTCACAATGCATTCCAAGCCCTTTTAGGCCACTTGATGTCACAATGAATCATTTGATTCTTGGCCTCCATGGTGTCATAATTGTTCCTTGTATCTATTGTTCCCCATGCTGTCACAATTCATCCCTGGCCCTTTCACGCCCCCTGGTGTCAAATGGGATCCTGGGATTATTACTGTCCATTGGGTCACAATGGATCAATGCTTCTCTTAACCCCTGTGCTGTCACAATGCATCCCATGACCTTTTAGGCCACTTGATGTCACAATGAATCATTTGATTCTTGGCCTCCATGTTGGCATAATATATCCTTGATTCTATTGGTCCCCGTGCTCCATCCCGGGCAATTTTTATACCCCCTGGTGCCACAAGGGATCATTAGATTGTTAGCCTGCATTGGGTCACAATGGTGCCTTGCTTCTCTTAACCTCTGTGGTGTCACAATGCATCCCATGCCCTTTTAGGCCACTTGATGTCACAATGAATCATTTGATTCTTGGCCTCCATGGTGTCATAATGGTTCCTTGTTTCTATTGGGCCCCATGCTGTCACAATTCATCCCTGGCCCTTTCACTCCCCCTGGTGTCAAATGGGATCCTGGGATTATTACTCTCCATTGGGTCACAATGGATCCTTGCTTCTCTTAACCCCTGTGCTGTCACAATGCAGACCATGACCTTTTAGGCCACTTGATGTCACAATGAATTATTTGATTCTTGGCCTCCATGGTGGCATAATATATCCTTGCTTCTATTGGTCCCCGTGCTGTAACAATCCATCCCTGGCAATTTTTATACCCCCTGGTGCCACAAGGGACCATTAGATTGTTAGCCTGCATTGGGTCACAATGGTTCCTTGCTTCTCTTAACCTCTGTGGTGTCACAGTGCATTCCATGCCCTTTTAGGCCACTTGATGTCACAATGAATCATTTGATTCTTGGCCTTCATGGTGTCATAATAGATCCTTGCTTCTATAGGTCCCCATGCTGTCACAGTTCATCCGTGGTCCTTTTGCGCCCCCCGGTGACAAAAGGGATTCTTAGATTGTTGGTCTCCCTTGGGTCATAATGGTTCCTTGCTTCTCTTAACCTCTGTGGTGTCACAATGCATCCCATGCCCTTTTAGGCCTCTTGATGTCACAATGAATCATTTGATTCTTGGCCTTCATGGCGGCATAATAGATCCTTGCTTCTATTGTTCCCAGTGCTGGAACAATCCATCCCTGGGCCTTTTGGGCCCCCTGGTGTCACAAGGGACCATTAGATTGTTAGCCTGCATTGGGTCACAATGGTTCCTTGCTTCTCTTAACGTCTGTGGTGTCACAATGCATCCCATGCCCTTTTAGGCCACTTGATGTCACAATGAATCATTTGATTCTTGGCCTCCATGGTGGCATACTTGTACCAGGTTTTAATTGGGCCCCATGCTTTCACAATTCATCCCTGGCCCTTTTAGGC
Source organism: Cinclus cinclus (assembly GCF_963662255.1). Classification (NCBI taxonomy): domain Eukaryota; kingdom Metazoa; phylum Chordata; class Aves; order Passeriformes; family Cinclidae; genus Cinclus; species Cinclus cinclus. The sequence continues at coordinate 1,226,231 of NW_026912054.1, read as the reverse complement.
CCATTGGTGTCACAATGGATCATTAGATTGTTAGCCTCCCTTGGGTCACAATGGATCCTTGCTTCTCTTAACCTCTGTGGTGTCACAATGCATCCCATGCCCTTTTAGGCCACTTGATGTCACAATGAATCGTTTGGTTCTTGGCCTTCATGGTGTCATAAAACATCCTTGTTTCTATAGGTCCCCATGCTGTCACAGTTCATCCGTGGTCCTTTTGCGCCCCCTGGTTTCAAAAGGGATTCTTAGATTGTGAGCCTGCATTGGGTCACAATGGTTCCTTGCTTCTCTTAACCCCTGTGCTGTCACAATGCATCCCATGCCCTTTTAGGCCAATTGGTGTTACAATGAAACATTTGATTCTTGGCCTCTATGGTGTCATAATATTTCCATGTTTTTATTGTGCCCCATGCATTCACAATTCATCCTTGGCCTTTTTACAACACCTTGTGGGACAAGGGATCATTAGATTGTTAGCCTCCCTTGGGTCACAAGGGATCCTTGCTTCTCTTAACCTCTGTGGTGTCACAATGCATTCCATGCCCTTTTAGACCACTTGATATCACAATGAATCATTTGATTCTTGGCCTTCATGGTGTCATAATAGATCCTTGCTTCTATAGGTCCCCATGCTGTCAGAGTTCATCCGTGGTCCTTTTGCTCCCCCTGGTGTCAAAAGGGATTCTTAGATTGTTGGTCTCCCTTGGGTCATAATGGTTCCTTGCTTCTCTTAACCTCTGTGGTGTCACAATGCATCCCATGCCCTTTTAGGCCACTTGATGTCACAATGAATTATTTGATTCTTTGCCTTCATGGCGGCATAATAGAGCCTTGCTTCTATTGTTCCCAGTGCTGGAACAATCCATCCCTGTCCCTTTTGGGCCCCCTGGTGTCAAAAGGGTCCATTAGATTGTTAGACTGCATTGGGTCAAAATGATTCCTTGCTTCTCTTAACGTCTGTGGTGTCACAATGCATCCCATGCCCTTTTAGGCCACTTGATGTCACAATGAATCATTTGATTCTTGGCCTCCATGGTGGCATAATTGTACCAGGTTTTAATTGGGCCCCATGCTTTCACAATTCATCCCTGGCCCTTTTAGGCCCATTGGTGTCACAATGGATCATTAGATTGTTAGCCTCCCTTGGGTCACAATGGATCCTTGCTTCTCTTAACCTCTGTGGTGTCACAATGCATTCCATGCCCTTTTAGGCCACTTGATGTCACAATGAATCATTTGATTCTTGGCCTCTATGGTGTCATAATGTTTCCATGTTTTTATTGTGCCCCATGCTTTCACAACTCATCCTTGGCCCTTTTACAACACCTTGTGGTACAAGGGATCATTAGATTGTTAGCCTGCATTGGGTCACAATGGTTCCTTGCTTCTCTTAACCTCTGTGGTGTCACAATGCTTCCCATGCCCTTTTAGACCACTTGGTGTTACAATGAATCATTTGAGTCTTGGCCTCTATGGTGTCATAATATTTCCATGTTTTTATTGTGCCCCATGCTTTCACAATTCTTCCCTGGCCCTATTACAACCCCTGGTGTCACAATGGATCATTAGATTGTTAGCCTCCCTTGGGTCACAATGGTTCCTTGCTTCTCTTAACCTCTGTGGTGTCACAATTCATCCCTGGCCCTTTTACGCCCCCTGGTGTCAAATGGGACCCTGGGATTATTACTCTCCATTGGGTCACAATGGATCCTAGCTTCTCTTAACCTCTGTTCTGTCACAATGCATCCCATGCCCTTTTAGGCCACTTGGTGTCACAATGAATCATTTGATTCTTGGCCTCCATGGTGGCATAATATATCCTTGCTTCTATTGGTCCCCGTGCTGTAACAATCCATCCCTGGCAATTTTTATACACCCTGGTGTCACAAGGGATCATTAGATTGTTAGCCTGCATGGCTTCACAATGGTTCCTTGCTTCTCTTAACCTCTGTGCTGTCACAATGCATCCCATGCACTTTTAGGCCACTTGATGTCACAATGAATCATTTGATTCTTGGCCTTCATGGTGACATAATGGATCCTTCCTTCTATAGGTCCCCATGCTGTCACAGTTCATCCGTGGTCCTTTTGCGCCCCCTCGTGTCAAAAGGGATTCTTAGAGTGTTAGCCTGCATTGCTTCACAATTGTTCCTTGCTTCTCTTAACCCCTGTGCTGTCACAATGCATCCCATGCCCTTTTAGGCCACTTGATGTCACAATGAATTATTTGATTCTTGGCCTCCATGGTGGCATAATTGTACCAGGTTTTAATTGGGCCCCATGCTTTCACAATTCATCCCTGGCCCTTTTAGGCCCATTGGTGTCACAATGGATCATTAGACTGTTAGCCTCCCTTGGGTCACAATGGATCCTTGCTTCTCTTAACCTCTGTGGTGTCACAATGCATCCCATGCCCTTTTAGGCCACTTGATGTCACAATGAATCATTTGGTTCTTGGCCTTCATGGTGTCATAAAGCATCCTTGTTTCTATAGGTCCCCATGCTGTCACAGTTCATCCGTGGTCCTTTTGCGCCCCCTGGTTTCAAAAGGGATTCTTAGATTGTTAGCCTGCATTGGGTCACAATGGTTCCTTGCTTCTCTTAACCCCTGTGCTGTCACAATGCATCCCATGCCCTTTTAGGCCACTTGGTGTTACAATGAAACATTTCATTCTTGGCCTCTATGGTGTCATAATATTTCCATGTTTTTATTGTGCCCCATGCTTTCACAATTCATCCTTGGCCTTTTTACAACACCTTGTGGGACAAGGGATCATTAGATTGTTAGCCTCCCTTGGGTCACAAGGGATCCTTGCTTCTCTTAACCTCTGTGGTGTCACAATGCATCCCATGCCCTTTTAGGCCACTTGATGTCACAATGAATCATTTGATTCTTGGCCTTCATGGTGTCATAATAGATCCTTGCTTCTATAGGTCCCCATGATATCAGAGTTCATCCGTGGTCCTTTTGCTTCCCCTGGTGTCAAAAGGGATTCTTAGATTGTTGGTCTCCCTTGGGTCATAATGGTTCCTTGCTTCTCTTAACCTCTGTGGTGTCACAATGCATCCCATGCCCTTTTAGGCCACTTGATGTCACAATGAATTATTTGATTCTTGGCCTTCATGGCGGCATAATAGAGCCTTGCTTCTATTGTTCCCAGTGCTGGAACAATCCATCCCTGGCCGTTTTGGGCCCCCTGGTGTCAAAAGGGTCCATTAGATTGTTAGACTGCATTGGGTCAAAATGATTCCTTGCTTCTCTTAACGTCTGTGGTGTCACAATGCATCCCATGCCCTTTTAGGCCACTTGATGTCACAATGAATCATTTGATTCTTGGCCTCCATGGTGGCATAATTGTACCAGGTTTTAATTGGGCCCCATGCTTTCACAATTCATCCCTGGCCCTTTTAGGCCCATTGGTGTCACAATGGATCATTAGATTGTTAGCCTCCCTTGGGTCACAATGGATCCTTGCTTCTCTTAACCTCTGTGGTGTCACAATGCATTCCATGCCCTTTTAGGCCACTTGATGTCACAATGAATCATTTGATTCTTGGCCTCTATGGTGTCATAATGTTTCCATGTATTTATTGTCCCCATGCTTTCACAATTCATCCGTGGCCCTTTTACAACACCTTGTGGTACAAGGGATCCTTAGATTGTTAGCCTCCCTTGGGTCACAATGGTTCCTTGCTTCTCTTAACCTCGGTGGTGTCACAATGCATTCCAAGCCCTTTTAGGCCACTTGATGTCACAATGAATCATTTGATTCTTGGCCTTCATGGTGTCATAATAGATCCTTGCTTCTATAGGTCCCCATGCTGTCACAGTTCATCCGTGGCCCTATTACGCCCCCTGGTGTCAAAAGGGATTCTTAGATTGTTAGCCTGCATTGGGTCACAATGGTTCCTTGCTTCTCTTAACCTCTGTGGTGTCACAATTCATCCCTGGCCCTTTTACGCCCCCTGGTGTCAAATGGGACCCTGGGATTATTACTCTCCATTGGGTCACAATGGATCCTAGCTTCTCTTAACCTCTGTGCTGTCACAATGCATCCCATGCCCTTTTAGGCCACTTGGTGTCACAATGAATCATTTGATTCTTGGCCTCCATGGTGGCATAATATATCCTTGCTTCTATTGGTCCCCGTGTTGTAACAATCCATCCCTGGCAATTTTTATACCCCCTGGTGCCACAAGGGACCATTAGATTGTTAGCCTGCATTGGGTCACAATGGTTCCTTGCTTCTCTTAACCTCTGTGGTGTCACAATGCATCCCATGCCCTTTTAGGCCACTTGATGTCACAATGAATTATTTGATTCTTGGCCTCCATGGTGGCATAATTGTACCAGGTTTTAATTGGGCCCCATGCTAACACAATTCATCCCTGGCCCTTTTAGGCCCATTGGTTTCACAATGGATCATTAGATTGTTAGACTCCCTTGGGTCACATGGGATCCTTGCTTCTCTTAACCTCTGTGGTGTCACAATGCATTCCATGCCCTTTTAGGCCACTTGATGTCACAATGAATCATTTGATTCTTGGCCTTCATGGTGTCATAATAGTTCCTTGCTTCTATAGGTCCCCATGCTGTCACAGTTCATCCGTGGTCCTTTTGCGCCCCCTGGTGTCAAAAGGGATTCTTAGATTGTTAGCCTGCATTGGGTCACAATGGTTCCTTGCTTCTCTTAACCTCTGTGGTGTCACAATGCATCCCATGACCTTTTAGGCCACTTGATGTCACAATGAATTATTTGATTCTTGGCCCTCATGGTGGCATAATACAACCTTGCTTCTATTGGTCCCCGTGCTGTAACAATCCATCCCTGGCCCTTTTGGGCCCCCTGGTGTCACAAGGGACCATTAGATTGTTAGCCTGCATTGGGTCACAATGGTTCCTTGCTTCTCTTAACCTCTGTGGTGTCACAGTGCATCCCATGCCCTTTGAGGCCACTTGATGTCACAATGAATCATTTGATTCTTGGCCTCCATGGTGGCATAATTGTACCAGGTTTTAATTGGGCCCCATGCTTTCACAATTCATCCCTGGCCCTTTTAGGCCCATTGGTGTCACAATGGATCATTAGATTGTTAGCCTCCCTTGGGTCACAAAGGATACTTGATTCTCTTAACCTCTGTGGTGTCACAATGCATTCCATGCCCTTTTAGGCCACTTGATGTCACAATGAATCATTTGATTCTTGGTCTCCATGCTGTCATAATGGTTCCTTGTTTCTACTGGGCCCCATGCTGTGACAATATATCCCTGGGATTATCACGCCCCCTGGTGTCAAATGGGATCCTGGGATTATTACTCTCCATTGGGTCACAATGGATCCTTGCTTCTCTTAACCCCTGTGCTGTCACAATGCATCCCATGACCTTTTAGGCCACTTGATGTCACAATGAATTATTTGATTCTTGGCCCCCAGGGTGGCATAATAGATCCTTGCTTCTATTGGTCCCCGTGCTGTAACAATACATCCCTGGCAACTTTTATACCCCCTGGTGCCACAAGTGACTATTAGATTGTTAGCCTGCATTGCTTCACAATGGTTCCTTGCTTCTCTTAACCTCTGTGGTGTCACAATGCATCCCATGCCCTTTTAGGCCACTTGATGTCACAATGAATTATTTGATTCTTGGCCTTCATGGTGGCATAATAGATCCTTGCTTCTATTGGTCCCCGTGCTGTAACCATCCATCCCTGGCGCTTTTGGGCCCCCTGGTGTCACAAGGGACCATTAGATTGTTAGCCTGCATTGGGTCACAATGGTTCCTTGCTTCTCTTAACCTCTGTGGTGTCACAATGCATCCCATGCCCTTTTAGGCCACTTGATGTCACAATGAATCATTTGATTCTTGGCCTCCATGGTGTCATAATGGTTCCTTGTTTCTATTGGGCCCCATGCTTTCACAATTCATCCCTGGCCCTATTACAACCCCTGGTGTCACAATGGATCATTAGGTTGTTAGCATCCCTTTGGTCACAATGGTTCCTTGCTTCTCTTAACCTCTGTGGTGTCACAATGCATCCCATGCCCTTTTAGGCCACTTGATGTCACAATGAATTATTTGATTCTTGGCCTTCATGGCGGCATAATAGAGCCTTGCTTCTATTGGTCCCCGTGCTGTAACAATCCATCCCTGGCCCTTTTGGGCCCCCTGGTGTCACAAGGGACCATTAGATTGTTAGCCTGCATTGGGTCACAATGGTTCCTTGCTTCTCTTAACCTCTGTGGTGTCACAATGCATCTCATGCCCTTTTAGGCAATTGATGTCACAATGAATCATTTGATTCTTGGCCTCCATGATTCCATAATTGTACCAGGTTTTAATTGGGCCCCATGCTTACACAATTCATCCCTGGCCCTTTTGGGCCCCCTGGTGTCACAAGGGACCATTAGATTGTTAGCCTGCATTGGGTCACAATGGTTCCTTGCTTCTCTTAACCTCTGTGGTGTCACAATGCATCCCATGCCCTTTTAGGCCACTTGATGTCACAATGAATCATTTGATTCTTGGCCTCCATGGTGTCATAATGGTTCCTTGTTTCTATTGGGCCCCATGCCGTCACAATTCATCCCTGGCCCTTTTACATCCCCTGGTGTCAAATGGGACCCTGGGATTATTACCCTCCATTGGGTCACAATGAATCCTTGCTTCTCTTAACCCCTGTGCTGTCACAATGCATCCCATGACCTTTTAGGCCACTTGATGTCACAATGAATCATTTGATTCTTGGGCTCCATGTTGGTATAATATTTCAATGTTTTTATTGTGCCCCATGCTTTCACAATTCATCCCTGGCCCTATTACAACCCCTGGTGTCACAATGGATCATTAGATTGTTAGCCTGCATTGGGTCACAATGGTTCCTTGCTTATCTTAACCTCTGTGGTGTCACAGTGCATTCCAAGCCCTTTTTGGCCACTTGATGTCACAATGAATCATTTGATTCTTGGCCTCCATGGTGTCATAATGGTTCCTTGTTTCTATTGGGCCCCATGCTGTCATAATTCATACCTGGCCCTTTTACGCCCCCTGGTGTCAAATGGGATCCTGGGATTATTACACTCCATTGGGTCACAATGGATCCTTGCTTCTCTTAAAGTCTGAGGCGTCACAATGCATTCCAAGACCTTTTAGGCCACTTGATGTCACAATGAATCATTTGATTCTTGGCCTTCATGGTGTCATAATAGATCCTTGCTTCTATAGGTCCCCATGCTGTCACAGTTCATCCGTGGTCCTTTTGCGCCCCCTGGTGTCAAACGGGATTCTTAGATTGTTAGACTGTATTGGGTCACAGTGGTTCCTTGCTTCTCTTAACCTCTGTGGTGTCACAATGCATCCCATGCCCTTTTAGGCCACTTGGTGTTACAATGAATCATTTGAGTCTTGGCCTCTATGGTGTCATAATATTTCCATGTTTTTATTGTGCCCCATGCTTTCACAATTCATCCCTGGCCCTATTACAACCCCTGGTGTCACAATGGATCATTAGATTGTTAGCCTCCCTTGGGTCACAATGGTTCCTTGCTTCTCTTAACCTCTGTGGTGTCACAGTGCATTCCAAGCCCTTTTAGGCCACTTGATGTCACAATGAATTATTTGATTCTTGGCCTTCATGGTGGCATAATATATCCTTGCTTCTATTGGTCCCCGTGCTGTAACAATCCATCCCTGGCCCTTTTGGGCCCCCTGGTGTCGCAAGGGACCATTAGATTGTTAGCCTGCATTGGGTCACAATGGTTCCTTGCTTCGCTTAACCTCTGTGGTGTCACAATGCATCCCATGCCCTTTTAGGCCACTTGATGTCACAATGAATCATTTGATTCTTGGCCTCCATGGTGGCATAATTGTACCAGGTTTTAATTAGGCCCCATGCTTTCACAATTCATCCCTGGCCCTTTTTGGCCCATTGGTGTCACAATGGATCATTAGATTGTTAGCCTCCCTTGGGTCACAAGGGATCCTTGCTTCTCTTAACCTCTGTGGTGTCACAATGCATCCCATGCCCTTTTAGGCCACTTGATGTCACAATGAATCATTTGATTCTTGGCCTCCATGGTGTCATAATGGTTCCTTGTTTCTACTGGGCCCCATGCTATCACAATATATGCCTGGCCCTTTCACGCCGCCTGGTGTCAAATGGGATCCTGGGATTATTACTCTCCATTGGGTCACAATGGATCCTTGCTTCTCTTAACCCCTGTGCTGTCACAATGCATCCCATGACCTTTTAGGCCACTTGATGTCACAATGAATTATTTGATTCTTGGCCTTCATGGTGGCATAATAGATCCTTGCTTCTATTGGTCCCCGTGCTGTAACAATACATCCCTGGCCCTTTTGGACCCCTGGTGTCACAAGGGACCATTAGATTGTTAGCCTGCATTGGGTCACAATGGTTCCTTGCTTCTCTTAACCTCTGTGGTGTCACAGGGCATTCCAAGCCCTTTTAGGCCACTTGATGTCACAATGAATCATTTGGTTCTTGGCCTTCATGGTGTCATAAAACATCCTTGCTTCTATAGGTCCCCATGCTGCCACAGTTCATCCGTGGTCCTTTTGCGCCCCCTGGTGTCAAAAGGGATTCTTAGATTGTTAGCCTGCATTGCTTCACAATTGTTCCTTGTTTCTCTTTTACCCCCTGTGCAGTCACAATGCATCCCATGCCCTTTTAGGCCACTTGATGTCACAATGAATCATTTGATTCTTGGCCTCCATGGTGTCATAATGGTTCCTTGCTTCTATTGGTCCCCGTGCTGTAACAATCCATCCCTGGCCCTTTTGGGCCCCCTGGTGTCACAAGGGACCATTAGATTGTTAGCCTGCATTGGGTCACAATTGTTCCTTGTTTCTCTTAACCCCTGTGCTGTCACAATGCATCCCATGCCCTTTTAGGCCACTTGATGTCACAATGAATCATTTGATTCTTGGCCTTCATGGTGTCATAATAGATCCTTGCTTCTATAGGTCCCCATGCTGTCACAATTCATCCCTGGCCCTTTTACGCCCCCTGGTGTCAAATGGGACCCTGAAATTATTACCCTCCATTGGGTCACAATGGATCCTTGCTTCTCTTAACCCCTGTGCTGTCACAATGCATCCCATGACCTTTTAGGCCACTTGATGTCCCAATGAATCATTTGATTCTTGGGCAACATGTTGGCATAATATTTCAATGTTTTTATTACGCCCCATGCTTTCACAATGCATCCCTGGCCCTATTACAACCCCTGGTGTCACAATGGATCATTAGATTGTTAGCCTGCATTGGGTCACAATGGTTCCTTGCTTCTCTTAACCTCTGTGGTGTCACAATGCATCCCATGCCCTTTTAGGCCACTTGATGTCACAATGAATCATTTGATTCTTGGCCTCCATGGTGGCATAATTGTACCAGGTTTTAATTGGGCCCCATGCTGTCACAGTTCATCCCTGGCCCTTTCACGCCCCCTGGTGTCAAATGGGATCCTGGGATTATTACTCTCCATTGGGTCACAATGGATCCTTGCTTCTCTTAACCCCTGTGCTGTCACAATGCATCCCATGCCCTTTTAGGCCACTTGATGTCACAATGAATCATTTGATTCTTGGCCTCCATGGTGTCATAATGGTTCCTTGTTTCTATTGGGCCCCATGCTGTCACAATTCATTCCTGGTCCTTTTACGCCCCCTGGTGTCAAATGGGATCCTGGGATTATTACTCTCCATTGGGTCACAATGTTTCCTTGCTTCTCTTAACCCCTGTGCTGTCACAATGCATCCCATGCCCTTTTAGGCCACTTGATGTCACAATGAATTATTTGATTCTTGGACTCCATGGTGGCATAATATATCCTTGCTTCTATTTGTCCCCGTGCTGTAACAATCCATCCCTGGCCCTTTTGGGCCCCCTGGTGCCACAAGGGATCATTAGATTGTTAGCCTCCCTTGGGTCACAATTGTTCCTTGCTTCTCTTAACCTCTGTGGTGTCACCATGCATTCCAAGCCCTTTTAGGCCACTTGATGTCAGAATGAATCATTTGATTCTTGGCCTTCATGGTGACATAATGGATCCTTGCTTCTATAGGTCCCCATGCTGTCACAGTACATCCGTGGTCCTTTTGCGCCCCCTGGTGTCAAAAGGGATTCTTAGATTGTTAGCCTGCATTGGGTCACAATGGTTCCTTGCTTCTCTTAACCCCTGTGGTGTCACAATGCATCCCATGCCCTTTTAGGCCACTTGATGTCACAATGAATCATTTGATTCTTGGCCTCCATGGTGGCATAATTGTACCAGGTTTCAATTGGGCCCCATGCTGTCACAATTCATCCCTGGCCCTTTTACGCCCATTGGTGTCAAATGGGATCCTGGGATTATTACTCTCCATTGGGTCACAGTGGATCCTTGCTTCTCTTAACCCCTGTGCTGTCACAATGCATCCCATGATCTTTTAGGCCACTTGATGTCACAATGAATAATTTGATTCTTGGCGTCCATGGTGGCATAATATATCCTTGCTTCTATTGGTCCCCGTGCTATAAAAATCCATCCCTGGCAATTTTTATACCCCCTGGTGCCACAAGGGTTCATTAGATTGTTAGCATGCATTGGGTCAAAATGGATCCTTGCTTCTCTTAACCCCTGTGGTGTCACAATGCATCCCATGCCCTTTTAGGCCACTTGATGTCACAATGAATCATTTGATTCTTGGCCTTCCTGGTGACATAATGAATCCTTGCTTCTATAGGTCCCCATGCTGTCACAGTTCATCCGTGGTCCTTTTGCACCCCCTGGTGTCAAAAGGGATTCTTAGATTGTTGGCCTCCCTTGGGTCATAATGGTTCCTGGCTTCTCTTAACCTCTGTGGTGTCACAATGCATCCCATGCCCTTTTAGGCCACTTGATGTCACAATGAATTATTTGATTCTTGGCCTCCATGGTGTCATAATGGTTCCTTGCTTCTATTGGTCCCCGTGCTGTAACAATCCATCCCTGGCCCTTTTGGGCCCCCTGGTGTCACAAGGGACCATTAGATTGTTAGCCTGCATTGGGTCACAATGGTTCCTTGCTTCTCTTAACCTCTGTGGTGTCACAATGCATCCCATGCCCTTTTAGGCCACTTGATGTCACAATGAATCATTTGATTCTTGGCCTCCATGGTGGCATAATTGTACCAGGTTTTAATTGGGCCCCATGCTTTCACAATTCATCCCTGGCCCTTTTAGGCCCATTGGTGTCACAATGGAACATTAGATTGTTAGCCTCCCTTGGGTCACAATGGTTCCTTGCTTCTCTTAACCCCTGTGCTGTCACAATGCATCCCATGCCCTTTTAGGCCACTTGATGTCACAATGAATCATTTGATTCTTGGCCTCCATGGTGTCATAATGGTTCCTTGTTTCTATTGGGCCCCATGCTGTCACAATTCATTCCTGGCCCTTTTACGCCCCCTGGTGTCAAATGGGATCCTGGGATTATTACTCTCCATTGGGTCACAATGTTTCCTTGCTTCTCTTAACCCCTGTGCTGTCACAATGCATCCCATGCCCTTTTAGGCCACTTGATGTCACAATGAATTATTTGATTCTTGGCCTCCATGGTGGCATAATATATCCTTGCTTCTATTTGTCCCCGTGCTGTAACAATCCATCCCTGGCCCTTTTGGGCCCCCTGGTGCCACAAGGGATCATTAGATTGTTAGCCTCCCTTGGGTCACAATTGTTCCTTGCTTCTCTTAACCTCTGTGGTGTCACAATGCATTCCAAGCCCTTTTAGGCCACTTGATGTCAAAATGAATCATTTGATTCTTGGCCTTCATGGTGACATAATGGATCCTTGCTTCTATAGGTCCCCATGCTGTCACAGTTCATCCGTGGTCCTTTTGCGCCCCCTGGTGTCAAAAGGGATTCTTAGATTATTAGCCTGCATTGGGTCACAATGGTTCCTTGCTTCTCTTAACCCCTGTGGTGTCACAATGCATCCCATGCCCTTTTAGGCCACTTGATGTCACAATGAATCATTTGATTCTTGGCCTCCATGGTGGCATAATTGTACCAGGGTTTAATTGGGCCCCATGCTTTCACAATTCATCCCTCGCCCTTTTAGGCCCATTGGTGTCACAAAGGATCATTAGATTGTTAGCCTCCCTTGGGTCACAATGGTTCCTTGCTTCTCTTAACCTCTGTGGTGTCACAATGCATTCCAAGCCCTTTTAGGCCACTTGATGTCACAATGAATCATTTGATTCTTGGCCTTCATGGTGGCATAATAGATCCTTGCTTCTATTTGTCCCCGTGCTGTAACAATCCATCCCTGGCCCTTTTGGGCCCCCTGGTGTCAAAAGGGATTCTTAGATTGTTGGCCTCCCTTGGGTCATAATGGTTCCTTGCTTCTCTTAACCTCTGTGGTGTCACAATGCATCCCATGCCCTTTTAGGCCACTTGATGTCACAATGAATCATTTGATTCTTGGCCTCCATGGTGGCATAATTGTACCAGGTTTTAATTGGGCCCCATGCTTTCACAATTCATCCCTCGCCCTTTTAGGCCAATTGGTGTCACAATGGATCATTAGATTGTTAGCCTCCCTTGGGTCACAATGGATCCTTGCTTCTCTTAACCTCTGTGGTGTCACAATGCATTCCATGCCCTTTTAGGCCACTTGATGTCACAATGAATCATTTGATTCTTGGCCTCCATGGTGTCATAATGGTTTTTAGTTTCTATTGGGCCCCATGCTGTCCCAATTCATCCCTGGCCCTTTTACGCCCCCTGGTGTCAAATGGGATCCTGGGATTATTAGCCTGCATTGGGTCACAATGGTTCCTTGCTTCTCTTAACCTCTGTGGTGTCACAATGCATCCCATGCCCTTTTAGGACACTTGATGTCACAATGAATCATTTGATTCTTGGCCTTCTTGGTGTCAGAATAGATCCTTGCTTGTATTGGTCCCTGTGCTGTAACAATCCATCCCTGGCAATTTTTATACTCCCTGGTGCCACAAGGGATCATTAGATTGTTAGCGTGCATTGGGTCACAATGGTTCCTTGCTTCTCTTAACCTCTGTGCTGTCACAATGCATTCCAAGCCCTTTTAGGCCACTTGATGTCACAATGAATCATTTGATTCTTGGCCTTCATGGTGTCATAATAGATCCTTGCTTCTATCGGTCCCCGTGCTGTCACAGTTCATCCGTGGTCCTTTTGCGTACCCTGGTGTCAAAAGGGATTCTTAGATTGTTAGCCTGCATTGGGTCACAATGGTTCCTTGCTTCTCTTAACCTCTGTGCTGCCACAATGCATCCGATGACATTTTAGGCCACTTGGTGTTACAATGAATCATTTGATTCTTGGCCTCTATGGTGTCATAATATTTCCATGTTTTTATTGTGCCCCATGCTTTCACAATTCATCCCTGGCCCTATTACAACCCCTGCTGTCAGAATGGAGCATTAGATTGTTAGCCTCCCTTGGGTCACAATGGTTCCTTGCTTCTCTTAACCTCTGTGGTGTCAGAATTCATTCCAAGCCCTTTTAGGCCACTTGATGTCATAATGAATCATTTGATTCTTGGCCTTCATGGTGTCATAATAGATCCTCGCTTCTATAGGTCCCCATGATATCACAATTCATCCGTGGTCCTTTTGCGCCCCCTGGTGGCAAATGGGATCCTGGGATTATTAGCCTCCATGGGGTCACAATGGTTCCTTGCTTCTCTTAACCCCTGTGCTGTCACAATGCATCCCATGCCCTTTTAGGCCACTTGGTGTTACAATGAATCATTTGATTCTTGGCCTCTATGGTGTCATAATATTTCCATGTTTTTATTGTGCCCCATGCTTTCACAATTCATCCCTGGCCCTATTACAACCCCTGCTGTCACAATGGAGCATTAGATTGTTAGCCTCCCTTGGGTCACAATGGTTCCTTGCTTCTCTTAACCTCTGTGCTGTCAGAATTCATTCCAAGCCCTTTTAGGCCACTTGATGTCATAATGAATCATTTGATTCTTGGCCTTCATGGTGTCATAATAGATCCTCGCTTCTATAGGTCCCCATGATATCACAATTCATCCGTGGTCCTTTTGCGCCCCCTGGTGTCAAATGGGATCCTGGGATTATTAGCCTCCATGGGGTCACAATGGTTCCTTGCTTCTCTTAACCCCTGTGCTGTCACAATGCATCCCATGCCCTTTTAGGCCACTTGATGTCACAATGAATCATTTGATTCTTGGCCTCCAAGATGGCATAGTTGTTCCTTGCTTCTATTGGTCCCCGTGCTGTAACAATCCATCACTGGGCCGTTTACAACCCCTGGAGTCACAAGGGACCATTAGATTGTTAGCCTGCATTGGGTCACAATGGTTCCTTGCTTCTCTTAACCTCTGTGCGGTCACAGTGCATTCCATGCCCTTTTAGGCCACTTGGTGTTACAATGAATCATTTGATTCTTGGCCTCTATGGTGTCATAATATTTCCATGTTTTTATTGTGCCCCATGCTTTCACAATTTACCCCTGGCCCTTTTACAACCCCTGTTGTCACAATGGATCCTGGGATTGTTAGCCTGCATTGGGTCACAATGGTTCCTTGCTTCTCTTAACCTCTGTGGTGTCACAATGCATCCCATGCCCTTTTAGGCCACTTGATGTCACAATGAATCCTTTGATTCTTGGCCTCCATGGTGGCATAATAGATCCTTGATTCTATGGGTCCCCGTGCTGCAACAATCCATCACTGGGCCTTTTACAACCCCTGGTGCCACAAGGGATCATTAGATTGTTAGCGTGCATTGGGTCACAATGGTTCCTTGCTTCTCTTAACCTCTGTGGTGTCACAATGCATTCCAAGACCTTTTAGGCCACTTGATGTCACAATGAATCATTTGGTTCTTGGCCTTCATGGTGTCATAAAACATCCTTGTTTCTATAGGTCCCCATGCTGTCACAGTTCATCCGTGGTCCTTTTGCGCCCCCTGGTGTCAAAAGGGATTCTTAGATTGTTAGCCTGCATTGGGTCACAATGGTTCCTTGCTTCTCTTAACCCCTGTGCTGTCACAATGCATCCCATGCCCTTTTAGGCCACTTGGTGTTACAATGAATCATTTGATTCTTGGCCTCTATGGTGTCATAATGTTTCCATGTTTTTATTGTGCCCCATGCTTTCACAATTCATCCTTGGCCCTTTCACAACACCTTGTGGGACAAGGGATCATTAGATTGTTAGCCTCCCTTGGGTCACAATGGCTCCTTGCTTCTCTTAACCTCTGTGGTGTCACAATGCATTCCAAGCCCTTTTAGGCCACTTGATGTCACAATGAATCATTTGATTCTTGGCCTCCATGGTGTCATAATGATTCCTTGTTTCTACTGGGCCCCATGCTGACACAATTCATCCCTGGCCCTTTTACGCCCCCTGGTGTCAAATGGGATCCTGGGATTATTACTCTCCATTGGGTCACAATGGATCCTTGCTTCTCTTAACCCCTGTGCTGTCACAATGCATCCCATGCCCTTTTAGGCCACTTGATGTCACAATGAATTATTTGATTCTTGGCCTCCATGGTGGCATAATATATCCTTGCTTCTATTGGTCCCTGTGCTGTAACAATCTATCCCTGGCCCTTTTTATACCCCCTTTTGCCGCAAGGGATCATTAGATTGTTAGCCTGCATTGGGTCACAATGGTTCCTTGCTTCTCTTAACCTCTGTGGTGTCACAATGCATTCCAAGCCCTTTTAGGCCACTTGATGTCACAATGAATTATTTGATTCTTGGCCTTCATGGTGACATAATGGATCCTTGCTTCTATAGGTCCCCATGCTGTCACAGTTCATCCGTGGTCCTTTTGCGCCCCCTGGTGTCAAAAGGGATCCTGGGATTATTAGCCTTCATTAGGTCACAATGGTTCCTTGCTTCTCTTAACCTCTGTGGTGTCACAATGCATCCCATGCCCTTTTAGGCCACTTGGTGTTACAATGAATCATTTGAGTCTTGGCCTCTATGGTGTCATAATATTTCCATGTTTTTGTTGTGCCCCATGCTTTCACAATTCATCCCTGGCCCTATTACAACCCCTGGTGTCACAATGCATCATTAGATTGTTAGCCTCCCTTGGGTCACAATGGTTCCTTGCTTCTCTTAACCTCTGTGGTGTCACAATGCATCCCATGACCTTTTAGGCCACTTGATGTCACAATGAATCATTTGATTCTTGGCCTTCATGGTGTCATAATAGATCCTTGCTTCTATAGGTCCCCATGCTGTCACAGTTCATCCGTGGTCCTTTTGCGCCCCCTTGTGTCAAAAGGGATTCTTAGATCGTTGGCCTCCCTTGGGTCACAATGGATCCTTGCTTCTCTTAACCTCTGTGGTGTCACAATGCATTCCATGCCCTTTTAGGCCACTTGATGTCACAATGAATTATTTGATTCTTGGCCTTCATGGTGTCATAATAGATCCATGCTTCTATAGGTCCCCATGCTGTCAGAGTTCATCCGTGGTACTTTTGCGCCCCCTGGTGTCAAAAGGGATTCTTAGATTGTTAGCCTGCAGTGGGTCACAATGGTTCCTTGCTTCTCTTAACCCCTATGGTGTCACAATGCATCCTATGCCCTTTTAGGCCACTTGATGTCACAATGAATTATTTGATTCTCGGCCTTCATGGCGGCATAATAGATCCTTGATTCTATTGGTCCCCGTGCTGTAACAATCCATCCCTGGCCCTTTTGGGACCCCTGGGGTCACAAGGGACCATTAGATTGTTAGCCTGCATTGGGTCACAATGGTTCCTTGCTTCTCTTAACCTCTGTGGTGTCACAATGCATCCCATGCCCTTTTAGGCCACTTGATGTCACAATGAATCATTTGATTCTTGGCCTCCATGGTGTCATAATGGTTCCTTGTTTCTATTGGGCCCCATGCTGTCACAATTCATCCCTGGCCCTTTTACATCCCCTGGTGTCAAATGGGACCCTGGGATTATTACCCTCCATTGGTTCACAATTAATCCTTGCTTCTCTTAACCCCTGTGCTGTCACAATGCATCCCATGACCTTTTAGGCCACTTGATGTCACAATGAATCATTTGATTCTTGGGCTCCATGTTGGCATAATATTTCAATGTTTTTATTGTGCCCCATGCTTTCACAATTCATCCCTGGCCCTATTACAACCCCTGGTGTCACAATGGATCATTAGATTGTTAGCCTGCTTTGGGTCACATTTGTTCCTTGCTTCTCTTAACCTCTGTGGTGTCACAATGCATCCCATGCCCTTTTAGGCCACTTGATGTCACAATGAATCATTTGATTCTTGGCCTTCATGGTGTCATAAAAGATCCTTGCTTCTATAGGTCCCCATGCTGTCACAGTTCATCCGTGGTCCTTTTGCCCCCCCTGGTGTCAAAAGGGATTCTTAGATTGTTAGCCTGCATTGGGTCACAATGGTTCCTTGCTTCTCTTAACCCCTATGGTGTCACAATGCATCCCATGCCCATTTAGGCCACTTGATGTCACAATGAATTATTTGATTCTTGGCCTTCATGGCGGCATAATAGATCCTTGCTTCTATTAGTCCCCGTGCTGTAACAATCCATCTCTGGCACTTTTGGGACCCATGGGGTCACAAGGGACCATTAGATTGTTAGCCTGCATTGGGTCACAATGGTTCCTTGCTTCTCTTAACCTCTGTGGTGTCACAATGCATCCCATGACCTTTTAGGCCACTTGATGTCACAATGAATCATTTGATTCTTGGCCTTCATGGTGTCATAATAGATCCTTGCTTCTATAGGTCCCCATGCTGTCACAGTTCATCCGTGGTCCTTTTGCGCCCCCTGGTGTCAAAAGGGATTCTTAGATTGTTAGCCTCCCTTGGGTCACAATGGATCCTTGCTTCTCTTAACCTCTGTGGTGTCACAATGCATCCCATGCCCTTTTAGGCCACTTGATGTCACAATGAATTATTTGATTCTTGGCCTTCATGGTGTCATAATAGATCCATGCTTCTATAGGTCCCCATGCTGTCAGAGTTCATCCGTGGTACTTTTGCGCCCCCTGGTGTCAAAAGGGATTCTTAGATTGTTAGCCTGCAGTGGGTCACAATGGTTCCTTGCTTCTCTTAACCCCTATGGTGTCACAATGCATCCCATGCCCTTTTAGGCCACTTGATGTCACAATGAATTATTTGATTCTTGGCCTTCATGGCGGCATAATACAGCCTTGCTTCTATTGGTCCCCGTGCTGTAACAATCCATCCCTGTCCCTTTTGAGCCCCCTGGTGTCACAAGGGACCATTAGATTGTTAGCCTGCATTGGGTCACAATGGTTCCTTGCTTCTCTTAACCTCTGTGGTGTCACAATGCATCCCATGACCTTTTAGGCAATTGATGTCACAATGAATCATTTGATTCTTGGCCTCCATGGTGGCATAATTGTACCAGGTTTTAATTGCGCCCCATGCTTACACAATTCATCCCTGGCCCTTTTGGGCCCCCTGGTGTCACAAGGGACCATTAGATTGTTAGCCTGCATTGGGTCACAATGGTTCCTTGCTTCTCTTAACCTCTGTGGTGTCACAATGCATCCCATGCCCTTTTAGGCCACTTGATGTCACAATGAATCATTTGATTCTTGGCCTTCATGGTGTCATAATAGATCCTTGTTTCTATAGGTCCCCATGCTGTCACAGTTCATCCGTGGTCCTTTTGCGCCCCCTGATGTCAAAAGGGATTCTTAGATTGTTAGCCTGCATTGGGTCACAATGGTTCCTTGCTTCTCTTAACCTCTGTGGTGTCACAATGCATCCCATGACCTTTTAGGCCACATGATGTCACAATGAATCATTTGATTCTTGGCCTCCATGGTGGCATAATTGTACCAGGTTTTAATTGGGCCCCATGCTTACACAATTCAGCCCTGGCCCTTTTAGGCCCATTGGTGTCACAATGGATCATTAGAGTGTTAGCCTGCATTGGGTCACAATGGTTCCTTGCTTCTCTTAACCTCTGTGGTGTCACAATGCATCCCATGCCCTTTTAGGCCACTTGATGTCACAATGAATCATTTGATTCTTGGCCTCCATGGTGTCATAATAGTTCCTTGTAGCTATTGGGCCGCATGCTGTCACAATTCATTCCTTGCCCTTTTACGCCCCCTGGTGTCAAAAGGGATCCTGGGACTATTAGACTCCATTGGGTCACAATGGATCCTTGCTTATCTTAACCCCTGTGCTGTCACAATGCATCCCATGCCATTTTTGGCCGCTTGGTGTAAGAATGAATCATTTGATTCTTGGCCTCTATGGTGTCATAATGTTTCCATGTTTTTATTGTGCCCCATGCTTTCACAATTCATCCTTGGCCCTTTTACAACACCTTCTGGGACAAGGGATCATTAGATTGTTAGCCTCCCTTGCGTCACAATGGTTCCTTGCTTCTCTTAACCTCTGTGGTGTCACAATGCATCCCATGCCCTTTTAGGCCACTTGATGTCTCAATGAATCATTTGATTCTTGGCCTCCATGGTGTCATAATGGTTCCTTGTTTCTATTGGGCCCCATGCTGTCACAATTCATCCCTGGCCCTTTTACGCCCCCTGGTGTCAAATGGGATCCTGGGATTATAACTCTCCATTGGGTCACAATGGATCCTTGCTTCTCTTAACCCCTGTGCTGTCACAATGCATCCCATGCCCTTTTAGGCCACTTGATGTCACAATGAATTATTTGATTCTTGGCCTCCATGGTGGCATAATATATCCTTGTTTCTATTGGTCCCCGTGCTGCAACAATCCATCCCTGGCAATTTTTATACCCCCTGGTGCCACAAGGGATCATTAGATTGTTAGCCTGCATTAGGTCACAATGTTTCCTTGCTTCTCTTAAAGTCTGAGGCGTCACAATGCATTCCAAGACCTTTTAGGCCACTTGATGTCACAATGAATCATTTGATTCTTGGCCTTCATGGTGTCATAATAGATCCTTGCTTCTATAGGTCCCCATGCTGTCACAGTTCATCCGTGGTCCTTTTGCGCCCCCTGGTGTCAAAAGGGATTCTTAGATTGTTAGACTGTATTGGGTCACAATGGTTCCTTGCTTCTCTTAACCTCTGTGGTGTCACAATGCATCCCATGCCCTTTTAGGCCACTTGGTGTTACAATGAATCATTTGAGTCTTGGCCTCTATGGTGTCATAATATTTCCATGTTTTTATTGTGCCCCATGCTTTCACAATTCATCCCTGGCCCTATTACAACCCCTGGTGTCACAATGGATCATTAGATTGTTAGCCTCCCTTGGGTCACAATGGTTCCTTGCTTCTCTTAACCTCTGTGGTGTCACAGTGCATTCCAAGCCCTTTTAGGCCACTTGATGTCACAATGAATTATTTGATTCTTGGCCTTCATGGTGGCATAATATATCCTTGCTTCTATTGGTCCCCGTGCTGTAACAATCCATTCCTGGCCCTTTTGGGCCCCCTGGTGTCGCAAGGGACCATTAGATTGTTAGCCTGCATTGGGTCACAATGGTTCCTTGCTTCGCTTAACCTCTGTGGTGTCACAATGCATCCCATGCCCTTTTAGGCCACTTGATGTCACAATGAATCATTTGATTCTTGGCCTCCATGGTGGCATAATTGTACCAGGTTTTAATTAGGCCCCATGCTTTCACAATTCATCCCTGGCCCTTTTTGGCCCATTGGTGTCACAATGGATCATTAGATTGTTAACCTCCCTTGGGTCACAATGGATCCTTGCTTCTCTTAACCTCTGTGGTGTCACAATGCATTCCATGCCCTTTTAGGCCACTTGATGTCACAATGAATCATTTGATTCTTGGCCTCCATGGTGTCATAATGGTTCCTTGTTTCTACTGGGCCCCATGCTATCACAATATATGCCTGGCCCTTTCACGCCGCCTGGTGTCAAATGGGATCCTGGGATTATTACTCTCCATTGGGTCACAATGGATCCTTGCTTCTCTTAACCCCTGTGCTGACACAATGCATCCCATGACCTTTTAGGCCACATGATGTCACAATGAATTATTTGATTCTTGGCCTCCATGCTGGCATAATAGATCCTTGCTTCTATTGGTGCCCGTGCTGTAACAATCCATCCCTGGCAATATTTACACCCCCTGGTGCCACAAGGGACCATTAGATTGTTAGCCTGCATTGGGTCACAATGGTTCCTTGCTTCTCTTAACCTCTGTGGTGTCACAATGCATCCCATGCCCTTTTAGGCCACTTGATGTCACAATGAATCATTTGATTCTTGGCCTTCATGGTGTCATAAGAGATCCTTGCTTCTATAGGTCCCCATGCTGACACAGTTCATCCGTGGTCCTTTTGCGCCCCCTGGTGTCAAAAGGGATTCTTAGATTGTTGGCCTCCCTTGGGTCACAATGGTTCCTTGCTTCTCTTAACCTCTGTGGTGTCACAATGCATCCCATGCCCTTTTAGGCCACTTGATGTCACAATGAATTATTTGATTCTTGGCCTTCATGGTGGCATAATAGATCCTTGCTTCTATTGGTCCCCGTGCTGTAACAATACATCCCTGGCCCTTTTGGACCCCTGGTGTCACAAGGGACCATTAGATTGTTAGCCTGCATTGGGTCACAATGGTTCCTTGCTTCTCTTAACCTCTGTGGTGTCACAGGGCATTCCAAGCCCTTTTAGGCCACTTGATGTCACAATGAATCATTTGGTTCTTGGCCTTCATGGTGTCATAAAACATCCTTGCTTCTATAGGTCCCCATGCTGCCACAGTTCATCCGTGGTCCTTTTGCGCCCCCTGGTGTCAAAAGGGATTCTTAGATTGTTAGCCTGCATTGCTTCACAATTGTTCCTTGCTTCTCTTTTACCCCCTGTGCAGTCACAATGCATCCCATGCCCTTTTAGGCCACTTGATGTCACAATGAATCATTTGATTCTTGGCCTCCATGGTGGCATAATTGTACCAGGTTTTAATTTTACCCGATGCTAACACAATTCATCCCTGGCCCTTTTAGGCCCACTGGTTTCACAATGGATCATTAGATTGTTAGCCTCCCTTGGGTCACAAGGGATCCTTGCTTCTCTTAACCCCTGTGCTGTCACAATGCATCCCATGACCTTTTAGGCCACTTGATGTCCCAATGAATCATTTGATTCTTGGGCAACATGTTGGCATAATATTTCAATGATTTTATTACGCCCCATGCTTTCACAATGCATCCCTGGCCCTATTACAACCCCTGGTGTCACAATGGATCATTAGACTGTTAGCCTGCATTGGGTCACAATGGTTCCTTGCTTCTCTTAACCTCTGTGGTGTCACAATGCATCCCATGCCCTTTTAGGCCACTTGATGTCACAATGAATCATTTGATTCTTGGCCTTCATGGTGTCATAATGGTTCCTTGTTTCTACTGGGCCCCATGCTGTCACAGTTCATCCCTGGCCCTTTCACGCCCCCTGTTGTCAAATGGGATCCTGGGATTATTACTCTCCATTGGGTCACAATGGATCCTTGCTTCTCTTAACCCCTGTGCTGTCACAATGCATCCCATGCCCTTTTAGGCCACTTGATGTCACAATGAATCATTTGATTCTTGGCCTCCATGGTGTCATAATGGTTCCTTGTTTCTATTGGGCCCCATGCTGTCACAATTCATTCCTGGTCCTTTTACGCCCCCTGGTGTCAAATGGGATCCTGGGATTATTAGTCTCCATTGGGTCACAATGTTTCCTTGCTTCTCTTAACCCCTGTGCTGTCACAATGCATCCCATGCCCTTTTAGGCCACTTGATGTCACAATGAATTATTTGATTCTTGGCCTCCATGGTGGCATAATATATCCTTGCTTCTATTTGTCCCCGTGCTGTAACAATCCATCCCTGGCCCTTTTGGGCCCCCTGGTGCCACAAGGGATCATTAGATTGTTAGCCTCCCTTGGGTCACAATTGTTCCTTGCTTCTCTTAACCTCTGTGGTGTCACCATGCATTCCAAGCCCTTTTAGGCCACTTGATGTCACAATGAATCATTTGATTCTTGGCCTCCATGGTGGCATAATTGTACCAGGTTTTAATTGGGCCCCATGCTAACACAATTCATCCCTGGCCCTGTTAGGCCCATTGGTTTCACAATGGATCATTAGATTGTTAGACTCCCTTGGGTCACAATGGTTCCTTGCTTCTCTTAACCTCTGTGGTGTCACAATGCTTTCCAAGCCCTTTTTGGCCACTTGATGTCACAATGAATTATTTGATTCTTGGCGTCCATGGTGGCATAATATATCCTTGCTTCTATAGGTCCCCATGCTCTAACAGTTCATCCGTGGTCCTTTTGCGCCCCCTGGTGTCAAAAGGGATTCTTAGATTGTTAGCCTCCATTGGGTCACAATGGATCCTTGCTTCTCTTAACCCCTTTGGTGTCACAATGCATCCCATGCCCTTTTAGGCCACTTGATGTCACAATGAATCATTTGATTCTTGGCCTCCATGGTGGCATAATTGTACCAGGTTTCAATTGGGCCCCATGCTGTCACAATTCATCCCTGGCCCTTTTACGCCCATTGGTGTCAAATGGGATCCTGGGATTATTACTCTCCATTGGGTCACAGTGGATCCTTGCTTCTCTTAACCCCTGTGCTGTCACAATGCATCCCATGATCTTTTAGGCCACTTGATGTCACAATGAATAATTTGATTCTTGGCGTCCATGGTGGCATAATATATCCTTGCTTCTATTGGTCCCCGTGCTATAAAAATCCATCCCTGGCAAATTTATACCCCCTGGTGCCACAAGGGTTCATTAGATTGTTAGCCTGCATTGGGTCAAAATGGATCCTTGCTTCTCTTAACCCCTGTGGTGTCACAATGCATCCCATGCCCTTTTAGGCCACTTGATGTCACAATGAATCATTTGATTCTTGGCCTTCCTGGTGACATAATGAATCCTTGCTTCTATAGGTCCCCATGCTGTCACAGTTCATCCGTGGTCCTTTTGCACCCCCTGGTGTCAAAAGGGATTCTTAGATTGTTGGCCTCCCTTGGGTCATAATGGTTCCTTGCTTCTCTTAACCTCTGTGGTGTCACAATGCATCCCATGCCCTTTTAGGCCACTTGATGTCACAATGAATTATTTGATTCTTGGCCTCCATGGTGGCATAATGGTTCCTTGCTTCTATTGGTCCCCGTGCTGTAACAATCCATCCCTGGCCCTTTTGGGCCCCCTGGTGTCACAAGGGACCATTAGATTGTTAGCCTGCATTGGGTCACAATGGTTCCTTGCTTCTCTTAACCTCTGTGGTGTCACAATGCATCCCATGCCCTTTTAGGCCACTTGATGTCACAATGAATCATTTGATTCTTGGCCTCCATGGTGGCATAATTGTACCAGGTTTTAATTGGGCCCCATGCTTTCACAATTCATCCCTGGCCCTTTTAGGCCCATTGGTGTCACAATGGAACATTAGATTGTTAGCCTCCCTTGGGTCACAATGGTTCCTTGCTTCTCTTAACCCCTGTGCTGTCACAATGCATCCCATGCCCTTTTAGGCCACTTGATGTCACAATGAATCATTTGATTCTTGGCCTCCATGGTGTCATAATGGTTCCTTGTTTCTATTGGGCCCCATGCTGTCACAATTCATTCCTGGCCCTTTTACGCCCCCTGGTGTCAAATGGGATCCTGGGATTATTACTCTCCATTGGGTCACAATGTTTCCTTGATTCTCTTAACCCCTGTGCTGTCACAATGCATCCCATGCCCTTTTAGGCCACTTGATGTCACAATGAATTATTTGATTCTTGGCCTCCATGGTGGCATAATATATCCTTGCTTCTATTTGTCCCCGTGCTGTAACAATCCATCCCTGGC
Organism: Cinclus cinclus; assembly: GCF_963662255.1. Lineage (NCBI taxonomy): Eukaryota > Metazoa > Chordata > Aves > Passeriformes > Cinclidae > Cinclus > Cinclus cinclus. The sequence continues at coordinate 1,201,374 of NW_026912054.1, read as the reverse complement.
CCTTTTGGGCCCCCTGGTGCCACAAGGGATCATTAGATTGTTAGCCTCCCTTGGGTCACAATTGTTCCTTGCTTCTCTTAACCTCTGTGGTGTCACAATGCATTCCAAGCCCTTTTAGGCCACTTGATGTCAAAATGAATCATTTGATTCTTGGCCTTCATGGTGACATAATGGATCCTTGCTTCTATAGGTCCCCATGCTGTCACAGTTCATCCGTGGTCCTTTTGCGCCCCCTGGTGTCAAAAGGGATTCTTAGATTATTAGCCTGCATTGGGTCACAATGGTTCCTTGCTTCTCTTAACCCCTGTGGTGTCACAATGCATCCCATGCCCTTTTAGGCCACTTGATGTCACAATGAATCATTTGATTCTTGGCCTCCATGGTGGCATAATTGTACCAGGGTTTAATTGGGCCCCATGCTTTCACAATTCATCCCTCGCCCTTTTAGGCCCATTGGTGTCACAAAGGATCATTAGATTGTTAGCCTCCCTTGGGTCACAATGGTTCCTTGCTTCTCTTAACCTCTGTGGTGTCACAATGCATTCCAAGCCCTTTTAGGCCACTTGATGTCACAATGAATCATTTGATTCTTGGCCTTCATGGTGGCATAATAGATCCTTGCTTCTATTTGTTCCCGTGCTGTAACAATCCATCCCTGGCCCTTTTGGGCCCCCTGGTGTCAAAAGGGATTCTTAGATTGTTGGCCTCCCTTGGGTCATAATGGTTCCTTGCTTCTCTTAACCTCTGTGGTGTCACAATGCATCCCATGCCCTTTTAGGCCACTTGATGTCACAATGAATCATTTGATTCTTGGCCTCCATGGTGGCATAATTGTACCAGGTTTTAATTGGGCCCCATGCTTTCACAATTCATCCCTGGCCCTTTTAGGCCCATTGGTGTCACAATGGATCATTAGATTGTTAGCCTCCCTTGGGTCACAATGGATCCTTGCTTCTCTTAACCTCTGTGGTGTCACAATGCATTCCATGCCCTTTTAGGCCACTTGATGTCACAATGAATCATTTGATTCTTGGCCTCCATGGTGTCATAATGGTTTTTAGTTTCTATTGGGCCCCATGCTGTCCCAATTCATCCCTGGCCCTTTTACGCCCCCTGGTGTCAAATGGGATCCTGGGATTATTAGCCTGCATTGGGTCACAATGGTTCCTTGCTTCTCTTAACCTCTGTGGTGTCACAATGCATCCCATGCCCTTTTAGGACACTTGATGTCACAATGAATCATTTGATTCTTGGCCTTCTTGGTGTCAGAATAGATCCTTGCTTGTATTGGTCCCTGTGCTGTAACAATCCATCCCTGGCAATTTTTATACTCCCTGGTGCCACAAGGGATCATTAGATTGTTAGCGTGCATTGGGTCACAATGGTTCCTTGCTTCTCTTAACCTCTGTGCTGTCACAATGCATTCCAAGCCCTTTTAGGCCACTTGATGTCACAATGAATCATTTGATTCTTGGCCTTCATGGTGTCATAATAGATCCTTGCTTCTATCGGTCCCCGTGCTGTCACAGTTCATCCGTGGTCCTTTTGCGTACCCTGGTGTCAAAAGGGATTCTTAGATTGTTAGCCTGCATTGGGTCACAATGGTTCCTTGCTTCTCTTAACCTCTGTGCTGCCACAATGCATCCGATGACATTTTAGGCCACTTGGTGTTACAATGAATCATTTGATTCTTGGCCTATATGGTGTCATAATATTTCCATGTTTTTATTGTGCCCCATGCTTTCACAATTCATCCCTGGCCCTATTACAACCCCTGCTGTCAGAATGGAGCATTAGATTGTTAGCCTCCCTTGGGTCACAATGGTTCCTTGCTTCTCTTAACCTCTGTGGTGTCAGAATTCATTCCAAGCCCTTTTAGGCCACTTGATGTCATAATGAATCATTTGATTCTTGGCCTTCATGGTGTCATAATAGATCCTCGCTTCTATAGGTCCCCATGATATCACAATTCATCCGTGGTCCTTTTGCGCCCCCTGGTGTCAAATGGGATCCTGGGATTATTAGCCTCCATGGGGTCACAATGGTTCCTTGCTTCTCTTAACCCCTGTGCTGTCACAATGCATCCCATGCCCTTTTAGGCCACTTGATGTCACAATGAATCATTTGATTCTTGGCCTCCAAGATGGCATAGTTGATCCTTGCTTCTATTGGTCCCCGTGCTGTAACAATCCATCACTGGGCCGTTTACAACCCCTGGAGTCACAAGGGATCATTAGATTGTTAGCCTGCATTGGGTCACAATGGTTCCTTGCTTCTCTTAACCTCTGTGCGGTCACAGTGCATTCCATGCCCTTTTAGGCCACTTGGTGTTACAATGAATCATTTGATTCTTGGCTTCTATGGTGTCATAATATTTCCATGTTTTTATTGTGCCCCATGCTTTCACAATTTACCCCTGGCCATTTTACAACCCCTGTTGTCACAATGGATCATTAGATTGTTAGCCTGCATTGGGTCACAATGGTTCCTTGCTTCTCTTAACCTCTGTGGTGTCACAATGCATCCCATGCCCTTTTAGGCCACTTGATGTCACAATGAATCCTTTGATTCTTGGCCTCCATGGTGGCATAATAGATCCTTGATTCTATTGGTCCCCGTGCTGCAACAATCCATCACTGGGCCTTTTACAACCCCTGGTGCCACAAGGGATCATTAGATTGTTAGCGTGCATTGGGTCACAATGGTTCCTTGCTTCTCTTAACCTCTGTGGTGTCACAATGCATTCCAAGACCTTTTAGGCCACTTGATGTCACAATGAATCATTTGGTTCTTGGCCTTCATGGTGTCATAAAACATCCTTGTTTCTATAGGTCCCCATGCTGTCACAGTTCATCCGTGGTCCTTTTGCGCCCCCTGGTGTCAAAAGGGATTCTTAGATTGTTAGCCTGCATTGGGTCACAATGGTTCCTTGCTTCTCTTAACCCCTGTGCTGTCACAATGCATCCCATGCCCTTTTAGGCCACTTGGTGTTACAATGAATCATTTGATTCCTGGCCTCTATGGTGTCATAATGTTTCCATGTTTTTATTGTGCCCCATGCTTTCACAATTCATCCTTGGCCCTTTCACAACACCTTGTGGGACAAGGGATCATTAGATTGTTAGCCTCCCTTGGGTCACAATGGCTCCTTGCTTCTCTTAACCTCTGTGGTGTCACAATGCATTCCAAGCCCTTTTAGGCCACTTGATGTCACAATGAATCATTTGATTCTTGGCCTCCATGGTGTCATAATGATTCCTTGTTTCTACTGGGCCCCATGCTGACACAATTCATCCCTGGCCCTTTTACGCCCCCTGGTGTCAAATGGGATCCTGGGATTATTACTCTCCATTGGGTCACAATGGATCCTTGCTTCTCTTAACCCCTGTGCTGTCACAATGCATCCCATGCCCTTTTAGGCCACTTGATGTCACAATGAATTATTTGATTCTTGGCCTCCATGGTGGCATAATATATCCTTGCTTCTATTGGTCCCTGTGCTGTAACAATCTATCCCTGGCCCTTTTTATACCCCCTTTTGCCGCAAGGGATCATTAGATTGTTAGCCTGCATTGGGTCACAATGGTTCCTTGCTTCTCTTAACCTCTGTGGTGTCACAATGCATCCCATGACCTTTTAGGCCACTTGATGTCACAATGAATTATTTGATTCTTGGCCTTCATGGTGGCATAATAGATCCTTGCTTCTATTGGTCCCCGTGCTGTAAAAATCCATCCCTGACCCTTTTGGGCCCTCTGGTGTCACAAGGGACCATTAGATTGTTAGCCTGCATTGGGTCACAATGGTTCCTTGCTTCTCTTAACCTCTGGGGTGTCACAGTGCATTCCAAGCCCTTTTAGGCCACTTGATGTCACAATGAATTATTTGATTCTTGGCCTTCATGGTGGCATAATAGATCCTTGCTTCTATTGGTCCCCGTGCTGTAACAATCCATCCCTGACCCTTTTGGGCCCCCTGGTGTCACAAGGGACCATTAGATTGTTAGCTTGCATTGGGTCACAATGGTTCCTTGCTTCTCTTAACCTCTGTGGTGTCACAATGCATCCCATGCCCTTTTTGGCAATTGATGTCACAACGAATCATTTGATTCTTGGCCTCCATGGTGGCATAATTGTACCAGGTTTTAATTGGGCCCCATGCTTACACAATTCATCCCTGGCCCTTTTAGGCCCATTGGTTTCACAATGGATCATTAGATTGTTAGCCTCCCTTTGGTCTCAAGTGATCCTTGCTTCTCTTAACCTCTGTGGTGTCACAATGCATTCCATGCCCTTTTAGGCCACTTGATGTCACAATAAATCATTTGATTCTTGGCCTCCATGGTGGCATAATTGTTCCTTGTATCTATTGTTCCCCATGCTGTCACAATTCATCCCTGGCCCTTTCACGCCCCCTGGTGTCAAATGGGATCCTGGGATTATTACTCTCCATTGGGTCACAATGGATCCTTGCTTCTCTTAACCTCTGTGCTGTCACAATGCAGCCCATTACCTTTTAGGCCACTTGATGTCACAATGAATTATTTGATTCTTGGCCTCCATGGTGGCATAATATATCCTTGCTTCTATTGGTCCCCGTGCTGTAACAATCCATCCCTGGCAATTTTTATACACCCTGGTGACACAAGGGACCATTAGATTGTTAGCCTGCATTGGGTCACAATGGCTCCTTGCTTCTCTTAACCTCTGTGGTGTCATAATGCATCCCATGCCCTTTTAGGCAATTGATGTCACAATGAATCATTTGATTCTTGGCCTCCATGGTGGCATAATTGTGCCAGGTTTTAATTGGGCCCCATGCTTACACAATTCATCCCTGGCCCTTTTAGGCCCATTGGTTTCACAATGGATCATTAGATTGTTCGCCTCCCTTGGGTCACATGGGATCCTTGCTTCTCTTAACCTCTGTGGTGTCACAATGCATCCCATGCCCTTTTAGGCCACTTGATGTCACAATGGATCATTTGATTCTTGGCCTCCATGGTGTCATAATTGTTCCTTGTATCTATTGTTCCCCATGCTGTCACAATTCATCCCTCGCCCTTTCACACCCCCTGGTGTCAAATGGGATCCTGGGATTATTACTCTCCATTGGGTCACAATGGATCCTTGCTTCTCTTAACCCCTGTGCGGTCACAATGCATCCCATGATCTTTTAGGCCACTTGATGTCACAATGAATCATTTGATTCTTGGCCTCCATGTTGGCATAATATATCCTTGATTCTATTGGTCCCCGTGCTCAATCCCTGGCAATTTTTATACCCCCTGGTGCCACAAGGGATCATTAGATTGTTAGCCTGCATTGGGTCACAATGGTTCCTTGCTTCTCTTAACCTTTGTTGTGTCACAATGCATTCCATGCCCTTTTAGGCCACTTGATGTCACAATGAATCATTTGATTCTTGGCCTCCATGGTGTCATAATGGTTCCTTGTTTCTATTGGGCCCCATGCTGTCACAATTCATCCCTGGCCCTTTTACGCCCCCTGGTGTCAAATGGGATCCTGGGATTATTACTCTCCATTGGGTCACAATGGATCCTTGATTCTCTTAACCCCTGTGCTGTCACAATGCATCCCATGATCTTTTAGGCCACTTGATGTCACAATGAATCATTTGATTCTTGGCCTCCATGTTGGCATAATATATCCTTGATTCTATTGGTCCCCGTGCTCAATCCCTGGCAATTTTTATACCCCCTGGTGCCACAAGGGACCATTAGATTGTTAGCCTGCATTGGGTCACAATGGTTCCTTGCTTCTCTTAACCTCTCTGGTGTCACAATGCATCCCATGCCCTTTTAGGCCACTTGATGTCACAATGAATTATTTGATTCTTGGCCTTCATGGTGGCATAATAGATCCTTGCTTCTATTGGTCCCCGTGCTGTAACAATCCATCCCTGACCCTTTTGGGCCCCCTGGTGTCAGAAGGGACCATTAGATTGTTAGCCTGCATTGGGTCACAATGGTTCCTTGCTTCTCTTAACCTCTGTGGTGTCACAATGCATCCCATGCCCTTTTAGGCAATTGATGTCACAATGAATCATTTGATTCTTGGCATCCATGGTGGCATAATTGTGCCAGGTTTTAATTGGGCCCCATGCTTACACAATTCATCCCTGGCCCTTTTAGGCCCATTGGTTTCACAATGGATCATTAGATTGTTAGCCTCCCTTGGGTCACATGGGATCCTTGCTTCTCTTAACCTCTGTGGTGTCACAATGCATCCCATGCCCTTTTAGGCCACTTGATGTCACAATGGATCATTTGATTCTTGGCCTCCATGGTGTCATAATTGTTCCTTGTATCTATTGTTCCCCATGCTGTCACAATTCATCCCTGGCCCTTTCACGCCCCCTGGTGTCAAATGGGATCCTGGGATTATTACTCTCCATTGGGTCACAAAGGATCCTTGCTTCTCTTAACCCCTGTGCTGTCACAATGCATCCCATGACCTTTTAGGCCACTTGATATCACAATGAATCATTTGATTCTTGGCCTCCATGGTGGCATAAAATATCCTTGATTCTATTGGTCCCCGTGCTCCATCCCTGGCAATTTTTATACCCCCTGGTGCCACAAGGGATCATTAGATTGTTAGCCTCCCTTGGGTCACAATGGTTCCTTGCTTCTCTTAACCTCTGTGGTGTCACAATGCATCCCATGCCCTTTTAGGCCACATGATGTCACAATGAATTATTTGATTCTTGGCCTCCATGGTGGCATAATAGATCCTTGCTTCTATTGGTCCCCGTGCTGTAACAATCCATCCCTGGCAATTTTTATACCCCCTGGTGCCACAAGGGACCATTAGATTGTTAGCCTGCATTGGGTCACAATGGTTCCTTGCTTCTCTTAACCTCTGTGGTGTCACAATGCATCCCATGCCCTTTTAGGCCACTTGATGTCACAATGAATCATTTGATTCTTGGCCTCCATGGTGTCATAATTGTTCCTTGTATCTATTGTTCCCCATGCTGTCACAATTCATCCCTGGCCCTTTCTCGCCCCCTGGTGTCAAATGGGATCCTGGGATTATTACTCTCCATTGGGTCACAATGGATCCTTGCTTCTCTTAACCCCTCTGCTGTCACAATGCATCCCATGACCTTTTAGGCCACTTGATGTCACAATGAATTATTTGATTCTTGGCCTCCATGGTGGCATAATATATCCTTGCTTCTATTGGTCCCCGTGCTGTAACAATCCATCCCTGGCCCTATTACAACCCCTGGTGTCAAAATGGACCATTAGATTGTTAGCCTGCATTGGGTCACAATGGTTCCGTGCTTCTCTTAACCCCTGTGCTGTCACAATGCATCCCATGCCCTTTTAGGCCACTTGGTGTTACAATGAATCATTTGATTCTTGGCCTCTATGGTGTCATAATATTTCCATGATTTTATTGTGCCCCATGCTTTCACAATTCATCCTTGGCCCTTTTACAACACCTTGTGGGACAAGGGATCATTAGATTGTTAGCCTCCCTTGGGTCATAATGGTTCCTTGCTTCTCTTAACCTCTGTGGTGTCACAATGCATCCCATGCCCTTTTAGGCCACTTGATGTCACAATGAATTATTTGATTCTTGGCCTTCATGGCGGCATAATAGAACCTTGCTTCTATTGTTCCCAGTGCTGGCACAATCCATCCCTGGCCCTTTTGGGCCCCCTGATGTCAAAAGGGACCATTAGATTGTTAGCCTGCATTGGGTCACAATGTTTCCTTGCTTCTCTTAACCTCTGTGGTGTCACAATGCATCCCATGCCCTTTTAGGCCACTTGATGTCACAATGAATCATTTGATTCTTGGCCTCCATGGTGGCATAATTGTACCAGGTTTTAATTGGGCCCCATGCTTTCACAATTCATCCCTGGCCCTTTTAGGCCCATTGGTGTCACAATGGATCATTAGATTGTTAGCCTCCCTTGGGTCACAATGGTTCCTTGCTTCTCTTAACCTCTGTTGTGTCACAATGCATTCCAAGCCCTTTTAGGCCACTTGATGTCACAATGAATCATTTGATTCTTGGCCTCCATGGTGTCATAATGGTTCCTTGTTTCTATTGGGCCCCATGCTGTCACAATTCATCCCTGGCCCTTTTACGCCCCCTGGTGTCAAATGGGATCCTGGGATTATTACTCTCCATTGGGTCACAATGGATCCTTGCTTCTCTTAACCTCTGTGCTGTCACAATGCATCCCATGCCCTTTTAGGCCATTTGATGTCACAATGAATTATTTGATTCTTGGCCTCCATGGTGGCATAATATATCCTTGCTTCTATTGGTCCCCGTGCTGTAACAATCCATCCCTGGCAATTTTTATACCCCCTGGTGTCACAAGGGATCATTAGATTGTTAGCCTGCATTGGGTCACAATGGTTCCTTGCTTCTCTTAACCTCTGTGGTGTCACAATGCATCCCATGCCCTTTTAGGCCACTTGATGTCACAATGAATTATTTGATTCTTGGCCTTCATGGTGGCATAATAGATCCTTGCTTCTATTGGTCCCCGTGATGTAACAATCCATCCCTGGCCCTTTTGGGCCCCCTGGTGTCACAAGGGACCATTAGATTGTTAGCCTCCCTTGGGTCACAATGGTTCCTTGCTTCTCTTAACGTCTGTGGTGTCACAATGCATCCCATGCCCTTTTAGGCCACTTGGTGTTACAATGAATCATTTGAGTCTTGGCCTTCATGGTGTCATAATATTTCCATGTTTTTATTGTGCCCCATGCTTTCACAATTCTTCCCTGGCCCTATTACAACCCCTGGTGTCACAATGGATCATTAGATTGTTAGCCTCCCTTGGGTCACAATGGTTCCTTGATTCTCTTAACCTCTGTGGTGTCACAATGCATCCCATGCCCTTTTAGGCCACTTGATGTCACAATGAATTATTAGATTCTTGGCCTCCACGGTGTCATAATGGTTCCTTGTTTCTATTGGGCCCCATGCTGTCACTATTCATCCCGGGCCCTTTTACGCCCCCCGGTGTCAAATGGGATCCTGGAATTATTACTCTCCATTGGGTCACAATGGTTCCTTGCTTCTCGTAACCTCTGTGCTGTCACAATGCATCCCATGCCCTTTTAGGCCATTTGATGTCACAATGAATTATTTGATTCTTGGCCTCCATGGTGGCATAATATATCCTTGCTTCTATTGGTCCCCGTGCTGTCACAATCCATCCCTGGCCCTTTTGGGCCTCCTGGTGTCACAAGGGACCATTAGATTGTTAGCCTGCATTGGGTCACAATGGTTCCTTGCTTCTCTTAACCTCTGTGGTGTCACAATGCATCCCATGCCCTTTTAGGCCACTTGATGTCACAATGAATCATTTGATTCTTGGCCTCCATGGTGGCATAATTGAACCAGGTTTTAATGGGGCCCCATGCTTACACAATTCATCCCTGCCCTTTTAGGCCCATTGGTGTCACAATGGATCATTAGATTGTTAGCCTCCCTTGGGTCACAAGGGATCCTTGCTTCTCTTAACCTCTGTGGTGTCACAATGCATTCCATGCCCTTTTAGGCCACTTGATGTCACAATGAATCATTTGATTCTTGGCCTCCATGGTGTCATAATAGTTCCTTGTATCTATTGGGCCCCATGCTGTCACAATTCATTCCTGGCCCTTTTACGCCCCCTGGTGTCAAAAGGGATTCTGGGATTATTAGACTCCATTGGGTCACAATGGATCCTTGCTTCTCTTAACCTCTGTGGTGTCACAATGCATCCCATGCCCTTTTAGGCCACTTAGTGTTACAATGAATCATTTGAATCTTGGCCTCTATGGTGTCATAATATTTCCATGTTTTTATTGTGCCCCATGCTTTCACAATTCATCCCTGGCCCAATTACAACCCCTGGTGTCACAATGGATGATTAGATTGTTAGCCTCCCTTGGGTCACAATGGTTCCTTGCTTCTCTTAACCTCTGTTGTGTCACAATGCATTCCAAGCCCTTTTAGGCCACTTGATGTCACAATGAATCATTTGATTCTTGGCCTTCATGGTGTCATAATAGATCCTTGCTTCTATAGGTCCCCATGCTGTCACAGTTCATCCGTGGTCCTTTTGCGCCCCCTGGTGTCAAAAGGGATTCTTAGATTGTTGGCCTGCATTGGGTCATAATGGTTCCTTGCTTCTCTTAACCTCTGTGGTGTCCCAATGCATCCCATGCCCTTTTAGGCCACTTGATGTCACAATGAATCATTTGATTCTTGGCCTCCATGGTGTCATAATGGTTCCTTGTTTCTATTGGGCCCCATGCTGTCACAATTCATCCCTGGCCCTTTTACGCCTCCTGGTGACAAATGGGATCCTGGGATTATTACTCTCCATTGGGTCACAATGGATCCTTGCTTCTCTTAACCTCTGTGCTGTCACAATGCATCCCATGCCCTTTTAGGCCACTTGATGTCACAATGAATTATTTGATTCTTGGCCTCCATGGTGGCATAATATATCCTTGCTTCTATTGGTCCCCGTGCTGTAACAATCCATCCCTGGCAATTTTTATACCCCCTGGTATCACAATGGATCATTAGATTGTTAGCCTCCCTTGGGTCACAATGGTTCCTTGCTTCTCTTAACCTCTGTGGTGTCACAATGCATTCCAAGCCCTTTTAGGCCACTTGATGTCACAATGAATCATTTGATTCTTGGCCTCCATGGTGTCATAATAGATCCTTGCTTCTATAGGTCCCCATGCTGTCACAGTTCATCCGTGGTCCTTTTACGCCCCCTGGTGTCAAAAGGGATTCTTAGAGTGTTAGCCTGCATTGCTTCACAATTGTTCCTTTCTTCTCTTAACCCCTGTGCTGTCACAATGCATCCCATGCCCTTTTAGGCCACTTGATGTCACAATGAATCATTTGATTCTTGGCCTCCATGGTGGCATAATTGTACCAGGTTTTAATTGGGCCCCATGCTAACACAATTCATCCCTGGCCCTTTTAGGCCCATTGGTTTCACAATGGACCATTAGATTGATAGCCTCCCTTGGGTCACATGGGATCCTTGCTTCTCTTAACCTCTGTGGTGTCACAGTGCATTCCAAGCCCTTTTAGGCCACTTGATGTCACAATGAATCATTTGATTCTTGGCCTTCATGGTGTCATAATAGATCCTAGCTTCTATAGGTCCCCATGCTGTCACAGTTCATCCGTGGACCTATTACGCCCACTGGTGCCAAAAGGGATTCTTAGATTGTTAGCCTCCCTTGGGTCACAATGGTTCCTTGCTTCTCTTAACCTCTGTGGTGTCACAATGCATCCCATGCCCTTTTAGGCCACTTGATGTCACAATGAATCATTTGATTCTTGGCCTCCATGATGGCATAATTGTACCAGGTTTTAATGGGGCCCCATGCTTACACAATTCATCCCTGGCCCTTTTAGGCCCATTGGTGTCACAATGGATCATTAGATTGTTACCCTCCCTTGGGTCACAAGGGATCCTTGCTTCTCTTAACCTCTGTGGTGTCACAATGCATTCCATGCCCTTTTAGGCCACTTGATGTCACAATGAATCATTTGATTCTTGGCCTCCATGGTGTCATAATAGTTCCTTGTATCTATTGGTCCCCATGCTGTCACAATTCATTCCTGGCCCTTTTACGCCCCCTGGTGTCAAAACGGATTCTGGGATTATTAGACTCCATTGGGTCACAATGGATCCTTGCTTCTCTTAACCCCTGTGCTGTCACAATGCATTCCAAGCCCTTTTAGGCCACTTGATGTCACAATGAATTATTTGATTCTTGGCCTCCATGGTGGCATAATATATCCTTGCTTCTATTGGTCCCCGTGCTGTAACAATCCATCCCTGGCAATTTTTATACCCCCTGGTGCCACAAGGGACCATTAGATTGTTAGCCTGCATTGGGTCACAATGGTTCCTTGCTTCTCTTAACCTCTGTGGTGTCACAGTGCATTCCAAGCCCTTTTAGGCCACTTGATGTCACAATGAATCATTTGATTCTTGGCCTTCATGGTGTCATAATAGATCCTTGCTTCTATAGGTCCCCATGCTGTCACAGTTCATCCGTGGCCCTATTACGCCCCCTGGTGTCAAAAGGGATTCTTAGATTGTAAGCCTGCATTGGGTCACAATGGTTCCTTGCTTCTCTTAACCTCTGTGGTGTCAGAATCCATTCCATGCCCTTTTAGGCCACTTGATGTCACAATGAATAATTTGATTCTTGGCCTCTATGGTGTCATAATGTTTCCATGTTTTTATTGTGCCCCATGCTTTCACAATTCTTCCCTGGCCCTATTACAACCCCTGGTGTCACAATGGATCATTAGATTGTTAGCCTCCCTTGGGTCACAATGGTTCCTTGCTTCTCTTAACCTCTGTTGTGTCACAATGCATTCCAAGCCCTTTTAGGCCACTTGATGTCACAATGAATAATTTGATTCTTGGTCTCCATGGTGTCATAATAGATCCTTGCTTCTATAGGTCCCCATGCTGTCACACTTCATCCGTGGTCCTTTTGCGCCCCCTGGTGTCAAAAGGGATTCTTAGATTGTTGGCCTGCATTGGGTCATAATGGTTTCTTGCTTCTCTTAACCTCTGTGGTGTCACAATGCATCCCATGCCCTTTTAGGCCACTTGATGTCACAATGAATCATTTGATTCTTGGCCTCCATGGTGTCATAATGGTTCCTTGTTTCTATTGGGCCCCATGCTGTCACAATTCATCCCTGGCCCTTTTACGCCCCCTGGTGTCAAATGGGATCCTGGGATTATTACTCTCCATTGGGTCACTATGGTTCCTTGCTTCTCTTAACCTCTGTGCTGTCACAGTGCATCCCATGATCTTTTAGGCCACTTGATGTCACAATGAATTATTTGATTCTTGGCCTCCATGGTGGCATAATATATCCTTGCTTCCATTGGTCCCCGTGCTGTAACAATCCATCCCTGGCAATTTTTATACCCCCTGGTGTCACAAGGGATCATTAGATTGTTAGCCTGCATTGGGTCACAATGGTTCCTTGCTTCTCTTAACCTCTGTGGTGTCACAATGCATCCCATGCCCTTTTAGGCCACTTGGTGTTACAATGAATCATTTGAGTCTTGGCCTCTATGGTGTCATAATATTTCCATGTTTTTATTGTGCCCCATGCTTTCACAATTCTTCCCTGGCCCTATTACAACCCCTGGTGTCACAATGGATCTTTAGATTGTTAGCCTCCCTTGGGTCACAATGGTTCCTTGCTTCTCTTAACCTCTGTGGTGTCACAATGCATTCCAAGCCGTTTTAGGCCACTTGATGTCACAATGAATCATTTGATTCTTGGCCTTCCTGGTGACATAATGAATCCTTGCTTCTATAGGTCCCCATGCTGTTACAGTTCATCCGTGGTCCTTTTGCGCCCCCTGGTGTCAAAAGGGATTCTTAGATTGTTAGCCTGCATTGCTTCACAATTGTTCCTTGCTTCTCTTAACCCCTGTGCTGCCACAATGCATCCCATGCCCTTTTAGGCCACTTGGTGTTACAATGAATCATTTAAATCTTGGCCTCTATTGTGTCATAATGTTTCCATGTTTTTATTGTGCCCCATGCTTTCACAATTCATCCTTGGCCCTTTTACAACACCTTGTGGGACAAGGGATCATTAGATTGTTAGCCTCCCTTGGGTCACAATGGTTCCTTGCTTCTCTTAACCTCTGTGCTGTCACAATGCATCCCATGCCCTTTTAGGCCACTTGATGTCACAATGAATCATTTGATTCTTGGCCTCCATGGTGTCATAATGGTTCCTTGTTTCTATTGGGCTCCATGCTGTCACAATTCATTCCTGGTCCTTTTGCGCCCCCTGGTGTCAAATGGGATCCTGGGATTAATACTCTCCATTGGGTCACAATGGATCCTTGCTTCTCTTAACCCCTGTGCTGTCACAATGCATCCCATGCCCATTTAGGCCACTTGATGTCACAATGAATTATTTGATTCTTGGCCTCCATGGTGGCATAATAAATCCTTGCTTCTATTTTTCCCCGTGCTGTAACAATCCATCCCTGGCCCTTTTGTGCCCCCTGGTGCCACAAGGGATCATTAGATTGTTAGCCTGCATTGGGTCACAATTGTTCCTTGCTTCTCTTAACCCCTGTGCTATCACAATGCATCCCATGCCCTTTTAGGCCACTTGATGTCACAATGAATCATTTGATTCTTGGCCTCCATGGTGGCATAATTGTACCAGGTTTTAATTGGGCCCCATGCTTTCACAATTCATCCCTCGCCCTTTTAGGCCCATTGGTGTCACAATGGATCATTAGATTGTTAGCCTCCCTTGGGTCACAAGGGATCCTTGCTTCTCTTAACCTCTGTGGTGTCACAATGCATCCCATGCCCTTTTAGGCCGCTTGATGTCACAAAGAATCATTTGATTCTTGGCCTCCATGGTGGCATAATTGTACCAGGTTTTAATTGGGCCCCATGCTTTCACAATTCGTCCCTCGCCCTTTTAGGCCCATTGGTGTCACAATGGATCATTAGATTGTTAGCCTCCCTTGGGTCACAAGGGATCCTTGCTTCTCTTAACCTCTGTGGTGTCACAATGCATCCAATGCCCTGTTAGGCCGCTTGATGTCACAATGAATCATTTGATTCTTGGCCTACCTGGTGTCATAATGGTTCCTTGTTTCTACTGGGCCCCATGCTGTCACAATATATCCCTGGCATTTTAACGCCCCCGGGTGTCAAATGGTATCCTGGGATTATTACTGTCCATTGCGTCACAATGGATCCTTGCTTCTCTTAACCCCTGTGCTGTCAAAATGCATCCCATGACCTTTCAGGCCACTTGATGTCACAATGAATTATTTGATTCTTGGCGTCCATGGTGGCATAATATATCCTTGATTCTATTGGTCCCCGTGCTGTAACCATCCATCCCTTGCAATTTTTATACCCCCTGGTGCCACATGGGATCATTAGATTGTTAGCCTGCATTGGGTCACAATGGTTCCTTGCTTCTCTTAACCTCTGTGGTGTCACAATGCATCCCATGCCCTTTTAGGCCACTTGATGTCACAATGAATCATTTGATTCTTGGCCTTCATGGTGTCATAATAGATCCTTGCTTCTATAGGTCCCCATGCTGTCACAGTTCATCCGTGGCCCTTTTACGCCCCCTGGTGTCAAAAGGGATTCTTAGATTGTTAGCCTGCATTGGGTCACAATGCTTCCTTGCTTCTCTTAACCTCTGTGGTGTCACAATGCATCCCATGCCCTTTTAGGCCACTTGGTGTTACAATGAATCATTTAAGTCTTGGCCTCTATGGTGTCATAATATTTCCATCTTTTTATTGTGCCCCATGCTTTCACAATTCTTCCCTGGACCTATTACAACCCCTGGTGTCTCAATGGATCATTAGGTTGTTAGCCTCCATTGGGTCACAATGGATCCTTGCTTCTCTTAACCTCTGTGGTG
Organism: Cinclus cinclus; assembly: GCF_963662255.1. NCBI lineage: Eukaryota > Metazoa > Chordata > Aves > Passeriformes > Cinclidae > Cinclus > Cinclus cinclus. The sequence goes on along the minus strand of NW_026912054.1, from coordinate 1,185,898 downwards.
TCACAATGCATTCCAAGCCCTTTTAGGCCACTTGATGTCACAATGAATCATTTGGTTCTTGGCCTTCATGGTGTCATAAAAGATCCTTGCTTCTATAGGTCCCCATGCTGTCACAGTTCATCCGTGGTCCTTTTGCGCCCCCTGGTGTCAAAAGGGACCATTAGATTGTTAGCGTCCCTTGGGTCACAATGGTTCCTTGCTTCTCTTAACCCCTGTGGTGTAACAATGCATCCCATGCCCTTTTAGGCCGCTTGGTGTTACAATGAATCATTTTATTCTTGGCCTCTATGGTGTCATAATGTTTCCATGTTTTTATTGTGCCCCATGCTTTCACAATTCATCCTTGGCCCTTTTACAACACCTTGTGGGACAAGGGATCATTAGATTGTTAACCTCCCTTGGGTCACAATGGTTCCTTGCTTCTCTTAACCTCTGTGGTGTCACAATGCATCCCATGCCCTTTTAGGCCACTTGATGTCACAATGAATCATTTGATTCTTGGCCTCCATGGTGTCATAATGGTTCCTTGTTTCTATTGGCCCCATGCTGTCACAATTCATTCCTGGCCCTTTTACGCCCCCTGGTGTCAAATGGGATCCTGGGATTATTACTCTCCATTGGGTCACAATGGATCCTTGCTTCTCTTAACCCCTGTGCTGTCACAATGCATCCCATGCCCTTTTAGGCCACTTGATGTCACAGTGAATTATTTGATTCTTGGCCTCCATGGTGGTACAATATATCCTTGCTTCTATTTCTCCCCGTGATGTAACAATCCATCCCTGGCCCTTTTGGGCCCCCTGGTGCCACAAGGGATCATTAGATTGTTAGCCTGCATTGGGTCACAATGGTGCCTTGCTTCTCTTAACCGCTGTGGTGTCACAGGGCATTCCAAGCCCTTTTAGGCCACTTGATGTCACAATGAATCATTTGATTCTTGGCCTTAATGGTGTCATAATAGATCCTTGCTTCTATAGGTCCCCATGCTGTCACAGTTCATCCGTGGTCCTTTTTCACCCCCTGGTGTCAAATGGATCCTTAGATTGTTGGCCTCCCTTGGGTCATAATGGTTCCTTGCTTCTCTTAACCCCTGTGGTGTCACAATGCATCCCATGCCCTTTTAGGCCACTTGATGTCACAATGAATCATTTGATTCTTGGCCTCCATGGTGGCATAATTGTACCAGGTTTTAATTGGGCCCCATGCTAACACAATTCATCCCTGGCCCTTTTAGGCCCATTGGTTTCACAATGGATCATTAGATTGTTAGCCTCCCTTGGGTCACAATGGATCCTTGCTTCTCTTAACCTCTGTGGTGTCACAATGCATTCCATGCCCTTTTAGGCCACTTGATGTCACAATGAATCATTTGATTCTTGGCCTCCATGGTGTCATAATGGTTCCTTGTTTCTACTGGGCCCCATGCTGTCACAATATATCCCTGGCCCTTTCACGCCCCCTGGTGTCAAATGGGATCCTGGGATTATTACTCTCCATTGGGTCACAATGGATCCTTGCTTCTCTTAACCCCTGTGCTGTCACAATGCATCCCATGACCTTTTAGGCCACTTGATGTCACAATGAATTATTTGATTCTTGGCCTCCATGGTGGCATAATATATCCTTGCTTCTATTGGTCACCGTGCTGTAACAATCCATCCCTGGCAATTTTTATACCCCCTGGTGCCACAAGGGACCATTAGATTGTTAGCCTGCATTGGGTCACAATGGTTCCTTGCTTCTCTTAACCTCTGTGGTGTCACAATGCATCCCATGCCCTTTTAGGCCACTTGATGTCACAATGAATTATTTGATTCTTGGCCTCCATGGTGGCATAATTGTACCAGGTTTTAATTGGGCCCCATGCTTACGCAATTCATCCCTGGCCCTTTTAGGCCCATTAGTGTCACAATGGATCATTAGATTGTTAGCCTCCCTTGGGTCACAATGGTTCCTTGCTTCTCTAAACTTCTGTGGTGTCACAATGCATTCCAAGCCCTTTTAGGCCACTTGATGTCACAATGAATTATTTGATTCTTGGCCTCCATGGTGGCATAATAGATCCTTGCTTCTATTGGTCCCCGTGCTGTAACAATCGATCCCTGGAAATTTTTATACCCCCTGGTGCCACAAGGGACCATTACATTGTTAGCCTGCATTGGGTCACAATGGTTCCTTGCTTCTCTTAACCTCTGTGGTGTCACAGTGCATTCCAAGCCCTTATAGGCCACTTGATGTCACAATGAATCATTTGATTCTTGGCCTTCATGGTGTCATAATAGATCCTTGCTTCCATTGGTCCCCGTGCTGTAACAATCCATCCCTGGCCCTTTTGGGCCCCCTGGTGTCACAAGGGACCATTAGATTGTTAGCCTGCATTGGGTCACAATGGTTCCTTGCTTCTCTTAACCTCTGTGGTGTCACAATGCATCCCATGCCCTTTTAGGCCACTTGATGTCACAATGAATTATTTGATACTTGGCCTCCATGGTGGCATAATTGTACCAGGTTTTAATTGGGCCCCATGCTTTCACAATTCATCCCTGGCCCTTTTAGGACCATTGGTGTCACAATGGATCATTAGATTGTTAGCCTCCCTTGGGTCACAATGGATCCTTGCTTCTCTTAACCTCTGTGGTGTCACAATGCATTCCATGCCCTTTTAGGCCACTTGATGTCACAATGAATCATTTGATTCTTGGCCTCCATGGTGTCATAATGGTTCCTTGTTTCTACTGGGCCCCATGCTGTCACAATATATCCCTGGCCCTTTCACGCCCCCTGGTGTCAAATGGGATCCTGGGATTATTACTCTCCATTGGGTCACAATGGATCCTTGCTTCTCTTAACCCCTGTGCTGTCACAATGCATCCCATGCCCTTTTAGGCCACTTGATGTCACAATGAATTATTTGATTCTTGGCCTCCATGGTGGCATAATATATCCTTGCTTCTATTGGTCACCGTGCTGTAACAATCCATCCCTGGCAATTTTTATACCCCCTGGTGCCACAAGGGACCATTAGATTGTTAGCCTGCATTGGATCACAATGGTTCCTTGCTTCTCTTAACCTCTGTGGTGTCACAATGCATCCCATGCCCTTTTAGGCCACTTGATGTCACAATGAATTATTTGATTCTTGGCCTCCATGGTGGCATAATTGTACCAGGTTTTAATTGGGCCCCATGCTTACGCAATTCATCCCTGGCCCTTTTAGGCCCATTAGTGTCACAATGGATCATTAGATTGTTAGCCTCCCTTGGGTCACAATGGTTCCTTGCTTCTCTTAACCTCTGTGGTGTCACAATGCATTCCAAGCCCTTTTAGGCCACTTGATGTCACAATGAATTATTTGATTCTTGGCCTCCATGGTGGCATAATAGATCCTTGCTTCTATTGGTCCCCGTGCTGTAACAATCGATCCCTGGAAATTTTTATACCCCCTGGTGCCACAAGGGACCATTACATTGTTAGCCTGCATTGGGTCACAATGGTTCCTTGCTTCTCTTAACCTCTGTGGTGTCACAGTGCATTCCAAGCCCTTATAGGCCACTTGATGTCACAATGAATCATTTGATTCTTGGCCTTCATGGTGTCATAATAGATCCTTGCTTCTATAGGTCCCCATGCTGTCACAGTTCATCCGTGGTCCTGTTGCTCCCCCTGGTGTCAAAAGGGACCATTAGATTGTTAGCCTGCATTGGGTCACAATGGTTCCTTGCTTCTCTTAACCTCTGTGGTGTCACAATGCATCCCATGCCCTTTTAGGCCACTTGATGTCACAATGAATTATTTGATTCTTGGCCTCCATGGTGGCATAATTGTACCAGGTTTTAATTGGGCCCCATGCTTTCACAATTCATCCCTGGCCCTTTTAGGCCCATTGGTGTCACAATGGATCATTAGATTGTTAGCCTCCCTTGGGTCACAATGGATCCTTGCTTCTCTTAACCTCTGTGGTGTCACAATGCATTCCATGCCCTTTTAGGCCACTTGATGTCACAATGAATCATTTGATTCTTGGCCTCCATGGTGTCATAATGGTTCCTTGTTTCTACTGGGCCCCATGCTGTCACAATATATCCCTGGCCCTTTCATGCCCCCTGGTGTCAAATGGGATCCTGGGATTATTACTCTCCATTGGGTCACAATGGATCCTTGCTTCTCTTAACCCCTGTGCTGTCACAATGCATCCCATGACCTTTTAGGCCACTTGATGTCACAATGAATTATTTGATTCTTGGCCTCCATGGTGGCATAATATATCCTTGCTTCTATTGGTCCCCGTGCTGTAACAATCCATCCCTGGCAATTTTTATACCCCCTGGTGCCACAAGGGACCATTAGATTGTTAGCCTGCATTGGGTCACAATGGTTCCTTGCTTCTCTTAACCTCTGTGGTGTCACAATGCATCCCATGCCCTTTTAGGCCACTTGATGTCACAATGAATTATTTGATTCTTGGCCTCCATGGTGGCATAATTGTACCAGGTTTTAATTGGGCCCCATGCTTACACAATTCATCCCTGGCCCTTTTAGGCCCATTAGTGTCACAATGGATCATTAGATTGTTAGCCTCCCTTGGGTCACAATGGTTCCTTGCTTCTCTTAACCTCTGTGGTGTCACAATGCATTCCAAGCCCTTTTAGGCCACTTGATGTCACAATGAATTATTTGATTCTTGGCCTTCGTGGTGGCATAATAGATCCTTGCTTCTATTGGTCCCCGTGCTGTAACAATCCATCCCTGACGCTTTTGGGCCCCGTGGTGTCACAAGGGACCATTAGATTGTTATCCTGCATTGGGTCACAATGGTTCCTTGCGTCTCTTAACCTCTGTGGTGTCACAATGCATCCCATGCCCTTTTAGGCCACTTGATGTCACAATGAATCATTTGATTCTTGGCCTCCATGGTGGCATAATTGTACCAGGTTTTAATTGGGCCCCATGCTAACACAATTCATCCCTGGCCCTTTTAGGCCCATTGGTTTCACAATGGATCATTAGATTGTTACCCTCCCTTGGGTCACATGGGATCCTTGCTTCTCTTAACCTCTGTGGTGTCACAATGCATTCCATGCCCTTTTAGGCCACTTGATGTCACAATGAATCATTTGATTCTTGGCCTTCATGGTGTCATAATAGATCCTTGCTTCTATAGGTCCCCATGCTGTCACAGTTCATCCGTGGTCCTTTTGCTCCCCCTGGTGTCAAAAGGGATTCTTAGATTGTTGGCCTCCCTTGGGTCACAATGGTTCCTTGCTTCTCTTAACCTCTGTGGTGTCACAGTGCATTCCAAGCCCTTTTAGGCCACTTGATGTCACAATGAATCATTTGATTCTTGGCCTCCATGGTGTCATAATAGTTCCTTGTATCTATTGGGCCCCATGCTGTCACAATTCATTCCTGGCCCTTTTACGCCCCCTGGTGTCAAAAGGGATTCTGGGATTATTAGACTCCATTGGGTCACAATGGATCCTTGCTTCTCTTAACCCCTGTGCTGTCACAATGCATCCCATGCCCTTTTAGGCCGCTTGGTGTTAGAATGAATCATTTGATTCTTGGCCTCTATGGTGTCATAATGTTTCCATGTTTTTATTGTGCCCCATGCTTTCACAATTCACCCCTGACCCTTGTACAACCCCTGGTGTCACTATGGATAATTAGATTGTTAGCCTCCCTTGGGTCACAATGGTTCCTTGCTTCTCTTAACCTCTGTGGTGTCACAATGCATCCCATGCCCTTTTAGGCCACTTGATGTCACAATGAATTATTTGATTCTTGGCCTCCATGGTGGCATAATTGTACCAGGTTTTAATTGGGCCCCATGCTTTCACAATTCATCCCTGGCCCTTTTAGGCCCATTGGTGTCACAATGGATCATTAGATTGTTAGCCTCCCTTGGGTCACAATGGATCCTTGCTTCTCTTAACCTCTGTGGTGTCACAATGCATTCCATGCCCTTTTAGGCCACTTGATGTCACAATGAATCATTTGATTCTTGGCCTCCATGGTGTCATAATGGTTCCTTTTTTCTACTGGGCCCCATGCTGTCACAATAGATCCCTGGCCCTTTCACGCCCCCTGGTGTCAAATGGGATCCTGGGATTATTACTCTCCATTGGGTCACAATGGATCCTTGCTTCTCTTAACCCCTGTGCTGTCACAATGCATCCCATGACCTTTTAGGCCACTTGATGTCACAATGAATTATTTGATTCTTGGCCTCCATGGTGGCATAATATATCCTTGCTTCTATTGGTCCCCGTGCTGTAACAATCCATCCCTGGCAATTTTTATAACCCCTGGTGCCACAAGGGACCATTAGATTGTTAGCCTGCATTGGGTCACAATGGTTCCTTGCTTCTCTTAACCCCTGTGGTGTCACAATGCATCCCATGACCTTTTAGGCCACTTGATGTCACAATGAATTATTTGATTCTTGGCCTCCATGGTGGCATAATATATCCTTGCTTCTATTGGTCCCCGTGCTGTAACAATCCATCTCTGGCAATTTTTATACCCCTTGGTGCCACAAGGGATCATTAGATTGTTAGCCTGCATTGGGTCACATGGGATCCTTGCTTCTCTTAACCTCTGTGGTGTCACAATGCATTCCATGCCCTTTTAGGCCACTTGATGTCACAATGAATCATTTGATTCTTGGCCTTCATGGTGTCATAATAGATCCTTGCTTCTATAGGTCCCCATGCTGTCACAGTTCATCCGTGGTCCTTTTGCTCCCCCTGGTGTCAAAAGGGATTCTTAGATTGTTGGCCTCCCTTGGGTCACAATGGTTCCTTGCTTCTCTTAACCTCTGTGGTGTCACAGTGCATTCCAAGCCCTTTTAGGCCACTTGATGTCACAATGAATCATTTGATTCTTGGCCTTCATGGTGTCATAATAGATCCTTGCTTCTATAGCTCCCCATGCTGTCACAGTTCATCCGTGGACCTATTACGCCCCCTGGTGTCAAAAGGGATTCTTAGATTGTTAGCCTGCTTTGGGTCATAATGGTTCCTTGCTTCTCTTAACCTCTGTGGTGTCACAATGCATCCGATGCCCTTTTAGGCCACTTGATGTCACAATGAATAATTTGATTCTTGGCCTTCATGGTGGCATAATAAATCCTTGCTTCTATTGGTCCCCGTGCTGTAACCATCCATCCCTGGCACTTTTGGGCCCCCTGGTGTCACAAGGGACCATTAGATTGTTAGCCTGCATTGGGTCACAATGGTTCCTTGCTTCTCTTAACCTCTGTGGTGTCACAATGCATCCCATGCCCTTTTAGGCCACTTGATGTCACAATGAATTATTTGATTCTTGGCCTTCATGGTGGCATAATAGATCCTTGCTTCTATTGGTCTCCGTGCTGTAACAATCCATCCCTGGCCCTTTTGGGCCCCCTGGTGTCACAAGGGACCATATAGATTGTTAGCCTGCATTGGATCACAGTGGTTCCTTGCTTCTCTTAACCTCTGTGGTGTCACAATGCATCCCATGCCCTTTTAGGCCACTTGATGTCACAATGAATTATTTGATTCTTGGCCTCCATGGTGGCATAATTGTACCAGGTTTTAATTGGGCCCCATGCTGTCATAATTCATCCCTGGCACTTTTCGGCCCATTAGTGACACAATGGATCATTAGATTGTTAGCCTGCATTGGGTCACAATGGTTCCTTGCTTCTCTTAACCTCTGTGGTGTCACTATGCATCCGATGCATTTTTAGGCCACTTGATGTCACAATGAATCATTTGATTCTTGGCCTTCATGGTGTCATAATAGATCCTTGCTTCTATAGGTCCCCATGCTGTCACAGTTCATCCGTGGTCCTTTTGCGCCCCCTGGTGTCAAAAGGGATCCTTAGAATGTTGGCCTCCCTTGGGTCACAATGGTTCCTTCCTTCTCTTAACCTCTGTGGTGCCACAGTGCATCCCATGCCCTTTTAGGCCACTTGATGTCACAATGAATCATTTGATTCTTGGCCTTCATGGTGTCATAATAGATCCTTGCTTCTATAGGTCCCCATGCTCTCACAGTTCATCCGTGGACCTATTACACCCCCTGGTGTCAAAAGGGATTCTTAGATTGTTAGCCTGCATTGCTTCACAATGGTTCCTTGCTTCTCTTAACCTCTGTGGTGTCACAATGCATCCCATGCCCTTTTAGGCCACTTGATGTCACAATGAATTATTTGATTCTTGGCCTTCATGGTGGCATAATTGATCCTTGCTTCTATTGGTCCCCGTGCTGTAACCATCCATCCCTGGCGCTTTTGGGCCCCCTGGTGTCACAAGGGACCATTAGATTGTTAGCCTGCATTGGGTCACAATGGTTCCTTGCTTCTCTTAACCTCTGTGGTGTCACAATGCATCCCATGCCCTTTTAGGCCACTTGATGTCACAATGAATCATTTGATTCTTGGCCTCCATGGTGGCATAATTGTACCAGGTTTTAATTGGGCCCCATGCTAACACAATTCATCCCTGGCCCTTTTAGGCCCATTAGTGACACAATGGATCATTAGATTGTTACCCTCCCTTGGGTCACATGGGATCCTTGCTTCTCTTAACCTCTGTGGTGTCACAATGCATTCCATGCCCTTTTAGGCCACTTGATGTCACAATGAATCATTTGATTCTTGGCCTTCATGGTGTCATAATAGATCCTTGCTTCTATAGGTCCCCATGCTGTCACAGTTCATCCGTGGTCCTTTTGCTCCCCCTGGTGTCAAAAGGGATTCTTAGATTGTTGGCCTCCCTTGGGTCACAATGGTTCCTTGCTTCTCTTAACCTCTGTGGTGTCACAGTGCATTCCAAGCCCTTTTAGGCCACTTGATGTCACAATGAATCATTTGATTCTTGGCCTTCATGGTGTCATAATAGATCCTTGCTTCTATAGCTCCCCATGCTGTCACAGTTCATCCGTGGACCTATTACGCCCCCTGGTGTCAAAAGGGATTCTTAGATTGTTAGCCTGCATTGGGTCATAATGGTTCCTTGCTTCTCTTAACCTCTGTGGTGTCACAATGCATCCCATGCCCTTTTAGGCCACTTGATGTCACAATGAATTATTTGATTCTTGGCCTTCATGGTGGCATAATAGATCCTTGCTTCTATTGGTCCCCATGCTGTCACAGTTCATCCGTGGTCCTTTTGCGCCCCGTGGTGTCAAAAGGGATTCTTAGATTGTTGGCCTGCATTGGGTCACAATGGTTCCTTGCTTCTCTTAACCTCTGTGGTGTCACAATGCATCCCATGCCCTTTTAGGCCACTTGATGTCACAATGAATTATTTGATTCTTGGCCTTCATGGTGGCATAATAGGTCCTTGCTTCTATTGGTCCCCGTGCTGTAACAATCCATCCCTGACCCTTTTGGGCCCCCTGGTGTCACAAGGGACCATTAGATTGTTAGCCTGCATTGGGTCACAATGGTTCCTTGCTTCTCTTAACCTCTGTGGTGTCACAATGCATCCCATGCCCTTTTAGGCCATTGATGTCACAATGAATCATTTGATTCTTGGCCTCCATGGTGGCATAATTGTGCCAGGTTTTAATTGGGCCCCATGCTTACACAATTCATCCCTGGCCCTTTTAGGCCCATTAGTGACACAATGGATCATTAGATTGTTAGCCTCCCTTGGGTCACAAGGGATCCTTGCTTCTCTTAACCTCTGTGGTGTCACAATGCATTCCAAGCCCTTTTAGGCCACTTGATGTCACAATGAATCATTTGATTCTTGGCCTTCATGGTGTCATAATAGATCCTTGCTTCTATAGGTCCCCATGCTGTCACAGTTCATCCGTGGTCCTTTTGCTCCCCCTGGTGTCAAAAGGGATTCTTAGATTGTTGGCCTCCCTTGGGTCACAATGGTTCCTTGCTTCTCTTAACCTCTGTGGTGTCACAGTGCATTCCAAGCCCTTTTAGGCCACTTGATGTCACAATGAATCATTTGATTCTTGGCCTTCATGGTGTCATAATAGATCCTTGCTTCTATAGCTCCCCATGCTGTCACAGTTCATCCGTGGACCTATTACGCCCCCTGGTGTCAAAAGGGATTCTTAGATTGTTAGCCTGCATTGGGTCATAATGGTTCCTTGCTTCTCTTAACCTCTGTGGTGTCACAATGCATCCCATGCCCTTTTAGGCCACTTGATGTCACAATGAATTATTTGATTCTTGGCCTTCATGGTGGCATAATAGATCCTTGCTTCTATTGGTCCCCATGCTGTCACAGTTCATCCGTGGTCCTTTTGCGCCCCGTGGTGTCAAAAGGGATTCTTAGATTGTTGGCCTGCATTGGGTCACAATGGTTCCTTGCTTCTCTTAACCTCTGTGGTGTCACAATGCATCCCATGCCCTTTTAGGCCACTTGATGTCACAATGAATTATTTGATTCTTGGCCTTCATGGTGGCATAATAGGTCCTTGCTTCTATTGGTCCCCGTGCTGTAACAATCCATCCCTGACCCTTTTGGGCCCCCTGGTGTCAAAAGGGACCATTAGATTGTTAGCCTGCATTGGGTCACAATGGTTCCTTGCTTCTCTTAACCTCTGTGGTGTCACAATGCATCCCATGCCCTTTTAGGCCATTGATGTCACAATGAATCATTTGATTCTTGGCCTCCATATTGGCATAATTGTGCCAGGTTTTAATTGGGCCCCATGCTTACACAATTCATCCCTGGCCCTTTTAGGCCCATTGGTTTCACAATGGATCATTAGATTGTTAGCCTCCCTTGGGTCACAAGGGATCCTTGCTTCTCTTAACCTCTGTGGTGTCACAAGGCGTCCCATGCACTTTTAGGCCACTTGGTGTTACAATGAATCATTTGAGTCTTGGCCTCTCTGGTGTCATAATATTTCCATGTTTTTCTGTGCCCCATGCTTTCACAATTCATCCTTGGCCCTTTTACAACACCTTTTGGGACAAGGGACCATTAGATTGTTAGCCTCCCTTGGGTCACAATGGATCCTTGCTTCTCTTAACCTCTGTGGTGTCACAATGCATCCCATGCCCTTTTAGGCCACTTGATGTCACAATGAATTATTTGATCCTTGGCCTTCATGGTGTCATAATAGATCCTTGCTTCTATTGCTCCCCGTGCTGTAACAATCCATCCCTGGCCCTTTTGGGACCCCTGGGGTCACAAGGGACCATTAGATTGTTAGCCTCCCTTGGGTCACAATGGATCCTTGCTTCTCTTCATCTCTGTGGTGTCACAATGCATTCCATGCCCTTTTAGGCCACTTGATGTCACAATGAATTATTTGATTCTTGGTCTCCATGGTGGCATAATAGATCCTTGCTTCTATAGGTCCCCATGCTGTCACAGTTCATCCGTGGACCTATTACGCCCCCTGGTGTCAAAAGGGATTCTTAGATTGTTAGCCTGCATTGGGTCATAATGGTTCCTTGCTTCTCTTAACCTCTGTGGTGTCACAATGCATCCCATGCCCTTTTAGGCCACTTGATGTCACAATGAATTATTTGATTCTTGGCCTTCATGGTGGCATAATAGATCCTTGCTTCTATAGGTCCCCATGCTGTCACAGTTCATCCGTGGTCCTTTTGTGCCCCCTGGTGTCAAAAGGGATCCTTAGAATGTTGGCCTCCCTTGGGTCACAATGGTTCCTTCCTTCTCTTAACCTCTGTGGTGCCACAGTGCATCCCATGCCCTTTTAGGCCACTTGATGTCACAATGAATCATTTGATTCTTGGCCTTCATGGTGTCATAATAGATCCTTGCTTCTATAGGTCCCCATGCTCTCACAGTTCATCCGTGGACCTATTACACCCCCTGGTGTCAAAAGGGATTCTTAGATTGTTAGCCTGCATTGCTTCACAATGGTTCCTTGCTTCTCTTAACCTCTGTGGTGTCACAATGCATCCCATGCCCTTTTAGGCCACTTGATGTCACAATGAATTATTTGATTCTTGGCCTTCATGGTGGCATAATTGATCCTTGCTTCTATTGGTCCCCGTGCTGTAACCATCCATCCCTGGCGCTTTTGGGCCCCCTGGTGTCACAAGGGACCATTAGATTGTTAGCCTGCATTGGGTCACAATGGTTCCTTGCTTCTCTTAACCTCTGTGGTGTCACAATGCATCCCATGCCCTTTTAGGCCACTTGATGTCACAATGAATCATTTGATTCTTGGCCTCCATGGTGGCATAATTGTACCAGGTTTTAATTGGGCCCCATGCTAACACAATTCATCCCTGGCCCTTTTAGGCCCATTAGTGACACAATGGATCATTAGATTGTTACCCTCCCTTGGGTCACATGGGATCCTTGCTTCTCTTAACCTCTGTGGTGTCACAATGCATTCCATGCCCTTTTAGGCCACTTGATGTCACAATGAATCATTTGATTCTTGGCCTTCATGGTGTCATAATAGATCCTTGCTTCTATAGGTCCCCATGCTGTCACAGTTCATCCGTGGTCCTTTTGCTCCCCCTGGTGTCAAAAGGGATTCTTAGATTGTTGGCCTCCCTTGGGTCACAATGGTTCCTTGCTTCTCTTAACCTCTGTGGTGTCACAGTGCATCCCATGCCCTTTTAGGCCACTTGATGTCACAATGAATCATTTGATTCTTGGCCTTCATGGTGTCATAATAGATCCTTGCTTCTATAGCTCCCCATGCTGTCACAGTTCATCCGTGGACCTATTACGCCCCCTGGTGTCAAAAGGGATTCTTAGATTGTTAGCCTGCTTTGGGTCATAATGGTTCCTTGCTTCTCTTAACCTCTGTGGTGTCACAATGCATCCCATGCCCTTTTAGGCCACTTGATGTCACAATGAATTATTTGATTCTTGGCCTTCATGGTGGCATAATAGGTCCTTGCTTCTATTGGTCCCCGTGCTGTAACAATCCATCCCTGACCCTTTTGGGCCCCCTGGTGTCACAAGGGACCATTAGATTGTTAGCCTGCATTGGGTCACAATGGTTCCTTGCTTCTCTTAACCTCTGTGGTGTCACAATGCATCCCATGCCCTTTTAGGCCATTGATGTCACAATGAATCATTTGATTCTTGGCCTCCATGGTGGCATAATTGTGCCAGGTTTTAATTGGGCCCCATGCTTTCACAATTCATCCCTGGCCCTTTTAGGCCCATTGGTTTCACAATGGATCATTAGATTGTTAGCCTCCCTTGGGTCACAAGGGATCCTTGCTTCTCTTAACCTCTGTGGTGTCACAAGGCGTCCCATGCACTTTTAGGCCACTTGGTGTTACAATGAATCATTTGAGTCTTGGCCTCTATGGTGGCATAATTGTACCAGGTTTTAATTGGGCCCCATGCTTTCACAATTCATCCTTGGCCCTTTTACAACACCTTTTGGGACAAGGGACCATTAGATTGTTAGCCTCCCTTGGGTCACAATGGATCCTTGCTTCTCTTAACCTCTGTGGTGTCACAATGCATCCCATGCCCTTTTAGGCCACTTGATGTCACAATGAATTATTTGATCCTTGGCCTTCATGGTGTCATAATAGATCCTTGCTTCTATTGCTCCCCGTGCTGTAACAATCCATCCCTGGCCCTTTTGGGACCCCTGGGGTCACAAGGGACCATTAGATTGTTAGCCTCCCTTGGGTCACAATGGATCCTTGCTTCTCTTCACCTCTGTGGTGTCACAATGCATTCCATGCCCTTTTAGGCCACTTGATGTCACAATGAATTATTTGATTCTTGGCCTCCATGGTGGCATAATAGATCCTTGCTTCTATTGGTCCCCTTGCTGTAACAATCGATCCCTGGCAATTTTTATAAACCCTGGTGCCACAAAGGATCATTAGATTGTTAGCCTGCATTGGGTCACAATGGTTCCTTGCTTCTCTTAACCTCTGTGGTGTCACAATGCATCCCATGCCCTTTTAGGCCACTTGATGTCACAATGAATCATTTGATTCTTGGCCTTCATGCTGTCATAATAGATCCTTGCTTCTATTGGTCCCCATGCTGTCACAGTTCATCCGTGGTCCTTTTGCGCCCCGTGGTGTCAAAAGGGATTCTTAGATTGTTGGCCTGCATTGGGTCACAATGGTTCCTTGCTTCTCTTAACCTCTGTGGTGTCACAATGCATCCCATGCCCTTTTAGGCCACTTGATGTCACAATGAATTATTTGATTCTTGGCCTTCATGGTGGCATAATAGGTCCTTGCTTCTATTGGTCCCCGTGCTGTAACAATCCATCCCTGACACTTTTGGGCCCCCTGGTGTCACAAGGGACCATTAGATTGTTAGCCTGCATTGGGTCACAATGGTTCCTTGCTTCTCTTAACCTCTGTGGTGTCACAATGCATCCCATGCCCTTTTAGGCCATTGATGTCACAATGAATCATTTGATTCTTGGCCTCCATGGTGGCATAATTGTGCCAGGTTTTAATTGGGCCCCATGCTTACACAATTCATCCCTGGCCCTTTTAGGCCCATTGGTTTCACAATGGATCATTAGATTGTTAGCCTCCCTTGGGTCACAAGGGATCCTTGCTTCTCTTAACCTCTGTGGTGTCACAAGGCGTCCCATGCACTTTTAGGCCACTTGGTGTTACAATGAATCATTTGAGTCTTGGCCTCTATGGTGTCATAATATTTCCATGTTTTTCTGTGCCCCATGCTTTCACAATTCATCCTTGGCCCTTTTACAACACCTTTTGGGACAAGGGACCATTAGATTGTTAGCCTCCCTTGGGTCACAATGGATCCTTGCTTCTCTTAACCTCTGTGGTGTCACAATGCATCCCATGCCCTTTTAGGCCACTTGATGTTACAATGAATCATTTGATCCTTGGCCTTCATGGTGTCATAATAGATCCTTGCTTCTATTGCTCCCCGTGCTGTAACAATCCATCCCTGGCCCTTTTGGGACCCCTGGGGTCACAAGGGACCATTAGATTGTTAGCCTCCCTTGGGTCACAATGGATCCTTGCTTCTCTTCACCTCTGTGGTGTCACAATGTATTCCATGCCCTTTTAGGCCACTTGATGTCACAATGAATTATTTGATTCTTGGCCTCCATGGTGGCATAATAGATCCTTGCTTCTATTGGTCCCCGTGCTGTAACAATCGATCCCTGGCAATTTTTATAAACCCTGGTGCCACAAAGGATCATTAGATTGTTAGCCTGCATTGGGTCACAATGGTTCCTTGCTTCTCTTAACCTCGGGGGTGTCACAATGCATTCCAAGCCCTTTTAGGCCACTTGATGTCACAATGAATCATTTGATTCTTGGCCTTCATGGTGTCATAATAGATCCTTGCTTCTATAGCTCCCCATGCTGTCACAGTTCATCCGTGGACCTATTACGCCCCCTGGTGTCAAAAGGGATTCTTAGATTGTTAGCCTGCATTGGGTCATAATGGTTCCTTGCTTCTCTTAACCTCTGTGGTGTCACAATGCATCCGATGCCCTTTTAGGCCACTTGATGTCACAATGAATTATTTGATTCTTGGCCTTCATGGTGGCATAATAGATCCTTGCTTCTATTGGTCCCCGTGCTGTAACCATCCATCCCTGGCGCTTTTGGGCCCCCTGGTGTCACAAGGGACCATTAGATTGTTAGCCTGCATTGGGTCACAATGGTTCCTTGCTTCTCTTAACCTCTGTGGTGTCACAATGCATCCCATGCCCTTTTAGGCCACTTGATGTCACAATGAATTATTTGATTCTTGGCCTTCATGGTGGCATAATAGATCCTTGCTTCTATTGGTCTCCGTGCTGTAACAATCCATCCCTGGCCCTTTTGGGCCCCCTGCTGTCACAAGGGACCATATAGATTGTTAGCCTGCATTGGGTCACAGTGGTTCCTTGCTTCTCTTAACCTCTGTGGTGTCACAATGCATCCCATGCCCTTTTAGGCCACATGATGTCACAATGAATTATTTGATTCTTGGCCTCCATGGTGGCATAATTGTACCAGGTTTTAATTGGGCCCCATGCTGTCATAATTCATCCCTGGCACTTTTAGGCCCATTAGTGACACAATGGATCATTAGATTGCTAGCCTCCCTTGGGTCACAATGGTTCCTTGCTTCTCTTAACCTCTGTGGTGTCACAATGCATCCGATGCACTTTTAGGCCACTTGATGTCACAATGAATCATTTGATTCTTGGCCTTCATGGTGTCATAATAGATCCTTGCTTCTATAGGTCCCCATGCTGTCACAGTTCATCCGTGGTCCTTTTGCGCCCCCTGGTGTCAAAAGGGATTCTTAGATTGTTGGTCTCCCTTGGGTCATAATGGTTCCTTGCTTCTCTTAACCTCTGTGGTGTCACAATGCATCCCATGCCCTTTTAGGCCACTTGATGTCACAATGAATTATTTGATTCTTGGCCTTCATGGCGGCATAATAGATCCTTGCTTCTATTGTTCCCAGTGCTGGAACAATCCTTCCCTGGCCCTCTTGGGCCCATTGGTGTCACAATGGACCATTAGATTGTTAGCCTGCATTGGGTCACAATGGTTCCTTGCTTCTCTTAACGTCTGTGGTGTCACAATGCATCCCATGCCCTTTTAGGCCACTTGATGTCACAATGAATCATTTGATTCTTGGCCTCCATGGTGGCATAATTGTACCAGGTTTTAATTGGGCCCCATGCTTTCACAATTCATCCCTCGCCCTTTTAGGCCCATTGGTGCCACAATGGATCATTAGATTGTTAGCCTCCCTTGGGTCACAATGGTTCCTTGCTTCTCTTAACCTCTGTGGTGTCACAATGCTTTCCATGCCCTATTAGGCCACTTGATGTCACAATGAATCATTTGATTCTTGGCCTCCATGGTGTCATAATGGTTCCTTGTTTCTACTGGGCCCCATGCTGTCACAATTCATCCCTGGCCCTTTCATGCCCCCTGGTGTCAAATGGGATCCTGGGATTATTACTCTCCATTGGGTCACAATGGATCCTTGCTTCTCTTAACCCCTGTGCTGTCACAATGCATCCCATGCCCTTTTGGGCCACTTGGTGTTACAATGAATTATTTGATTCTTGGCCTTCATGGCGGCATAATAGATCCTTGCTTCTATTGGTCTCCGTGCTGTAACAATCCATCCCTGGCCCTTTTGGGCCCCCTGGTGTCACAAGGGACCATAAGATTGTTAGCCTGCATTGGGTCACAATGGTTCCTTGCTTCTCTTAACCTCTGTGGTGTCACAATGCATCCCATGCCCTTTTAGGCCACATGATGTCACAATGAATCATTTGATTCTTGGCCTTCATGCTGTCATAATAGATCCTTGCTTCTATAGGTCCCCATGCTGTCACAGTTCATCCGTGGTCCTTTTACAACCCCTGGTGTCAAAAGGGATCCTTAGAATGTTGGCCTCCCTTGGGTCACAATGGTTCCTTGCTTCTCTTAACCTCTGTGGTGTCACAGTGCATCCCATGCCCTTTTAGGCCACTTGATGTCACAATGAATCATTTGATTCTTGGCCTTCATGGTGTCATAATAGATCCTTGTTTCTATAGGTCCCCATGCTGTCACAGTTCATCCGTGGACCTATTACACCCCCTGGTGTCAAAAGGGATTCTTAGATTGTTAGCCTGCATTGGGTCATAATGGTTCCTTGCTTCTCTTAACCTCTGTGGTGTCACAATGCATCCCATGCCCTTTTAGGCCAATTGATGTCACAATGAATTATTTGATTCTTGGCCTTCATGGTGGCATAATTGATCCTTGCTTCTATTGGTCCCCGTGCTGTAACCATCCATCCCTGGCGCTTTTGGGCCCCCTGGTGTCACAAGGGACCATTAGATTGTTAGCCTGCATTGGGTCACAATGGTTCCTTGCTTCTCTTAACCTCTGTGGTGTCACAATGCATCCCATGCCCTTTTAGGCCACTTGATGTCACAATGAATTATTTGATTCTTGGCCTCCATGGTGGCATAATTGTACCAGGTTTTAATTGGGCCCCATGCTTACACAATTCATCCCTGGCCCTTTTAGGCCCTTTAGTGACACAATGGATCATTAGATTGTTAGCCTCCCTTGGGTCACATTGGATCCTGGATTCTCTTAACCTCTGTGGTGTCACAATGCATTCCATGCCCTTTTAGGCCACTTGATGTCACAATGTAACATTTGATTCTTGGCCTCCATGATGGCATAATGGTTCCTTGTTTCTATAGGTCCCCATGCTGTCACAGTTCATCCGTGGCCCTATTACGACCCCTGGTGTCAAAAGGGATTTTTAGATTGTTAGCCTGCATTGGGTCACAATGGTTCCTTGCTTCTCTTAACCTCTGTGGTGTCTCAATGCATCCCATGCCCTTTTAGGCCACTTGGTGTTACAATGAATCATTTGAGTCTTGGCCTCTATGGTGTCATAATATTTCCATGTTTTTATTGTGCTCCATGCTTTCACAATTCATCACTGGCCCTATTACAACCCCTGGTGCCACAATGGATCATTAGATTGTTAGCCTGCATTGGGTCACAATGGTTCCTTGCTTCTCTTAACCTCTGTGGTGTCACAATGCATTCCATGCCCTTTTAGGCCACTTGATGTCACAATGAATCATTTGGTCCTTGGCCTTCATGGTGTCATAAAACATCCTTGCTTCTATAGGTCCCCATGCTGTCACAGTTCATCCGTGGTCCTTTTGCGCCCCCTGGTGTCAAAAGGGATTCTTAGATTGTTAGCCTGCATTGGGTCACAATGTTTCCTTGCTTCTCTTAACCTCTGTTGTGTCACAATGCATCCCATGCCCTTTCAGGCCACTTGGTGTTACAATGAATCATTTGATTCTTGGCCTCTATGGTGTGATAATGTTTCCATGTTTTTATTGTGCCCCATGCTTTCACAATTCATCCTTGGCCCTTTTACAACACCTTGTGGGACAAGGGATCATTAGATTGTTAGCCTCCCTTGGGTCACAATGGTTCCTTGCTTCTCTTAACCTCTGTGGTGTCACAATGCATTCCAAGCCCTTTTAGGCCACTAGATGTCACAATGAATTATTTGATTCTTGGCCTCCATGGTGTCATAATGGTTCCTTGTTTCTACTG
Source organism: Cinclus cinclus (assembly GCF_963662255.1). Taxonomy (NCBI): domain Eukaryota; kingdom Metazoa; phylum Chordata; class Aves; order Passeriformes; family Cinclidae; genus Cinclus; species Cinclus cinclus. The sequence continues at coordinate 1,166,877 of NW_026912054.1, read as the reverse complement.
GGCCCCATGCTGTCACAATATATCCCTGTCCCTTTCACGCCCCCTGGTGTCAAATGGGATCCTGGGATTATTACTCTCCATTGGATCACAATGGTTCCTTGCTTCTCTTAACCCCTGTGGTGTCACAATGCATCCCATGCCCTTTTAGGCCACTTGATGTCACAGTGAATTATTTGATTCTTGGCCTCCATGGTGGCATAATATATCCTTGCTTCTATTGGTCCCCGTGCTGTAACAATCCATCCCTGGCAATTTTTATACCCCCTGGTGACACAAGGGAACATTAGATTGTTAGCCTGCATTGGGTCACAATGGTTCCTTGCTTCTCTTAACCTCTGTGGTGTCACAGGGCATTCCAAGCCCTTTTAGGCCACTTGATGTCACAATGAATCATTTGATTCTTGGCCTTCATGGTGGCATAATGGATCCTTGCTTCTATAGGTCCCCATGCTGTCACAGTTCATCCGTGGTCCTTTTGCGCCCCCTGGTGTCGAAAGGGATTCTTAGATTGTTAGCCTGCATTGCTTCACAATTGTTCCTTGCTTCTCTTAACCCCTGTGCTGTCACAATGCATCCCATGCCCTTTTAGGCCACTTGATGTCACAATGAATCATTTGATTCTTGGCCTCCATGGTGGCATAATTGTACCAGGTTTTAATTGGGCCCCATGCTAACACAATTCATCCCTGGCCCTTTTAGGCCCATTGGTTTCACAATGGATCATTAGATTGTTAGCCTCCCTTGGGTCACAATGGATCCTTGCTTCTCTTAACCTCTGTGGTGTCACAATGCATCCCATGCCCTTTTAGACCACTTGATGTCACAATGAATCATTTGATTCTTGGCCTTCATGGTGTCATAATAGATCCTTGCTTCTATAGGTCCCCATGCTGTCAGAGTTCATCCGTGGTCCTTTTGCGCCCCCTGGTGTCAAAAGGGATTCTTAGATTGTTGGTCTCCCTTGGGTCATAATGGTTCCTTGTTTCTACTGGGCCCCATGCTGTCACAATTCATCCCTGGCCCTTTCATGCCCCCTGGTGTCAAATGGGATCCTGGGATTATTACTCTCCATTGGGTCACAATGGATCCTTGCTTCTCTTAACCCCTGTGCTGTCACAATGCATCCCATGCCCTTTTGGGCCACTTGGTGTTACAATGAATTATTTGATTCTTGGCCTTCATGGCGGCATAATAGATCCTTGCTTCTATTGTTCCCAGTGCTGGAACAATCCATCCCTGGCCCTCTTGGGCCCCCTGGTGTCACAATGGACCATTAGATTGTTAGCCTTCATTGGGTCAAAATGGTTCCTTGCTTCTCTTAACGTCTGTGGTGTCACAATGCATCCTATGCCCTTTTAGGCCACTTGATGTCACAATGAATCATTTGATTCTTGGCCTCCATGGTGGCATAATTGTACCAGGTTTTAATTGGGCCCCATGCTTTCACAATTCATCCCTCGCACTTTTAGGCCCATTGGTGTCACAATGGATCATTAGATTGTTAGCCTCCCTTGGGTCACAAGGGATCCTTGCTTCTCTTAACCTCTGTGGTGTCACAAGGCGTCCCATGCACTTTTAGGCCACTTGGTGTTACAATGAATCATTTGAGTCTTGGCCTCTATGGTGTCATAATATTTCCATGTTTTTCTGTGCCCCATGCTTTCACAATTCATCCTTGGCCCTTTTACAACACCTTTTGGGACAAGGGACCATTAGATTGTTAGCCTCCCTTGGGTCACAATGGATCCTTGCTTCTCTTAACCTCTGTGGTGTCACAATGCATCCCATGCCCTTTTAGGCCACTTGATGTCACAATGAATTATTTGATCCTTGGCCTTCATGGTGTCATAATAGATCCTTGCTTCTATTGCTCCCCGTGCTGTAACAATCCATCCCTGGCCCTTTTGGGACCCCTGGGGTCACAAGGGACCATTAGATTGTTAGCCTCCCTTGGGTCACAATGGATCCTTGCTTCTCTTCACCTCTGTGGTGTCACAATGCATTCCATGCCCTTTTAGGCCACTTGATGTCACAATGAATTATTTGATTCTTGGCCTCCATGGTGGCATAATAGATCCTTGCTTCTATTGGTCCCCGTGCTGTAACAATCGATCCCTGGCAATTTTTATAAACCCTGGTGCCACAAAGGATCATTAGATTGTTAGCCTGCATTGGGTCACAATGGTTCCTTGCTTCTCTTAACCTCTGTGGTGTCACAATGCATTCCAAGCCCTTTTAGGCCACTTGATGTCACAATGAATCATTTGATTCTTGGCCTTCATGGTGTCATAATAGATCCTTGCTTCTATAGCTCCCCATGCTGTCACAGTTCATCCGTGGACCTATTACGCCCCCTGGTGTCAAAAGGGATTCTTAGATTGTTAGCCTGCATTGGGTCATAATGGTTCCTTGCTTCTCTTAACCTCTGTGGTGTCACAATGCATCCGATGCCCTTTTAGGCCACTTGATGTCACAATGAATTATTTGATTCTTGGCCTTCATGGTGGCATAATAGATCCTTGCTTCTATTGGTCCCCATGCTGTCACAGTTCATCCGTGGTCCTTTTGCGCCCCGTGGTGTCAAAAGGGATTCTTAGATTGTTGGCCTGCATTGGGTCACAATGGTTCCTTGCTTCTCTTAACCTCTGTGGTGTCACAATGCATCCCATGCCCTTTTAGGCCACTTGATGTCACAATGAATTATTTGATTCTTGGCCTTCATGGTGGCATAATAGGTCCTTGCTTCTATTGGTCCCCGTGCTGTAACAATCCACCCCTGACCCTTTTGGGCCCCCTGGTGTCACAAGGGTCCATTAGATTGTTAGCCTGCATTGGGTCACAATGGTTCCTTGCTTCTCTTATCCTCTGTGGTGTCACAATGCATCCCATGCCCTTTTAGGCCATTGATGTCACAATGAATCATTTGATTCTTGGTCTCCATGGTGGCATAATTGTGCCAGGTTTTAATTGGGCCCCATGCTTACACAATTCATCCCTGGCCCTTTTAGGCCCATTTGTTTCACAATGGATCATTAGATTGTTAGCCTCCCTTGGGTCACAAGGGATCCTTGCTTCTCTTAACCTCTGTGGTGTCACAAGGCGTCCCATGCACTTTTAGGCCACTTGGTGTTACAATGAATCATTTGAGTCTTGGCCTCTATGGTGTCATAATATTTCCATGTTTTTCTGTGCCCCATGCTTTCACAATTCATCCTTGGCCCTTTTACAACACCTTTTGGGACAAGGGACCATTAGATTGTTAGCCTCCCTTGGGTCACAATGGATCCTTGCTTCTCTTAACCTCTGTGGTGTCACAATGCATCCCATGCCCTTTTAGGCCACTTGATGTCACAATGAATTATTTGATCCTTGGCCTTCATGGTGTCATAATAGATCCTTGCTTCTATTGCTCCCCGTGCTGTAACAATCCATCCCTGGCCCTTTTGGGACCCCTGGGGTCACAAGGGACCATTAGATTGTTAGCCTCCCTTGGGTCACAATGGATCCTTGCTTCTCTTCACCTCTGTGGTGTCACAATGCATTCCATGCCCTTTTAGGCCACTTGATGTCACAATGAATTATTTGATTCTTGGCCTTCATGGTGGCATAATAGGTCCTTGCTTCTATTGGTCCCCGTGCTGTAACAATCCATCCCTGACCCTTTTGGGCCCCCTGGTGTCACAAGGGACCATTAGATTGTTAGCCTGCATTGGGTCACAATGGTTCCTTGCTTCTCTTATCCTCTGTGGTGTCACAATGCATCCCATGCCCTTTTAGGCCATTGATGTCACAATGAATCATTTGATTCTTGGTCTCCATGGTGGCATAATTGTGCCAGGTTTTAATTGGGCCCCATGCTTACACAATTCATCCCTGGCCCTTTTAGGCCCATTGGTTTCACAATGGATCATTAGATTGTTAGCCTCCCTTGGGTCACAAGGGATCCTTGCTTCTCTTAACCTCTGTGGTGTCACAAGGCGTCCCATGCACTTTTAGGCCACTTGGTGTTACAATGAATCATTTGAGTCTTGGCCTCTATGGTGTCATAATATTTCCATGTTTTTCTGTGCCCCATGCTTTCACAATTCATCCTTGGCCCTTTTACAACACCTTTTGGGACAAGGGACCATTAGATTGTTAGCCTCCCTTGGGTCACAATGGATCCTTGCTTCTCTTAACCTCTGTGGTGTCACAATGCATCCCATGCCCTTTTAGGCCACTTGATGTCACAATGAATTATTTGATCCTTGGCCTTCATGGTGTCATAATAGATCCTTGCTTCTATTGCTCCCCGTGCTGTAACAATCCATCCCTGGCCCTTTTGGGACCCCTGGGGTCACAAGGGACCATTAGATTGTTAGCCTCCCTTGGGTCACAATGGATCCTTGCTTCTCTTCACCTCTGTGGTGTCACAATGCATTCCATGCCCTTTTAGGCCACTTGATGTCACAATGAATTATTTGATTCTTGGCCTCCATGGTGGCATAATAGATCCTTGCTTCTATTGGTCCCCGTGCTGTAACAATCGATCCCTGGCAATTTTTATAAACCCTGGTGCCACAAAGGATCATTAGATTGTTAGCCTGCATTGGGTCACAATGGTTCCTTGCTTCTCTTAACCTCGGGGGTGTCACAATGCATTCCAAGCCCTTTTAGGCCACTTGATGTCACAATGAATCATTTGATTCTTGGCCTTCATGGTGTCATAATAGATCCTTGCTTCTATAGCTCCCCATGCTGTCACAGTTCATCCGTGGACCTATTACGCCCCCTGGTGTCAAAAGGGATTCTTAGATTGTTAGCCTGCATTGGGTCATAATGGTTCCTTGCTTCTCTTAACCTCTGTGGTGTCACAATGCATCCGATGCCCTTTTAGGCCACTTGATGTCACAATGAATTATTTGATTCTTGGCCTTCATGGTGGCATAATAGATCCTTGCTTCTATTGGTCCCCGTGCTGTAACCATCCATCCCTGGCGCTTTTGGGCCCCCTGGTGTCACAAGGGACCATTAGATTGTTAGCCTGCATTGGGTCACAATGGTTCCTTGCTTCTCTTAACCTCTGTGGTGTCACAATGCATCCCATGCCCTTTGAGGCCACTTGATGTCACAATGAATTATTTGATTCTTGGCCTTCATGGTGGCATAATAGATCCTTGCTTCTATTGGTCTCCGTGCTGTAACAATCCATCCCTGGCCCTTTTGGGCCCCCTGCTGTCACAAGGGACCATATAGATTGTTAGCCTGCATTGGGTCACAGTGGTTCCTTGCTTCTCTTAACCTCTGTGGTGTCACAATGCATCCCATGCCCTTTTAGGCCACATGATGTCACAATGAATTATTTGATTCTTGGCCTCCATGGTGGCATAATTGTACCAGGTTTTAATTGGGCCCCATGCTGTCATAATTCATCCCTGGCACTTTTAGGCCCATTAGTGACACAATGGATCATTAGATTGCTAGCCTCCCTTGGGTCACAATGGTTCCTTGCTTCTCTTAACCTCTGTGGTGTCACAATGCATCCGATGCACTTTTACGCCACTTGATGTCACAATGAATCATTTGATTCTTGGCCTTCATGCTGTCATAATAGATCCTTGCTTCTATAGGTCCCCATGCTGTCACAGTTCATCCGTGGTCCTTTTGCGCCCCCTGGTGTCAAAAGGGATCCTTAGAATGTTGGCCTCCCTTGGGTCACAATGGTTCCTTGCTTCTCTTAACCTCTGTGGTGTCACAGTGCATCCCATGCCCTTTTAGGCCACTTGATGTCACAATGAATCATTTGATTCTTGGCCTTCATGGTGTCATAATAGATCCTTGTTTCTATAGGTCCCCATGCTCTCACAGTTCATCCGTGGACCTATTACACCCCCTGGTGTCAAAAGGGATTCTTAGATTGTTAGCCTGCATTGCTTCACAATGGTTCCTTGCTTCTCTTAACCTCTGTGGTGTCACAATGCATCCCATGCCCTTTTAGGCCACTTGATGTCACAATGAATTATTTGATTCTTGGCCTTCATGGTGGCATAATTGATCCTTGCTTCTATTGGTCCCCGTGCTGTAACCATCCATCCCTGGCGCTTTTGGGCCCCCTGGTGTCACAAGGGACCATTAGATTGTTAGCCTGCATTGGGTCACAATGGTTCCTTGCTTCTCTTAACCTCTGTGGTGTCACAATGCATCCCATGCCCTTTTAGGCCACTTGATGTCACAATGAATTATTTGATTCTTGGCCTCCATGGTGGCATAATTGTACCAGGTTTTAATTGGGCCCCATGCTTACACAATTCATCCCTGGCCCTTTTAGGCCCATTAGTGACACAATGGATCATTAGATTGTTAGCCTCCCTTGGGTCACATTGGATCCTGGATTCTCTTAACCTCTGTGGTGTCACAATGCATTCCATGCCCTTTTAGGCCACTTGATGTCACAATGTATCATTTGATTCTTGGCCTCCATGATGGCATAATGGTTCCTTGTTTCTATAGGTCCCCATGCTGTCACAGTTCATCCGTGGCCCTATTACGACCCCTGGTGTCAAAAGGGATTTTTAGATTGTTAGCCTGCATTGGGTCACAATGGTTCCTTGCTTCTCTTAACCTCTGTGGTGTCACAATGCATCCCATGCCCTTTTAGGCCACTTGGTGTTACAATGAATCATTTGAGTCTTGGCCTCTATGGTGTCATAATATTTCCATGTTTTTATTGTGCTCCATGCTTTCACAATTCATCACTGGCCCTATTACAACCCCTCGTGCCACAATGGATCATTAGATTGTTAGCCTGCATTGGGTCACAATGGTTCCTTGCTTCTCTTAACCTCTGTGGTGTCACAATGCATTCCATGCCCTTTTAGGCCACTTGATGTCACAATGAATCATTTGGTCCTTGGCCTTCATGGTGTCATAAAACATCCTTGCTTCTATAGGTCCCCATGCTGTCACAGTTCATCCGTGGTCCTTTTGCGCCCCCTGGTGTCAAAAGGGATTCTTAGATTGTTAGCCTGCATTGGGTCACAATGTTTCCTTGCTTCTCTTAACCTCTGTTGTGTCACAATGCATCCCATGCCCTTTCAGGCCACTTGGTGTTACAATGAATCATTTGATTCTTGGCCTCTATGGTGTGATAATGTTTCCATGTTTTTATTGTGCCCCATGCTTTCACAATTCATCCTTGGCCCTTTTACAACACCTTGTGGGACAAGGGATCATTAGATTGTTAGCCTCCCTTGGGTCACAATGGTTCCTTGCTTCTCTTAACCTCTGTGGTGTCACAATGCATTCCAAGCCCTTTTAGGCCACTTGATGTCACAATGAATCATTTGATTCTTGGCCTCCATGGTGTCATAATGGTTCCTTGTTTCTACTGGGCCCCATGCTGTCACAATATATCCCTGTCCCTTTCACGCCCCCTGGTGTCAAATGGGATCCTGGGATTATTACTCTCCATTGGATCACAATGGTTCCTTGCTTCTCTTAACCCCTGTGCTGTCACAATGCATCCCATGCCCTTTTAGGCCACTTGATGTCACAGTGAATTATTTGATTCTTGGCCCCCATGGTGGCATAATATATGCTTGCTTCTATTGGTCCCCGTGCTGTAAGAATCCATCCCTGGCAATTTTTATACCCCCTGGTGACACAAGGGATCATTAGATTGTTAGCCTGCATTGGGTCACAATGGTTCCTTGCTTCTCTTAACCTCTGTGGTGTCACAGGGCATTCCAAGCCCTTTTAGGCCACTTGATGTCACAATGAATCATTTGATTCTTGGCCTTCATGGTGACATAATGGATCCTTGCTTCTATAGGTCCCCATGCTGTCACAGTTCATCCGTGGTCCTTTTGCGCCCCCTGGTGTCGAAAGGGATTCTTAGATTGTTAGCCTGCATTGCTTCACAATTGTTCCTTGCTTCTCTTAACCCCTGTGCTGTCACAATGCATCCCATGCCCTTTTAGGCCACTTGATGTCACAATGAATCATTTGATTCTTGGCCTCCATGGTGGCATAATTGTACCAGGTTTTAATTGGGCCCCATGCTAACACAATTCATCCCTGGCCCTTTTAGGCCCATTGGTTTCACAATGGATCATTAGATTGTTAGCCTCCCTTGGGTCACAATGGATCCTTGCTTCTCTTAACCTCTGTGGTGTCACAATGCATCCCATGCCCTTTTAGACCACTTGATGTCACAATGAATCATTTGATTCTTGGCCTTCATGGTGTCATAATAGATCCTTGCTTCTATAGGTCCCCATGCTGTCACAGTTCATCCGTGGTCCTTTTCGCCCCCTGGTGTCAAAAGGGATTCTTAGATTGTTGGTCTCCCTTGGGTCATAATGGTTCCTTGCTTCTCTTAACCTCTGTGGTGTCACAATGCATCCCATGCCCTTTTAGGCCACTTGATGTCACAATGAATTATTTGATTCTTGGCCTTCATGGCGGCATAATAGATCCTTGCTTCTATTGTTCCCAGTGCTGGAACAATCCATCCCTGGCCCTCTTGGGCCCATTGGTGTCACAATGGACCATTAGATTGTTAGCCTGCATTGGGTCACAATGGTTCCTTGCTTCTCTTAACGTCTGTGGTGTCACAATGCATCCCATGCCCTTTTAGGCCACTTGATGTCACAATGAATCATTTGATTCTTGGCCTCCATGGTGGCATAATTGTACCAGGTTTTAATTGGGCCCCATGCTTTCACAATTCATCCCTCGCCCTTTTAGGCCCATTGGTGCCACAATGGATCATTAGATTGTTAGCCTCCCTTGGGTCACAATGGTTCCTTGCTTCTCTTAACCTCTGTGGTGTCACAATGCTTTCCATGCCCTATTAGGCCACTTGATGTCACAATGAATCATTTGATTCTTGGCCTCCATGGTGTCATAATGGTTCCTTGTTTCTACTGGGCCCCATGCTGTCACAATTCATCCCTGGCCCTTTTAGGCCCATTAGTGACACAATGGATCATTAGATTGTTAGCCTCCCTTGGGTCACATTGGATCCTGGATTCTCTTAACCTCTGTGGTGTCACAATGCATTCCATGCCCTTTTAGGCCACTTGATGTCACAATGTATCATTTGATTCTTGGCCTCCATGATGGCATAATGGTTCCTTGTTTCTATAGGTCCCCATGCTGTCACAGTTCATCCGTGGCCCTATTACGACCCCTGGTGTCAAAAGGGATTTTTAGATTGTTAGCCTGCATTGGGTCACAATGGTTCCTTGCTTCTCTTAACCTCTGTGGTGTCACAATGCATCCCATGCCCTTTTAGGCCACTTGGTGTTACAATGAATCATTTGAGTCTTGGCCTCTATGGTGTCATAATATTTCCATGTTTTTATTGTGCTCCATGCTTTCACAATTCATCACTGGCCCTATTACAACCCCTGGTGCCACAATGGATCATTAGATTGTTAGCCTGCATTGGGTCACAATGGTTCCTTGCTTCTCTTAACCTCTGTGGTGTCACAATGCATTCCATGCCCTTTTAGGCCACTTGATGTCACAATGAATCATTTGGTCCTTGGCCTTCATGGTGTCATAAAACATCCTTGCTTCTATAGGTCCCCATGCTGTCACAGTTCATCCGTGGTCCTTTTGCGCCCCCTGGTGTCAAAAGGGATTCTTAGATTGTTAGCCTGCATTGCTTCACAATTGTTCCTTGCTTCTCTTAACCCCTGTGCTGTCACAATGCATCCCATGCCCTTTTAGGCCACTTGATGTCACAATGAATCATTTGATTCTTGGCCTCCATGGTGGCATAATTGTACCAGGTTTTAATTGGGCCCCATGGTAACACAATTCATCCCTGGCACTTTTAGGCCCATTGGTTTCACAATGGATCATTAGATTGTTAGCCTCCCTTGGGTCACAATGGATCCTTGCTTCTCTTAACCTCTGTGGTGTCACAATGCATCCCATGCCCTTTTAGACCACTTGATGTCACAATGAATCATTTGATTCTTGGCCTTCATGGTGTCATAATAGATCCTTGCTTCTATAGGTCCCCATGCTGTCAGAGTTCATCCGTGGTCCTTTTGCGCCCCCTGGTGTCAAAAGGGATTCTTAGATTGTTGGTCTCCCTTGGGTCATAATGGTTCCTTGTTTCTACTGGGCCCCATGCTGTCACAATTCATCCCTGGCCCTTTCATGCCCCCTGTTGTCAAATGGGATCCTGGGATTATTACTCTCCATTGGGTCACAATGGATCCTTGCTTCTCTTAACCCCTGTGCTGTCACAATGCATCCCATGCCCTTTTGGGCCACTTGGTGTTACAATGAATTATTTGATTCTTGGCCTTCATGGCGGCATAATAGATCCTTGCTTCTATTGTTCCCAGTGCTGGAACAATCCATCCCTGGCCCTCTTGGGCCCCCTGGTGTCACAATGGACCATTAGATTGTTAGCCTTCATTGGGTCAAAATGGTTCCTTGCTTCTCTTAACGTCTGTGGTGTCACAATGCATCCTATGCCCTTTTAGGCCACTTGATGTCACAATGAATCATTTGATTCTTGGCCTCCATGGTGGCATAATTGTACCAGGTTTTAATTGGGCCCCATGCTTTCACAATTCATCCCTCGCACTTTCAGGCCCATTGGTGTCACAATGGATCATTAGATTGTTAGCCTGCCTTGGGTCACAATGGATCCTTGCTTCTCTTAACCTCTGTGGTGTCACAATGCATCCCATGCCCTTTTAGGCCACTTGATGTCACAATGAATCATTTGATTCTTGGCCTCCATGGTGTCATAATGGTTCCTTGTTTCTACTGGGCCCCATGCTGTCACAATTCATCCCTGGCCCTTTCACGCACCCTGGTGTCAAATGGGATCCTGGGATTATTACTCTCCATTGGGTCACAATGGATCCTTGCTTCTCTTAACCTCTGTTGTGTCACAATGCATCCCATGCCCTTTCAGGCCACTTGGTGTTACAATGAATCATTTGATTCTTGGCCTCTATGGTGTGATAATGTTTCCATGTTTTTATTGTGCCCCATGCTTTCACAATTCATCCTTGGCCCTTTTACAACACCTTGTGGGACAAGGGATCATTAGATTGTTAGCCTCCCTTGGGTCACAATGGTTCCTTGCTTCTCTTAACCTCTGTGGTGTCACAATGCATTCCAAGCCCTTTTAGGCCACTTGATGTCACAATGAATCATTTGATTCTTGGCCTCCATGGTGTCATAATGGTTCCTTGTTTCTACTGGGCCCCATGCTGTCACAATATATCCCTGTCCCTTTCACGCCCCCTGGTGTCAAATGGGATCCTGGGATTATTACTCTCCATTGGGTCACAATGGATCCTTGCTTCTCTTAACCCCTGTGCTGTCACAATGCAGCCCATGCCCTTTTAGGCCACTTGATGTCACAATGAATTATTTGATTCTTGGCCCCCATGGTGGCATAATATATCCTTGCTTCTATTGGTCCCCGTGCTGTAACAATCCATCCCTGGCAATTTTTATACCCCCTGGTGACACAAGGGATCATTAGATTGTTAGCCTGCATTGGGTCACAATGGTTCCTTGCTTCTCTTAACCTCTGTGGTGTCACAATGCATTCCATGCCCTTTTAGGCCACTTGATGTCACAATGAATCATTTGATTCTTGGCCTTCATGGTGACATAATGGATCCTTGCTTCTATAGGTCCCCATGCTGTCACAGTTCATCCGTGGTCCTTTTGCGCCCCCTGGTGTCAAAAGGGATTCTTAGATTGTTAGCCTGCATTGCTTCACAACTGTTCCTTTCTTCTCTTAACCCCTGTGCTGTCACAATGCATCCCATGCACTTTTAGGCCACTTGAGGTCACCATGAATCATTTGATTCTTGGCCTCCATGGTGGCATAATTGTACCAGGTTTTAATTGGGCCCCATGCTAACACAATTCATCCCTGGCCCTTTTAGGCCCATTGGTGTCACAATGGATCATTAGATTGTTAGCCTCCCTTGGGTCACAATGGATCCTTGCTTCTCTTAACCTCTGTGGTGTCACAATGCATTCCAAGACCTTTTAGGCAACTTGATGTCACAATGAATCATTTGATTCTTGGCCTTCATGGTGTCATAATAGATCCTTGCTTCTATAGGTCCCCATGCTGTCACAGTTCATCCGTGGTCCTTTTGCGCCCCCTGGTGTCAAAAGGGATTCTTAGATTGTTGGCGGCATTGGGTCATAATGGTTCCTTGCTTCTCTTAACCGATGTGGTGTCACAATGCATCCCATGCCCTTTTAGGCAACTTGATGTCACAATGAATTATTTGATTCTTGGCCTTCATGGTGGCATAATAGATCCTTGCTTCTATTGGTCCCCGTGCTGTAACAATCCATCCCTGGCCGTTTTGGGCCCCCTGGTGTCACAAGGGACCATTAGATTGTTAGCCTGCATTGGGTCACAATGGTTCCTTGCTTCTATTAACCTCTGTGGTGTCACAATGCATCCCATGCCCTTTTAGGCCACTTGATATCACAATGAATCATTTGATTCTTGGCCTCCATGGTGGCATAATTGTACCAGGTTTTAATTGGGCCCCATGATTTCACAATTCATCCCTGGCCCTTTTAGGCCCATTGGTGTCACAATGGATCATTAGATTGTTAGCCTCCCTTGGGTCACAATGGATCCTTGCTTCTCTTAACCTCTGTGGTGTCACAGTGCATTCCAAGCCCTTTTAGGCCACTTGATGTCACAATGAATCATTTGATTCTTGGCCTCCATGGTGTCATAATGGTTCCTTGTTTCTACTGGGCCCCATGCTGTCACAATATATCCCTGGCCCTTTCACGCCCCCTGGTGTCAAATGGGATCCTGGGATTATTACTCTCCATTGGGTCACAATGGATCCTTGCTTCTCTTAACCCCTGTGCTGTCACAATGCATCCCATGACCTTTTAGGCCACTTGATGTCACAATGAATTATTTGATTCTTGGCCTCCATGGTGGCATAATTGTAACAGGTTTTAATTGGGCCCCATGCTGTCACAATTCATCCCTGACAATTTTTATACCCCCTGGTGCCACAAGGGACCATTAGATTGTTAGCCTGCATTGGGTCACAATGGTTCCTTGCTTCTCTTAACCTCTGTGGTGTCACAGTGCATTCCAAGCCCTTTTAGGCCACTTGATGTCACAATGAATCATTTGATTCTTGGCCTTCATGGTGTCATAATAGATCCTTGCTTCTATAGGTCCCCATGCTGTCACAGTTCATCCGTGGTCCTTTTGCGCCCCCTGCTGTCAAAAGGGATTCTTAGATTGTTAGCCTGCATTGCTTCACAATTGTTCCTTGCTTCTCTTAACCCCTGTGCTGTCACAATGCATCCCATGACCTTTTAGGCCTCTTGATGTCACAATGAATCATTTGATTCTTGGCCTCCATGGTGGCATAATTGTACCAGGATTTAATTGGGCCCCATGCTAACACAATTCATCCCTGGCCCTTTTAGGCCCATTGGTTTCACAATGGATCTTTAGATTGTTAGCCTCCCTTGGGTCACAATGGTTCCTTGCTTCTCTTAACCTCTGTGGTGTCACAATGCATCCCATGCCCTTTTAGGCCACTTGGTGTTACAATGAATCATTTGAGTCTTGGCCTCTATGGTGTCATAATATTTCCATGATTTTATTGTGCCCCATGCTTTCACAATTCTTCCCTGGCCCTATTACAACCCCTGGTGTCACAATGGATCATTAGATTGTTAGCCTGCATTGGGTCACAATGGTTCCTTGCTTCTCTTAACGTCTGTTGTGTCACAATGCATCCCATGCCCTTTTAGGCCACTTGATGTCACAATGAATCATTTGATTCTTGGCCTTCATGGTGTCATAATAGATCCTTGCTTCTATTGGTCCCCATGCAGTCACAGATCATCCGTGGATCTATTACTCCCCCTGGTGTCAAAAGGGATTCTTAGATTGTTAACCTGCATTGGGTCACAATGGTTCCTTGCTTCTCTTAAACTCTGTGGTGTCACAATGCATCCCATGCCCTTTTAGGCCACTTGGTGTTACAATGAATCATTTGAGTCTTGGCCTCTATGGTGTCATAATATTTCCATGTTTTTATTGTGCCCCATGCTTTCACAATTCTTCCCTGGACCTATTACAACCCCTGGTGTCACAATGGATCATTAGATTGTTAGCCTCCCTTGGGTCACAATGGTTCCTTGCTTCTCTTAACCTCTGTGGTGTCACAATGCATTCCAAGCCCTTTTAGGCCACTTGATGTCACAATGAATCATTTGATTCTTGGCCTCCATGGTGTCATAATGGTTCCTTGTTTCTACTGGGCCCCATGCTGTCACAATATATCCCTGGCCCTTTCACGCCCCCTGGTGTCAAATGGGATCCTGGGATTATTACTCTCCATTGGGTCACAATGGATCCTTGCTTCTCTTAACCCCTGTGCTGTCACACTGCATCCCATGCCCTTTTAGGCCACTTGATGTCACAATGAATTATTTGATTCTTGGCCTCCATGGTGGCATAATAGATCCTTGCTTCTATTGGTCCCCGTGCTGTAACAATCCATCCCTGGCAATTTTTATACCCCCTGGTGCCACAAGGGACCATTAGATTGTTAGCCTGCATTGGGTCATAATGGTTCCTTGCTTCTCTTAACCTCTGTGGTGTCACAATGCATCCCATGCCCTTTTAGGCAACTTGATGTCACAATGAATTATTTGATTCTTGGCCTTCATGGTGGCATAATAGATCCTTGCTTCTATTGGTCCCCATGCTGTAACAATCCATCCCTGGCCCTTTTGGGCCCCCTGGTGTCACAAGGGACCATTAGATTGTTAGCCTGCATTGGGTCACAATGGTTCCTTGCTTCTCTTAACGTCTGTGGTGTCACAATGCATCCCATGCCCTTTTAGGCCACTTGATGGCACAATGAATCATTTGATTCTTGGCCTCCATGGTGGCATAATTGTACCAGGTTTTAATTGGGCCCCATGCTTTCACAATTAATCCCTGGCCCTTTTAGGCCCATTGGTGTCACAATGGATCATTAGATTGTTAGCCTATCTTGGGTCACAATGGATCCTTGCTTCTCTTAACCTCTGTGGTGTCACAATGCATTCCATGCCCTTTTAGGCCACTTGATGTCACAATGAATCATTTGATTCTTGGCCTCCATGGTGTCATAATGGTTCCTTGTTTCTACTGGGCCCCATGCTGTCACAATATATCCCTGGCTCTTTCACGCCCCCTGGTGTCAAATGGGATCCTGGGATTATTACTCTCCATTGGGTCACAATGGATCCTTGCTTCTATTAACCTCTGTGGTGTCACAATGCATTCCATGCCCTTTTAGGCCACTTGATGTCACAATGAATTATTTGATTCTTGGCCTCCATGGTGGCATAATATATCCTTGCTTCTATTGGTCCCCGTGCTGTAACAATCCATCCCTGGCAATTTTTATATCCCCTGGTGCCACAAGGGACCATTAGATTGTTAGCCTGCATTGGGTCACAATGGTTCCTTGCTTCTCTTAACCTCTGTGGTGTCACAGTGCATTCCAAGCCCTTTTAGGCCACTTGATGTCACAATGAATCATTTGATTCTTGGCCTTCATGGTGTCATAATAGATCCTTGCTTCTATAGGTCCCCATGCTGTCACAGTTCATCCGTGGTCCTTTTGCGCCCCCGGGTGTCAAAAGGTATTCTTAGATTGTTGGCCTACATTGGGTCATAATGGTTCCTTGCTTCTCTAAACCTCTGTGCTGTCACAATGAATCCCATGCCCTTTTAGGCCACTTGATGTCACAATGAATTATTTGATTCTTGGCCTCCATGGTGGCATAATATATCCTTGCTTCTATTGGTCCCCATGCTGTAACAATCCATCCCTGGCAATGTTTATACCCCCTGGTGCCACAAGGGATCATTAGATTGTTAGCCTGCATTGGGTCACAATGGTTCCTTGCTTCTCTTAACCTCTGTGGTGTCACAATGAATTCCAAGCCCTTTTCGGCAATTGATGTCACAATGAATCTTTTGATTCTTGGCCTCCATGGTGGCATAATTGTGCCAGGTTTTAATTGGGCCCCATGCTTACACAATTCATCCCTGGTCCTTTTAGGCCCATTGGTTTCACAATGGATCATTAGATTGTTAGCCTCCCTTGGGTCACATGGGATCCTTGCTTCTCTTAACCACTGTGGTGTCACAATGCATCCCATGCCCTTTTAGGCCACTTGATGTCACAATGAATCATTTGATTCTTGGCCTTCATGGTGTCATAATAGATCCTTGCTTCTATAGGTCCCCATGCTGTCACAGTTCATCCGTGGTCCTTTTGCTCACCCTGGTGTCAAAAGGGATTCTTAGATTGTTGGCCTCCCTTGGGTCACAATGGTTCCTTGCTTCTCTTAACCTCTGTGGTGTCACAGTGCATCCCATGCCCTTTTAGGCCACTTGATGTCACAATGAATCATTTGATTCTTGGCCTTCATGGTGTCATAATAGATCCTTGTTTCTATATCTCCCCATGCTGTCACAGTTCATCCGTGGACCTATTACGCCCCCTGGTGTCAAAAGGGACCATTAGATTGTTAGCCTGCATTGGGTCACAATGGTTCCTTGCTTCTCTTAACCTCTGTGGTGTCACAATGCATCCCATGCCCTTTTAGGCAATTGATGTCACAATGAATCATCTGATTCTTGGCCTCCATGGTGGCATAATTGTGCCAGGTTTTAATTGGGCCCCATGCTTACACAATTCATCCCTGGTCCTTTTAGGCCCATTGGTTTCACAATGGATCATTAGATTGTTAGCCTGCATTGGGTCACAATGGTTCCTTGTTTCTCTTAACCTCTGTGGTGTCACAATGCATCCCATGACCTTTTAGGCCACTTGATGTCACAATGAATTATTTGATTCTTGGCCTTCATGGCGGCATAATAGATCCTTGTTTCTATTGGTCCCCGTGCTGTTACAATCCATCCCTGGCGCTTTTGGGCCCCCTGGTGTCCCAAGGGACCATTAGATTGTTAGCCTGCATTGGGTCACAATGGTTCCTTGTTTCTCTTAACCTCTGTGGTGTCACAATGCATCCCATGCCCTTTTAGGCCACTTGATGTAACAATGAATCATTTGATTCTTGGCCTCCATGGTGGCATAATTGTAACAGGTTTTAATTGGGCCCCATGCTGTCACAATTCATCCCTGGCCCTTTTAGGCCCATTAGTGACACAATGGATCATTAGATTGTTAGCCTCCCTTGGGTCACAATGGATCCTTGCTTCTCTTAACCTCTGTGGTGTCACAATGCATTCCATGCCCTTTTAGGCCACTTGATGTCACAATGAATCATTTGATTCTTGGCCTTCATGGTGTCATAATAGATCCTTGCTTCTATAGGTCCCCATGCTGTCACAGTTCATCCGTGGTCCTTTTGCTCCCCCTGGTGTCAAAAGGGATTCTTAGATTGTTAGCCTCCCTTGGGTCACAATGATTCCTTGCTTCTCTTAACCTCTGTGGTGTCACAATGGATCCCATGCCCTTTTAGGCCACATGATGACACAATGAATTATTTGATTCTTGGCCTTCATGGCGGCATAATAGATCCTTGCTTCTATTGGTCCCCGTGCTGTAACAATGCATCCCTGGCCCTTTTGGGCCCCCTGGTGTCACAAGGGACCATTTGATTGTTAGACTCCCTTGGGTCACAATGGTTCCTTGCTTCTCTTAACCTCTGTGGTGTCACAATGCATCCCATGCCCTTTTAGGCAATTGATGTCACAAAGAATCATTTGATTCTTGGCCTCCATGGTGGCATAATTGTGCCAGGTTTTAATTGGGCCCCATGCTTACACAATTCATCCCTGGTCCTTTTAGGCCCATTGGTTTCACAATGGATCATTAGATTGTTAGCCTGCATTGGGTCACAATGGATCCTTGCTTCTCTTAACCCCTGTGCTGTCACAATGCATCCCATGACCTTTTAGGCCACTTGATGTCACAATGAATCATTTGATTCTTGGCCTCCATGGTGTCATAATGGTTCCTTGTTTCTATTGGGCCCCATGCTGTCAAAGTTCATCCGTGGTCCTTTTGCGCCCCCTGGTGTCAAAAGGGATTATTAGATTGTTGGCCTCCCTTGGGTCACAATGGTTCCTTGCTTCTCTTAACCTCTGTGGTGTCACAATGCATCCCATGCCCTTTTAGGCCACGTGATGTCACAATGAATCATTTGATTCTTGGCCTTCATGGTGTCATAATAGATCCTTGCTACAATAGGTCCCCATGATGTCACAGTTCATCCGTGGTCCTTTTGCGCCCCCTGGTGTCAAAAGGGATTCTTAGATTGTTAGCCTGCATTGGCTCACAATGGTTCCTTGCTTCTCTTAACCCCTATGGTGTCACAATGCATCCCATGACCTTTTAGGCCACTTGATGTCACAATGAATTATTTGATTCTTGGCCTTCATGGCGGCATAATAGATCCTTGTTTCTATTGGTCCCCGTGCTGTAACAATCCATCCCTGGCGCTTTTGGGCCCCCTGGTGTCACAAGGGACCATTAGATTGTTAGCCTGCATTGGGTCACAATGGTTCCTTGCTTCTCTTAACCTCTGTGGTGTCACAATGCATCCCATGCCCTTTTAGGCCACTTGATGTAACAATGAATCATTTGATTCTTGGCCTCCATGGTGGCATAATTGTACCAGGTTTTAATTGGGCCCCATGCTGTCACAATTCATCCCTGGCCCTTTTAGGCCCATTAGTGACACAATGGATCATTAGATTGTTAGCCTCCCTTGGGTCACAATGGATCCTTGCTTCTCTTAACCTCTGTGGTGTCACAATGCATTCCATGCCCTTTTAGGCCACTTGATGTCACAATGAATCATTTGATTCTTGGCCTTCATGGTGTCATAATAGATCCTTGCTTCTATAGGTCCCCATGCTGTCACAGTTCATCCGTGGTCCTTTTGCTCCCCCTGGTGTCAAAAGGGATTCTTAGATTGTTAGCCTCCCTTGGGTCACAATGATTCCTTGCTTCTCTTAACCTCTGTGGTGTCACAATGCATCCCATGCCCTTTTAGGCCACTTGATGTCACAATGAATTATTTGATTCTTGGCCTTCATGGCGGCATAATAGATCCTTGCTTCTATTGGTCCCCGTGCTGTAACAATCCATCCCTGGCCCTTTTGGGCCCCCTGGTGTCACAAGGGTCCATTAGATTGTTAGCCTCCCTTGGGTCACAATGGTTCCTTGCTTCTCTTAACCTCTGTGGTGTCACAATGCATCGCATGCCCTTTTAGGCAATTGATGTCACAATGAATCATTTGATTCTTGGCCTCCATGGTGGCATAATTGTGCCAGGTTTTAATTGGGCCCCATGCTTACACAATTCATCCCTGGTCCTTTTTGGCCCATTGGTTTCACAATGGATCATTAGATTGTTAGCCTGCATTGGGTCACAATGGTTCCTTGTTTCTCTTAACCTCTGTGGTGTCACAATGCATCCCATGCCCTTTTAGGCCACTTGATGTCACAATGAATCATTT
Source organism: Cinclus cinclus (assembly GCF_963662255.1). Lineage (NCBI taxonomy): Eukaryota > Metazoa > Chordata > Aves > Passeriformes > Cinclidae > Cinclus > Cinclus cinclus. Next base: position 1,147,343 of record NW_026912054.1, on the reverse strand, counting down.
GATTCTTGGCCTCCATGGTGTCATAATGTTTCCTTGATTCTATTGGGCCTCATGCTGTCACAATTCATCCCTGGCCCTTTTGCACCCCCTGGTGTCAAATGGGACCCTGGGATTATTACCCTCCATTGGGTCACAATGAATCCTTGCTTCTCTTAACCCCTGTGCTGTCACAATGCATCCCATGACCTTTTAGGCCACTTGATGTCACAATGAATCATTTGATTCTTGGGCTCCATGTTGGCATAATATTTCCATGTTTTTATTGTGCCCCATGCTTTCACAATTCATCCCTGGCCCTATTACAACCCCTGGTGTCACAATGGATCATTAGATTGTTAGACTGCATTGGGTCACAATGGTTCCTTGCTTCTCTTAACCTCAGTGGTGTCGCAATGCATCCCATGCCCTTTTAGGCCACTTGATGTCACAATGAATCATTTGATTCTTGGCCTTCATGGCGGCATAATAGATCCTTGCTTCTATTGGTCCCCGTGCTGTAACAATTCATCCCTGGCCCTATTACAACCCCTGGTGTCACAATGGATCATTAGATTGTTAGCCTCCCTTGGGTCACAATGGTTCCTTGCTTCTCTTAACCTCTGTTGTGTCACAATGCATTTCATGACTTTTTAGGCCACTTGATGTCACAATGAATCATTTGATTCTTGGCCTTCATGGTGTCATAATAGATCCTTGCTTCTATAGGTCCCCATGCTGTCACAGTTCATCCGTGGCCCTATTATGCCCCCTGGTGTCTAAAGGGATTCTTAGATTGTTAGCCTGCATTGGGTCACAATGGATCCTTGCTTCTCTTAACCTCTGTGGTGTCACAATGCATCCCATGACCTTTTAGGCCACTTGATGTCACAATGAATTATTTGATTCTTGGCCTTCATGGCGGCATAATAGATCCTTGCTTCTATTGGTCCCCGTGCTGTAACAATCCATCCCTGGCCCTTTTGGGCCCCCTGGTGTCACAAGGGACCATAAGATTGTTAGCCTGCATTGGGTCACAATGGTTCCTTGCTTCTCTTAACCTCTGTGGTGTCACAATGCATCCCATGCCCTTTTAGGCCACTTGATGTCACAATGAACTATTTGATTCTTGGCCTCCATGGTGGCATAATTGTACCAGGTTTTAATTGGGCCCCATGCTCTCATAATTCATCCCTGGCCCTTTTAGGCCCATTGGTTTCACAATGGATCATTAGATTGTTAGCCTCCCTTGGGTCACATGGGATCCTTGCTTCTCTTAACCTCAGTGGTGTCACAATGCATCCCATGCCCTTTTAGGCCACTTGATGTCACAATGAATCATTTGATTCTTAGCCTTCATGGTGGCATAATAGATCCTTGCTTCTATAGGTCCCCATGCTGTCACAGTTCATCCGTGGTCCTTTTGCTCCCCCTGCTGTCAAAAGGGATTCTTAAATTGTTGGCCTCCCTTGGGTCACAATGGTTCCTTGCTTCTCTTAACCTCTGTGGTGTCACAGTGCATCCCATGCCCTTTTAGGCCACTTGATGTCACAATGAATCATTTGATTCTTGGCCTCCATGGTGTCATAATGTTTCCTTGATTCTATTGGGCCTCATGCTGTCACAATTCATCCCTGGCCCTTTTGCACCCCCTGGTGTCAAATGGGACCCTGGGATTATTACCCTCCATTGGGTCACAATGAATCCTTGCTTCTCTTAACCCCTGTGCTGTCACAATGCATCCCATGACCTTTTAGGCCACTTGATGTCACAATGAATCATTTGATTCTTGGGCTCCATGTTGGCATAATATTTCCATGTTTTTATTGTGCCCCATGCTTTCACAATTCATCCCTGGCCCTATTACAACCCCTGGTGTCACAATGGATCATTAGATTGTTAGCCTGCATTGGGTCACAATGGTTCCTTGCTTCTCTTAACCTCTGTGGTGTCGCAATGCATCCCATGCCCTTTTAGGCCACTTGATGTCACAATGAATCATTTGATTCTTGGCCTTCATGGTGTCATAATAGATCCTTGATTCTATAGCTTCCCATGCTGTCACAGTTCATCCGTGGACCTATTACCCCCCCTGGTGTCAAAAGGGATTCTTAGGTTGTTAGCCTGCATTGCTTCACAATGGTTCCTTCCTTCTCTTAACCTCTGTGGTGTCACAATGCATCCCATGCCCTTTTAGGCCACTTGATGTCACAATGAATTATTTGATTCTTGGCCTTCATGGTGGCATAATAGATCCTTGCTTCTATTGGTCCCCGTGCTGTAACCATCCATCCCTGGCGCTTTTGGGCCCCCTGGTGTCACAGGGGACCATTAGATTGTTAGCCTGCATTGGGTCACAATGGTTCCTTGCTTCTCTTAACCTCTGTGGTGTCACAATGCATCCCATGCCCTTTTAGGCCACTTGATGTCGCAATGAATTATTTGATTCTTGGCCTCCATGGTGGCATAATTGTACCAGGTTTTAATTGGGCCCCATGCTGTCACAATTCATCCCTGGCCCTTTTAGGCCCATTAGTGCCACAATGGATCATTAGATTGTTAGCCTCCCTTGGGTCACATGGGATCATTGCTTCTCTTAAACTCTGTGGTGTCACAATGCTTTCCATGCCCTTTTAGGCCACTTGATGTCACAATGAATCATTTGATTCTTGGCCTTCATGGCGGCATAATAGATCCTTGCTTCGCTTGGTCCCCGTGCTGTAACAATCCATCCCTGCCCCTTTTGGGCCCCCTGGTGTCACAAGGGACCATTAGATTGTTAGCCTGCATTGGGTCACAATGGTTCCTTGTTTCTCTTAACCTCTGTGGTGTCAGAATGCATCCCATGCCCTTTTAGGCCACTTGGTGTTACAATGATTCATTTGAGTCTTGGCCTCTATGGTGTCATAATATTTCCATGTTTTTGTTGTGCCCCATGCATTCAGAATTCATCCCTGGCCCTATTACAACCCCTGGTGTCACAATGGATCATTAGATTGTTAGCCTCCCTTGGGTCACAATGGTTCCTTGCTTCTCTTAACCTCTGTGGTGTCACAATGCATCCCATGACCTTTTTGGCCACTTGATGTCACAATGAATTATTTGATTCTTGGCCTTCATGGCGGCATAATAGATCCTTGCTTCTATTGGTCCCCGTGCTGTAACAATCCATCCCTGGCGCTTTTGGGCCCCCTGGTGTCACAAGGGACCATAAGATTGTTAGCCTGCATTGGGTCACAATGGTTCCTTGCTTCTCTTAACCTCTGTGGTGTCACAATGCATCCCATGCCCTTTTAGGCCACTTGATGTCACAATGAATTATTTGATTCTTGGCCTCCATGGTGGCATAATTGTACCAGGTTTTAATTGGGCCCCATGCTCTCATAATTCATCCCTGGCCCTTTTAGGCCCATTGGTTTCACAATGGATCATTAGATTGTTAGCCTCCCTTGGGTCACATGGGATCCTTGCTTCTCTTAACCTCAGTGGTGTCACAATGCATCCCATGCCCTTTTAGGCCACTTGATGTCACAATGAATCATTTGATTCTTAGCCTTCATGGTGTCATAATAGATCCTTGCTTCTATAGGTCCCCATGCTGTCACAGTTCATTCGTGGTCCTTTTGCTCCCCCTGCTGTCAAAAGGGATTCTTAAATTGTTGGCCTCCCTTGGGTCACAATGGTTCCTTGCTTCTCTTAACCTCTGTGGTGTCACAGTGCATCCCATGCCCTTTTAGGCCACTTGATGTCACAATGAATCATTTGATTCTTGGCCTCCATGGTGTCATAATGTTTCCTTGATTCTATTGGGCCTCATGCTGTCACAATTCATCCCTGGCCCTTTTGCACCCCCTGGTGTCAAATGGGACCCTGGGATTATTACCCTCCATTGGGTCACAATGAATCCTTGCTTCTCTTAAGCCCTGTGCTGTCACAATGCATCCCATGACCTTTTAGGCCACTTGATGTCACAATGAATCATTTGATTCTTGGGCTCCATGTTGGCATAATATTTCCATGTTTTTGTTGTGCCCCATGCATTCAGAATTCATCCCTGGCCCTATTACAACCCCTGGTGTCACAATGGATCATTAGATTGTTAGCCTCCCTTGGGTCACAATGGTTCCTTGCTTCTCTTAACCTCTGTTGTGTCACAATGCATTTCATGACTTTTTAGGCCACTTGATGTCACAATGAATCATTTGATTCTTGGCCTTCATGGTGTCATAATAGATCCTTGCTTCTATAGGTCCCCATGCTGTCACAGTTCATCCGTGGCCCTATTATGCCCCCTGGTGTCTAAAGGGATTCTTAGATTGTTAGCCTGCATTGGGTCACAATGGATCCTTGCTTCTATTAACCTCTGTGGTGTCACAATGCATTCCATGCCCTTTTAGGCCACTTGATGTCACAATGAATTATTTGATTCTTGGCCTCCATGGTGGCATAATATATCCTTGCTTCTATTGGTCCCCGTGCTGTAACAATCCATCCCTGGCAATTTTTATATCCCCTGGTGCCACAAGGGACCATTAGATTGTTAGCCTGCATTGGGTCACAATGGTTCCTTGCTTCTCTTAACCTCTGTGGTGTCACAGTGCATTCCAAGCCCTTTTAGGCCACTTGATGTCACAATGAATCATTTGATTCTTGGCCTTCATGGTGTCATAATAGATCCTTGCTTCTATAGGTCCCCATGCTGTCACAGTTCATCCGTGGTCCTTTTGCGCCCCCGGGTGTCAAAAGGTATTCTTAGATTGTTGGCCTACATTGGGTCATAATGGTTCCTTGCTTCTCTAAACCTCTGTGCTGTCACAATGAATCCCATGCCCTTTTAGGCCACTTGATGTCACAATGAATTATTTGATTCTTGGCCTCCATGGTGGCATAATATATCCTTGCTTCTATTGGTCCCCATGCTGTAACAATCCATCCCTGGCAATGTTTATACCCCCTGGTGCCACAAGGGATCATTAGATTGTTAGCCTGCATTGGGTCACAATGGTTCCTTGCTTCTCTTAACCTCTGTGGTGTCACAATGAATTCCAAGCCCTTTTCGGCAATTGATGTCACAATGAATCTTTTGATTCTTGGCCTCCATGGTGGCATAATTGTGCCAGGTTTTAATTGGGCCCCATGCTTACACAATTCATCCCTGGTCCTTTTAGGCCCATTGGTTTCACAATGGATCATTAGATTGTTAGCCTCCCTTGGGTCACATGGGATCCTTGCTTCTCTTAACCACTGTGGTGTCACAATGCATCCCATGCCCTTTTAGGCCACTTGATGTCACAATGAATCATTTGATTCTTGGCCTTCATGGTGTCATAATAGATCCTTGCTTCTATAGGTCCCCATGCTGTCACAGTTCATCCGTGGTCCTTTTGCTCACCCTGGTGTCAAAAGGGATTCTTAGATTGTTGGCCTCCCTTGGGTCACAATGGTTCCTTGCTTCTCTTAACCTCTGTGGTGTCACAGTGCATCCCATGCCCTTTTAGGCCACTTGATGTCACAATGAATCATTTGATTCTTGGCCTTCATGGTGTCATAATAGATCCTTGTTTCTATATCTCCCCATGCTGTCACAGTTCATCCGTGGACCTATTACGCCCCCTGGTGTCAAAAGGGACCATTAGATTGTTAGCCTGCATTGGGTCACAATGGTTCCTTGCTTCTCTTAACCTCTGTGGTGTCACAATGCATCCCATGCCCTTTTAGGCAATTGATGTCACAATGAATCATCTGATTCTTGGCCTCCATGGTGGCATAATTGTGCCAGGTTTTAATTGGGCCCCATGCTTACACAATTCATCCCTGGTCCTTTTAGGCCCATTGGTTTCACAATGGATCATTAGATTGTTAGCCTGCATTGGGTCACAATGGTTCCTTGTTTCTCTTAACCTCTGTGGTGTCACAATGCATCCCATGACCTTTTAGGCCACTTGATGTCACAATGAATTATTTGATTCTTGGCCTTCATGGCGGCATAATAGATCCTTGTTTCTATTGGTCCCCGTGCTGTTACAATCCATCCCTGGCGCTTTTGGGCCCCCTGGTGTCCCAAGGGACCATTAGATTGTTAGCCTGCATTGGGTCACAATGGTTCCTTGTTTCTCTTAACCTCTGTGGTGTCACAATGCATCCCATGCCCTTTTAGGCCACTTGATGTAACAATGAATCATTTGATTCTTGGCCTCCATGGTGGCATAATTGTAACAGGTTTTAATTGGGCCCCATGCTGTCACAATTCATCCCTGGCCCTTTTAGGCCCATTAGTGACACAATGGATCATTAGATTGTTAGCCTCCCTTGGGTCACAATGGATCCTTGCTTCTCTTAACCTCTGTGGTGTCACAATGCATTCCATGCCCTTTTAGGCCACTTGATGTCACAATGAATCATTTGATTCTTGGCCTTCATGGTGTCATAATAGATCCTTGCTTCTATAGGTCCCCATGCTGTCACAGTTCATCCGTGGTCCTTTTGCTCCCCCTGGTGTCAAAAGGGATCATTAGATTGTTAGCCTCCCTTGGGTCACAATGATTCCTTGCTTCTCTTAACCTCTGTGGTGTCACAATGGATCCCATGCCCTTTTAGGCCACATGATGACACAATGAATTATTTGATTCTTGGCCTTCATGGCGGCATAATAGATCCTTGCTTCTATTGGTCCCCGTGCTGTAACAATGCATCCCTGGCCCTTTTGGGCCCCCTGGTGTCACAAGGGACCATTAGATTGTTAGACTCCCTTGGGTCACAATGGTTCCTTGCTTCTCTTAACCTCTGTGGTGTCACAATGCATCCCATGCCCTTTTAGGCAATTGATGTCACAAAGAATCATTTGATTCTTGGCCTCCATGGTGGCATAATTGTGCCAGGTTTTAATTGGGCCCCATGCTTACACAATTCATCCCTGGTCCTTTTAGGCCCATTGGTTTCACAATGGATCATTAGATTGTTAGCCTGCATTGGGTCACAATGGATCCTTGCTTCTCTTAACCCCTGTGCTGTCACAATGCATCCCATGACCTTTTAGGCCACTTGATGTCACAATGAATCATTTGATTCTTGGCCTCCATGGTGTCATAATGGTTCCTTGTTTCTATTGGGCCCCATGCTGTCAAAGTTCATCCGTGGTCCTTTTGCGCCCCCTGGTGTCAAAAGGGATTATTAGATTGTTGGCCTCCCTTGGGTCACAATGGTTCCTTGCTTCTCTTAACCTCTGTGGTGTCACAATGCATCCCATGCCCTTTTAGGCCACGTGATGTCACAATGAATCATTTGATTCTTGGCCTTCATGGTGTCATAATAGATCCTTGCTACAATAGGTCCCCATGATGTCACAGTTCATCCGTGGTCCTTTTGCGCCCCCTGGTGTCAAAAGGGATTCTTAGATTGTTAGCCTGCATTGGCTCACAATGGTTCCTTGCTTCTCTTAACCCCTATGGTGTCACAATGCATCCCATGACCTTTTAGGCCACTTGATGTCACAATGAATTATTTGATTCTTGGCCTTCATGGCGGCATAATAGATCCTTGTTTCTATTGGTCCCCGTGCTGTAACAATCCATCCCTGGCGCTTTTGGGCCCCCTGGTGTCACAAGGGACCATTAGATTGTTAGCCTGCATTGGGTCACAATGGTTCCTTGCTTCTCTTAACCTCTGTGGTGTCACAATGCATCCCATGCCCTTTTAGGCCACTTGATGTAACAATGAATCATTTGATTCTTGGCCTCCATGGTGGCATAATTGTACCAGGTTTTAATTGGGCCCCATGCTGTCACAATTCATCCCTGGCCCTTTTAGGCCCATTAGTGACACAATGGATCATTAGATTGTTAGCCTCCCTTGGGTCACAATGGATCCTTGCTTCTCTTAACCTCTGTGGTGTCACAATGCATTCCATGCCCTTTTAGGCCACTTGATGTCACAATGAATCATTTGATTCTTGGCCTTCATGGTGTCATAATAGATCCTTGCTTCTATAGGTCCCCATGCTGTCACAGTTCATCCGTGGTCCTTTTGCTCCCCCTGGTGTCAAAAGGGATTCTTAGATTGTTAGCCTCCCTTGGGTCACAATGATTCCTTGCTTCTCTTAACCTCTGTGGTGTCACAATGCATCCCATGCCCTTTTAGGCCACTTGATGTCACAATGAATTATTTGATTCTTGGCCTTCATGGCGGCATAATAGATCCTTGCTTCTATTGGTCCCCGTGCTGTAACAATCCATCCCTGGCCCTTTTGGGCCCCCTGGTGTCACAAGGGTCCATTAGATTGTTAGCCTCCCTTGGGTCACAATGGTTCCTTGCTTCTCTTAACCTCTGTGGTGTCACAATGCATCGCATGCCCTTTTAGGCAATTGATGTCACAATGAATCATTTGATTCTTGGCCTCCATGGTGGCATAATTGTGCCAGGTTTTAATTGGGCCCCATGCTTACACAATTCATCCCTGGTCCTTTTTGGCCCATTGGTTTCACAATGGATCATTAGATTGTTAGCCTGCATTGGGTCACAATGGTTCCTTGTTTCTCTTAACCTCTGTGGTGTCACAATGCATCCCATGCCCTTTTAGGCCACTTGATGTCACAATGAATCATTTGATTCTTGGCCTCCATGGTGTCATAATGTTTCCTTGATTCTATTGGGCCTCATGCTGTCACAATTCATCCCTGGCCCTTTTGCACCCCCTGGTGTCAAATGGGACCCTGGGATTATTACCCTCCATTGGGTCACAATGAATCCTTGCTTCTCTTAACCCCTGTGCTGTCACAATGCATCCCATGACCTTTTAGGCCACTTGATGTCACAATGAATCATTTGATTCTTGGGCTCCATGTTGGCATAATATTTCCATGTTTTTATTGTGCCCCATGCTTTCACAATTCATCCCTGGCCCTATTACAACCCCTGGTGTCACAATGGATCATTAGATTGTTAGACTGCATTGGGTCACAATGGTTCCTTGCTTCTCTTAACCTCAGTGGTGTCGCAATGCATCCCATGCCCTTTTAGGCCACTTGATGTCACAATGAATCATTTGATTCTTGGCCTTCATGGCGGCATAATAGATCCTTGCTTCTATTGGTCCCCGTGCTGTAACAATTCATCCCTGGCCCTATTACAACCCCTGGTGTCACAATGGATCATTAGATTGTTAGCCTCCCTTGGGTCACAATGGTTCCTTGCTTCTCTTAACCTCTGTTGTGTCACAATGCATTTCATGACTTTTTAGGCCACTTGATGTCACAATGAATCATTTGATTCTTGGCCTTCATGGTGTCATAATAGATCCTTGCTTCTATAGGTCCCCATGCTGTCACAGTTCATCCGTGGCCCTATTATGCCCCCTGGTGTCTAAAGGGATTCTTAGATTGTTAGCCTGCATTGGGTCACAATGGATCCTTGCTTCTCTTAACCTCTGTGGTGTCACAATGCATCCCATGACCTTTTAGGCCACTTGATGTCACAATGAATTATTTGATTCTTGGCCTTCATGGCGGCATAATAGATCCTTGCTTCTATTGGTCCCCGTGCTGTAACAATCCATCCCTGGCCCTTTTGGGCCCCCTGGTGTCACAAGGGACCATAAGATTGTTAGCCTGCATTGGGTCACAATGGTTCCTTGCTTCTCTTAACCTCTGTGGTGTCACAATGCATCCCATGCCCTTTTAGGCCACTTGATGTCACAATGAACTATTTGATTCTTGGCCTCCATGGTGGCATAATTGTACCAGGTTTTAATTGGGCCCCATGCTCTCATAATTCATCCCTGGCCCTTTTAGGCCCATTGGTTTCACAATGGATCATTAGATTGTTAGCCTCCCTTGGGTCACATGGGATCCTTGCTTCTCTTAACCTCAGTGGTGTCACAATGCATCCCATGCCCTTTTAGGCCACTTGATGTCACAATGAATCATTTGATTCTTAGCCTTCATGGTGGCATAATAGATCCTTGCTTCTATAGGTCCCCATGCTGTCACAGTTCATCCGTGGTCCTTTTGCTCCCCCTGCTGTCAAAAGGGATTCTTAAATTGTTGGCCTCCCTTGGGTCACAATGGTTCCTTGCTTCTCTTAACCTCTGTGGTGTCACAGTGCATCCCATGCCCTTTTAGGCCACTTGATGTCACAATGAATCATTTGATTCTTGGCCTCCATGGTGTCATAATGTTTCCTTGATTCTATTGGGCCTCATGCTGTCACAATTCATCCCTGGCCCTTTTGCACCCCCTGGTGTCAAATGGGACCCTGGGATTATTACCCTCCATTGGGTCACAATGAATCCTTGCTTCTCTTAACCCCTGTGCTGTCACAATGCATCCCATGACCTTTTAGGCCACTTGATGTCACAATGAATCATTTGATTCTTGGGCTCCATGTTGGCATAATATTTCCATGTTTTTATTGTGCCCCATGCTTTCACAATTCATCCCTGGCCCTATTACAACCCCTGGTGTCACAATGGATCATTAGATTGTTAGCCTGCATTGGGTCACAATGGTTCCTTGCTTCTCTTAACCTCTGTGGTGTCGCAATGCATCCCATGCCCTTTTAGGCCACTTGATGTCACAATGAATCATTTGATTCTTGGCCTTCATGGTGTCATAATAGATCCTTGATTCTATAGCTTCCCATGCTGTCACAGTTCATCCGTGGACCTATTACCCCCCCTGGTGTCAAAAGGGATTCTTAGGTTGTTAGCCTGCATTGCTTCACAATGGTTCCTTCCTTCTCTTAACCTCTGTGGTGTCACAATGCATCCCATGCCCTTTTAGGCCACTTGATGTCACAATGAATTATTTGATTCTTGGCCTTCATGGTGGCATAATAGATCCTTGCTTCTATTGGTCCCCGTGCTGTAACCATCCATCCCTGGCGCTTTTGGGCCCCCTGGTGTCACAGGGGACCATTAGATTGTTAGCCTGCATTGGGTCACAATGGTTCCTTGCTTCTCTTAACCTCTGTGGTGTCACAATGCATCCCATGCCCTTTTAGGCCACTTGATGTCGCAATGAATTATTTGATTCTTGGCCTCCATGGTGGCATAATTGTACCAGGTTTTAATTGGGCCCCATGCTGTCACAATTCATCCCTGGCCCTTTTAGGCCCATTAGTGCCACAATGGATCATTAGATTGTTAGCCTCCCTTGGGTCACATGGGATCATTGCTTCTCTTAAACTCTGTGGTGTCACAATGCTTTCCATGCCCTTTTAGGCCACTTGATGTCACAATGAATCATTTGATTCTTGGCCTTCATGGCGGCATAATAGATCCTTGCTTCGCTTGGTCCCCGTGCTGTAACAATCCATCCCTGCCCCTTTTGGGCCCCCTGGTGTCACAAGGGACCATTAGATTGTTAGCCTGCATTGGGTCACAATGGTTCCTTGTTTCTCTTAACCTCTGTGGTGTCAGAATGCATCCCATGCCCTTTTAGGCCACTTGGTGTTACAATGATTCATTTGAGTCTTGGCCTCTATGGTGTCATAATATTTCCATGTTTTTGTTGTGCCCCATGCATTCAGAATTCATCCCTGGCCCTATTACAACCCCTGGTGTCACAATGGATCATTAGATTGTTAGCCTCCCTTGGGTCACAATGGTTCCTTGCTTCTCTTAACCTCTGTGGTGTCACAATGCATCCCATGACCTTTTTGGCCACTTGATGTCACAATGAATTATTTGATTCTTGGCCTTCATGGCGGCATAATAGATCCTTGCTTCTATTGGTCCCCGTGCTGTAACAATCCATCCCTGGCGCTTTTGGGCCCCCTGGTGTCACAAGGGACCATAAGATTGTTAGCCTGCATTGGGTCACAATGGTTCCTTGCTTCTCTTAACCTCTGTGGTGTCACAATGCATCCCATGCCCTTTTAGGCCACTTGATGTCACAATGAATTATTTGATTCTTGGCCTCCATGGTGGCATAATTGTACCAGGTTTTAATTGGGCCCCATGCTCTCATAATTCATCCCTGGCCCTTTTAGGCCCATTGGTTTCACAATGGATCATTAGATTGTTAGCCTCCCTTGGGTCACATGGGATCCTTGCTTCTCTTAACCTCAGTGGTGTCACAATGCATCCCATGCCCTTTTAGGCCACTTGATGTCACAATGAATCATTTGATTCTTAGCCTTCATGGTGTCATAATAGATCCTTGCTTCTATAGGTCCCCATGCTGTCACAGTTCATTCGTGGTCCTTTTGCTCCCCCTGCTGTCAAAAGGGATTCTTAAATTGTTGGCCTCCCTTGGGTCACAATGGTTCCTTGCTTCTCTTAACCTCTGTGGTGTCACAGTGCATCCCATGCCCTTTTAGGCCACTTGATGTCACAATGAATCATTTGATTCTTGGCCTCCATGGTGTCATAATGTTTCCTTGATTCTATTGGGCCTCATGCTGTCACAATTCATCCCTGGCCCTTTTGCACCCCCTGGTGTCAAATGGGACCCTGGGATTATTACCCTCCATTGGGTCACAATGAATCCTTGCTTCTCTTAAGCCCTGTGCTGTCACAATGCATCCCATGACCTTTTAGGCCACTTGATGTCACAATGAATCATTTGATTCTTGGGCTCCATGTTGGCATAATATTTCCATGTTTTTGTTGTGCCCCATGCATTCAGAATTCATCCCTGGCCCTATTACAACCCCTGGTGTCACAATGGATCATTAGATTGTTAGCCTCCCTTGGGTCACAATGGTTCCTTGCTTCTCTTAACCTCTGTTGTGTCACAATGCATTTCATGACTTTTTAGGCCACTTGATGTCACAATGAATCATTTGATTCTTGGCCTTCATGGTGTCATAATAGATCCTTGCTTCTATAGGTCCCCATGCTGTCACAGTTCATCCGTGGCCCTATTATGCCCCCTGGTGTCTAAAGGGATTCTTAGATTGTTAGCCTGCATTGGGTCACAATGGATCCTTGCTTCTCTTAACCTCTGTGGTGTCACAATGCATCCCATGCCCTTTTAGGCCACTTGATGTCACAATGAATTATTTGATTCTTGGCCTTCATGGCGGCATAATAGATCCTTGCTTCTATTGGTCCCCGTGCTGTAACAATCCATCCCTGGCCCTTTTGGGCCCCCTGGTGTCACAAGGGACCATAAGATTGTTAGCCTGCATTGGGTCACAATGGTTCCTTGCTTCTCTTAACCTCTGTGGTGTCACAATGCATCCCATGCCCTTTTAGGCCACTTGATGTCACAATGAACTATTTGATTCTTGGCCTCCATGGTGGCATAATTGTACCAGGTTTTAATTGGGCCCCATGCTCTCATAATTCATCCCTGGCCCTTTTAGGCCCATTGGTTTCACAATGGATCATTAGATTGTTAGCCTCCCTTGGGTCACATGGGATCCTTGCTTCTCTTAACCTCAGTGGTGTCACAAGGCATCCCATGCCCTTTTAGGCCACTTGATGTCACAATGAATCATTTGATTCTTAGCCTTCATGGTGTCATAATAGATCCTTGCTTCTATAGGTCCCCATGCTGTCACAGTTCATCCGTGGACCTATTACCCCCCCTGGTGTCAAAAGGGATTCTTAGGTTGTTAGCCTGCATTGCTTCACAATGGTTCCTTCCTTCTCTTAACCTCTGTGGTGTCACAATGCATCCCATGCCCTTTTAGGCCACTTGATGTCACAATGAATTATTTGATTCTTGGCCTTCATGGTGGCATAATAGATCCTTGCTTCTATTGGTCCCCGTGCTGTAACCATCCATCCCTGGCGCTTTTGGGCCCCCTGGTGTCACAGGGGACCATTAGATTGTTAGCCTGCATTGGGTCACAATGGTTCCTTGCTTCTCTTAACCTCTGTGGTGTCACAATGCATCCCATGCCCTTTTAGGCCACTTGATGTCACAATGAATTATTTGATTCTTGGCCTCCATGGTGGCATAATTGTACCAGGTTTTAATTGGGCCCCATGCTGTCACAATTCATCCCTGGCCCTTTTAGGCCCATTAGTGCCACAATGGATCATTAGATTGTTAGCCTCCCTTGGGTCACATGGGATCCTTGCTTCTCTTAAACTCTGTGGTGTCACAATGCTTTCCATGCCCTTTTAGGCCACTTGATGTCACAATGAATCATTTGATTCTTGGCCTTCATGGTGTCATAATAGATCCTTGTTTCTATAGGTCCCCATGCTGTCACTGTTCATCCGTGGTCCTTTTGCTCCCCCTGGTGTCAAAAGGGATTCTTAGATTGTTAGCCTCCCTTGGGTCACAATGATTCCTTGCTTCTCTTAACCTCTGTGGTGTCACAATGCAGCCCATGCCCTTTTAGGCCACTTGATGTCACAATGAATTATTTGATTTTGGCCTTCATGGCGGCATAATAGATCCTTGCTTCTTTTGGTCCCCGTGCGGTAACAATCCATCCCTGGCCATTCTGGGCCACCTGGTGTCACAAGGGACCATTAGATTGTTAGCCTGCATTGGGTCACAATGGTTCCTTGCTTCTCTTAACCTCTCTGGTGTCACAATGGATCCCATGCCCTTTTAGGCAATTGATGTCACAATGAATCATTTGATTCTTGGCCTCCATGGTGTCATAATGGTTCCTTGTTTCTACTGGGCCCCATGCTGTCACAATATATCCCTGGCCCTTTCACGACCCCTGGTGTCAAATGGGATCCTGGGATTATTACTCTCCATTGGGTCACAATGGATCCTTGCTTCTCTTAACCCCTGGGCTGTCACAATGCATCCCATGACCTTTTAGGCCACTTGATGTCACAATGAATTATTTGATTCTTGGCCTCCATGGTGGCATAATATATCCTTGATTCTATAGGTCCCCATGCTGTCACAGTTCATCCCTGACAATTTTTATACCCCCTGGTGCCACAAGGGACCATTAGATTGTTAGCCTGCATTGGGTCACAATGGTTCCTTGCTTCTCTTAACCTCTGTGGTGTCACAGTGCATTCCAAGCCCTTTTAGGCCACTTGATGTCACAATGAATCATTTGATTCTTGGCCTTCATGGTGTCATAATAGATCCTTGCTTCTATAGGTCCCCATGCAGTCACAGTTCATCCGTGGACCTATTAGGACCCCTGGTGTCAAAAGGGATTCTTAGATTGTTAGCCTGCATTGGGTCAGAATGGTTCCTTGCTTCTCTTAACCTCTGTGGTGTCACAATGCATCCCATGCCCTTTTAGGCCACTTGGTGTTACAATGAATCATTTGAGTCTTGGCCTCTATGGTGTCATAATATTTCCATGTTTTTATTGTGCCCCATGCTTTCACAATTCTTCCCTGGCCCTATTACAACCCCTGGTGTCACAATGGATCATTAGATTGTTAGCCTCCCTTGGGTCACAATGGTTCCTTGCTTCTCTTAACCTCTGTGGTGTCACAATGCATTCCAAGCCCTTTTAGGCCACTTGATGTCACAATGAATCATTTGATTCTTGGCCTTCATGGTGTCATAATAGATCCTTGCTTCTATGGGTCCCCATGCTGTCACAGTTCATCCGTGGTCCTTTTGCGCCCCCTGGTGTCAAAAGGGATTCTTAGATTGTTGGCCTGCATTGGGTCATAATGGTTCCTTGCTTCTCTTAACCTCTGTGGTGTCACAATGCATCCCATGCCCTTTTAGGCCACTTGGTGTTACAATCAATCATTTGATTCTTGGCCTCTATGGTGTCATAATGTTTCCATGTTTTTATTGTGCCCCATGCTTTCACATTTCATCCTTGGCCCTTTTACAACACCTTGTGGGACAAGGGATCATTAGATTGTTAGCCTCCCTTGGGTCACAATGGTTCCTTGCTTCTCTTAACCTCTGTGGTGTCACAATGCATTCCAAGCCCTTTTAGGCCACTTGATGTCACAATGAATCATTTGATTCTTGGCCTTCATGGTGTCATAATAGATCCTTGCTTCTATAGGTCCCCATGCTGTCACAGTTCATCCGTGGTCCTTTTGCGCCCCCTGGTGTCAAAAGGGATTCTTAGATTGTTGGCCTGCATTGGGTCATAATGGTTCCGTGCTTCTCTTAACCTCTGTGGTGTCACAATGCATCCCATGCCCTTTTAGGCCACTTGATGTCACAATGAATTATTTGATTCTTGGCCTTCATGGTGGCATAATAGATCCTTGCTTCTATTGGTCCCCGTGTTGTAACAATCCATCCCTGGCGCTTTTGGGCCCCCTGGTGTCACAAGGGACCATAAGATTGTTAGCCTGCATTGGGTCACAATGGTTCCTTGCTTCTCTTAACCTCTGTGGTGTCACAATGCATCCCATG
The DNA here is from genome assembly GCF_963662255.1 of Cinclus cinclus. Taxonomy (NCBI): domain Eukaryota; kingdom Metazoa; phylum Chordata; class Aves; order Passeriformes; family Cinclidae; genus Cinclus; species Cinclus cinclus. Next base: position 1,131,102 of record NW_026912054.1, on the reverse strand, counting down.
CCCTTTTAGGCCACTTGATGTCACAATGAATCATTTGATTCTTGGCCTCCATGGTGGCATAATTGTACCAGGTTTTAATTGGGCCCCATGCTGTCACAATTCATCCCTGGCCCTTTTAGGCCCATTGGTGTCACAATGGATCATTAGATTGTTAGCCTCCCTTGGGTCACAATGGATCCTTGCTTGTCTTAACCTCTGTGGTGTCACAATGCATTCCATGCCCTTTTAGGCCACTTGATGTCACAATGAATCATTTGATTCTTGGCCTCCATGGTGTCATAATGGTTCCTTGTTTCTATTGGGCCCCATGATGTCACAATATATCCCTGGCCCTTTCACGCCCCCTGGTGTCAAATGGGATCCTGGGATTATTACTCTCCATTGGGTCACAATGGATCCTTGCTTCTCTTAACCCCTGTGCTGTCACAATCCATCCCATGACCTTTTAGGCCACTTGATGTCACAATGAATTATTTTATTCTTGGCCTCCATGGTGGTATAATATATCCTTGCTTCTATTGATCCCCGTGCTGTAACAATCCATCCCTGGCAATTTTTATATCCCCTGGTGCCACAAGGGACCATTAGATTGTTAGCCTGCATTGGGTCACAATGGTTCCTTGCTTCTCTTAACGTCTGTGGTGTCACAGTGCATTCCAAGCCCTTTTAGGCCACTTGATGTCACAATGAATCATTTGATTCTTGGCCTTCATGGTGTCATAATAGATCCTTGCTTCTATAGGTCCCCATGCTGTCACAGTTCATCCGTGGCCCTATTACGCCTTCTGGTGTCAAAAGGGATTCTTAGATTGTTAGCCTGCATTGGGTCACAATGGTTCCTTGCTTCTCTTAAACTCTGTGGTGTCACAATGCATCCCATGCCCTTTTAGGCCACTTGGTGTTACAATGAATCATTTGAGTCTTGGCCTCTATGGTGTCATAATATTTCCATGTTTTTATTGTGCCCCATGCTTTCACAATTCTTCCCTGGCCCTATTACAACCCCTGGTGTCACAATGGATCATTAGATTGTTAGCCTGCATTGGCTCACAATGGTTCCTTGCTTCTCTTAACCTCTGTGGTGTCACAATGCATTCCATGCCCTTTTAGGCCACTTGATGTCACAATGAATCATTTGATTCTTGGCCTCCATGGTGGCATAATTGTACCAGGTTTTAATTGGGCCCCATGCTGTCATAATTCATCCCTGGCCCTTTTAGGCCCATTAGAGACACAATGGATCATTAGATTGTTGGCCTGCATTGGGTCACAATGGTTCCTTGCTTCTCTTAACCTCTGTGGTGTCACAATGCATCCCATGCCCTTTTAGGCCACTTGATGTCACAATGAATCATTTGATTCTTGGCCTTCATGGTGTCATAATAGATCCTTGCTTCTATAGGTCCCCATGCTGTCACAGTTCATCCGTGGTCCTTTTGCTCCCCCTGGTGTCAAAAGGGATTCTTAGATTGTTGGCCTCCCTTGGGTCACAATGGTTCCTTGCTTCTCTTAACCTCTGTGGTGTCACAGTGCATCCCATGCCCTTTTAGGCCACTTGATGTCACAATGAATTATTTGATTCTTGGCCTTCATGGCGGCATAATAGATCCTTGCTTCTATTGGTCCCCGTGCTGTAACAATCCATCCCTGCCCTTTTGGGCCCCCTGGTGTCACAAGGGACCATTAGATTGTTAGCCTGCATTGGGTCACAATGGTTCCTTGCTTCTCTTAACCTCTGTGGTGTCACAATGCATCCCATGCCCTTTTAGGCAATTGACGTCACAATGAAGCATTTGATTCTTGGCCTCCATGGTGGCATAATTGTACCAGGTTTTAATTGGGCCCCATGCTTACACAATTCATCCCTCGCACTTTTGGGCCCCCTGGTGTCACAAGGGACCATTAGATTGTTAGCCTGCATTGGGTCACAATGGTTCCTTGCTTCTCTTAACCTCTGTGGTGTCACAATGCATCCCATGACCTTTTAGGCCACTTGATGTCACAATGAATCATTTGATTCTTGGCCTCCATGGTGTCATAATGGTTCCTTGTTTCTATTGGGCCCCATGCTGTCACAATTCATCCCTGGCACTTTTGCACCCGCTGGTGTCAAATGGGACCCTGTGATTATTACCCTCCATTGGGTCACAATGAATCCTTGCTTCCCTTAACCCCTGTGCTGTCACAATGCATCCCATGACCTTTTAGGCCACTTGATGTCACAATGAATCATTTGATTCTTGGGGTCCATGGTGGCATAATATTTCAATGTTTTTATTGTGCCCCATGCTTTCACAATTCATCCCTGGCCCTATTACAACCCCTGGTGTCACAATGGATCATTAGATTGTTAGCCTGCATTGGGTCACAATGGTTCCTTCCTTCTCTTAACCTCTGTGGTGTCACAATGCATCCCATGCCCTTTTAGGCCACTTGATGTCACAATGAATCATTTGATTCTTGGCCTTCATGGTGTCATAATAGATCCGTGCTTCTATAGGTCCCCATGCTGTCACAGTTCATCCGTGGTCCTTTTGCCCCCCCTGGTGTCAAAAGGGATTCTTAGATTGTTAGCCTGCATTGGGTCACAATGGTTCCTTGCTTCTCTTAACCCCTATGGTGTCACAATGCATCCCATGCCCTTTTAGGCCACTTGATGTCACAATGAATTATTTGATTGTTGGCCTTCATGGCGGCATAATAGATCCTTGCTTCTATTGGTCCCCGTGCTGTAACAATCCATCCCTGGCACTTTTGGGCCCCCTGGTGTCAAAAGGGACCATTAGATTGTTAGCCTGCATTGGGTCACAATGGTTCCTTGCTTCTCTTAACCTCTGTGGTGTCACAATGCATCCCATGCCCTTTTAGGCCACTTGGTGTTACAATGAATCATTTGAGTCTTGGCCTCTATGGTGTCATAATATTTCCATGTTTTTGTTGTGCCCCATGCTTTCACAATTCATCCCTGGCCCTATTACAACCCCTGGTGTCACAATGGATCATTAGATTGTTAGCCTCCCTTGGGTCACAAGGGTTCCTTGCTTCTCTTAACCTCTGTGGTGTCACAATGCATCCCATGACCTTTTAGGCCACTTGATGTCACAATGAATCATTTGATTCTTGGCCTTCATGGTGTCATAATAGATAGTTTCTTCTATAGGTCCCCATGCTGTCACAGTTCATCCGTGGTCCTTTTGCGCCCCCTGGTGTCAAAAGGGGTTCTTAGATCGTTGGCCTCCCTTGGGTCACAATGGTTCCTTGCTTCTCTTAACCTCTGTGGTGTCACAATGCATCCCATGCCCTTTTAGGCCACTTGATGTCACAATGAATTATTTGATTCTTGGCCTTCATGGTGTCATAATATATCCTTGCTTCTATAGGTCCCCATGCTGTCACAGTTCATCCGTGGTCCTTTTGCGCCCCCTGGTGTCAAAAGGGATTCTTAGATTGTTAGCCTGCATTGGGTCACAATGGTTCCTTGCTTCTCTTAACCTCTGTGGTGTCACAATGCATTCCATGCCCTTTTAGGCCACTTGATGTCACAATGAATCATTTGATTCTTGGCCTCCATGGTGGCATAATTGTACCAGGTTTTAATTGGGCCCCATGCTTACACAATTCATCCCGGGCCCTTTTACGCCCCCTGGTGTCAAATGGGATCCTGGGATTATTACTCTCCATTGGGTCACAATGGTTCCTTGCTTCTCTTAACCCCTGTGGTGTCACAATGCAGCCCATGACCTTTTAGGCTACTTGATGTCACAATGAATTATTTGATTCTTGGCCTCCATGGTGGCATAATATGGCCTTGCTTCTATTGGTCCCCGTGCTGTAACAATCCATCCCTGGCAATTTTTATACACCCTAGTGCCACAAGGGACCATTAGATTGTTAGCCTCCCTTGGGTCACAATGGTTCCTTGCTTCTCTTAACCTCTGTGGTGTCACAATGCATTCCATGCCCTTTTAGGCCACTTGATGTCACAATGAATCATTTGATTCTTGGCCTTCATGGTGTCATAATAGATCCTTTCTTCTATAGGTCCCCATGCTGTCACAGTTCATCCGTGGCCCTATTACGCCCCCTGGTGTCAAAAGGGATCATTAGATTGTTAGCCTGGATTGGGTCACAATGGTTCCTTGCTTCTCTTAACCTCTGTGGTGTCACAATGCATTCCATGCCCTTTTAGGCCACTTGATGTCACAATGAATCATTTGATTCTTGGCCTTCATGGTGTCATAATAGATCCTTTCTTCTATAGGTCCCCATGCTGTCACAGTTCATCCGTGGCCCTATTACGCCCCCTGGTGTCAAAAGGGATCATTAGATTGTTAGCCTGGATTGGGTCACAATGGTTCCTTGCTTCTCTTAACCTCTGTGGTGTCACAATGCATCCCATGCCCGTTTAGGCCACTTGGTGTTACAATGAAACATTTGAGTCTTGGCCTCTATGGTGTCATAATATTTCCATGTTTTTATTGTGCCCCATGCTTTCACAATTCTTCCCTGGCCCTATTACAACCCCTGGTGTCATAATGGATCTTTAGATTGTTAGCCTCCCTTGGGTCACAATGGTTCCTTGCTTCTCTTAACCTCTGTGGTGTCAGAAAGCATCCCATGCCCTTTTAGGCCTCTTGATGTCACAATGAATCATTTGATTCTTGGCCTTCATGGTGTCATAATAGATCCTTGCTTCTATAGGTCCCCATGCTGTCACAGTTCATCCGTGGTCCATTTGCGCCCCCTGGTTTCAAAAGGGATTCTTAGTTTGTTGGCCTGCTTTGGGTCATAATGGTTCCTTGCTTCTCTTAACCTCTGTGGTGTCACAATGCATCCCATGCCCTTTTAGGCCACTTGATGTCACAATGAATTATTTGATTCTTGGCCTTCATGGTGGCATAATAGATCCTTGCTTATATTGGTCCCCGTGCTGTAACCATCCACCCTGGCCCTTTTGGGCCCCCTGGTGTCACAAGGGACCATTAGATTGTTAGCCTGCATTGGGTCACAATGGTTCCTTGCTTCTCTTAACCTCTGTGGTGTCACAGTGCATTCCAAGCCCTTTTAGGCCACTTGATGTCACAATGAATCATTTGAATCTTGGCCTTCATGGTGTAATAATATATCCTTGCTTCTATAGGTCCCCATGCTGTCACAGTTCATCCGTGGCCCTATTACGCCCCCTGGTGTCAAAAGGGATTCTTAGATTGTTAGCCTGCATTGGGTCACAATGGTTCCTTGCTTCTCTTAACCCCTGTGGTGTCACAATGCATCCCATGACCTTTTAGGCCACTTGGTGTTAGAATGAATCAATTGATTCTTGGCCTCGTGGGTGGCATAATTGTACCAGGATTTAATTGGGCTCCAGGCTTTCACAATTCATCCTTGGTCCTTTTACGCCCATTGGTGTCACAATGGATCATTAGATTGCTAGCCTCCCTTGGGTCACAATGGATCCTTGCTTCTCTTAACCTCTGTGGCGTCACAATGCATCCCATGCCCTTTTAGGCCACTTGATGTCATAATGAATCATTTGATACTTAGCCTCTATGGTGTCATAATGGTTCCATGTTTTATTGTGCCCCATGATTTCACAATTCATCCTGGGCCTTTTTATACCCCCTGGTGTCAAAAGGATTCCTGGGATTATAACCCTCCATTGGGTCACAATGGATCCTTGCCTCTATTAACCCCTGTGCTGTCACAATGCATCCCATGACCTTTTAGGCCACTTGATGTCACAATGAATTATTTGATTCTTGGCCTCTATGGTGTCATAATATTTCCATGTTTCTATTGGTCCCCATGGTGTAACAATCCATCCCTGGCAATATTTATACCCCCTGGTGCCACACGGGATCATTAGATTGTTAGCCTGCATTGGGTCACAATGGTTCCTTGCTTCTCTTAACCCCTGTGCTGTCACAATGCATCCCATGACCTTTTAGGCCACTTGATGTCACAATGAATTATTTGATTCTTGGCCTCCATGGTGGCATAATATATCCTTGCTTCTATTGGTCCCCGTGCTGTAACAATCCATCTCTGGCAATTTTTATACCCCTTGGTGCCACAAGGGATCATTAGATTGTTAGCCTGCATTGGGTCACAATGGTTCCATGCTTCTCTTAACCTCTGCGGTGTCACAATGCATTCCAAGCCCTTTTAGGCCACTTGATGTCACAATGAATCATTTGATTCTTGGCCTCCATGGTGTCATAATGGTTCCTTGTTTCTATTGGGCCCCATGTTGTCACAATTCATCCCTGGCCCTTTTACGCCCCCTGGTGTCAAATGGGATCCTGGGATTATTACCCTCCATTGGGTCACAATGGATCCTTGCTTCTATTAACCCCTGAGCTGTCACAATGCATCCCATGCCGTTTTAGGCCACTTGATGTCACAATGAATCATTTGATTCTTGGCCTCCATGGTGGCATAATATTTCTATGTATCTATTGGTCCCCGTGCTGTAACAATCCATCCCTGGCAATTTTTATACCCCCTGGTGCCACAAGGGATCATTAGATTGTTAGCCTGCATTGGGTCACAATGGTTCCTTGCTTCTCTTAACCTCTGTGGTGTCACAATGCATCCCATGCCCTTTTAGGCCACTTGGTCTTACAATGAACCATTTGATTCTTGGCCTTCATGGTGTCATAATGGTTCCTTGTTCTATAGGTCCCCATGCTGTCACAGTTCATCCGTGGTCCTTTTGCGCCCCCTGGTGTCAAAAGGGATTCTTAGATTGTTAGACTGCATTGGGTCACAAGGGTTCCTTGCTTCTCTTAACCTCTGTGGTGTCACAATGCATTCCAAGCCCTTTTAGGCCACTTGATGTCACAATGAATCATTTGATTCTTGGCCTCTATGGTGTCATAATGGTTCCATGTGTTTATTGTGCACCATGCTTTCACAATTCATCCTTGGCCCTTTTTATACCCCCTGGTGTCAAATGGGATCCTGGGATTATTGCCATCCATTGGGTCACAATGGATCCTTGCTTCTCTTAACCCCTGTGCTGTCACAATGCATCCCATGACCTTTTAGGCTACTTGATGTCACAATGAATTATTTGATTCTTGGCCTCCATGGTGGCATAATATATCCTTGCTTCTATTGGTCCCCGTCCTGTAACAATCCATCTCTGGCAATTTTTATACCCCTTGGTGCCACAAGGGATCATTAGATTGTTAGCCTGCATTGGGTCACAATTGTTCCTTGCTTCTCTTAACCTCTGTGGTGTCACAATGCATTCCAAGCCCTTTTAGGCCACTTGATGTCACAATGAATCATTTGATTCTTGGCCTTCATGGTGTCATAATAGATCCTTGCTTCTATAGGTCCCCATGCTGTCACAGTTCATCCGTGGTCCTTTTGCGCCCCCTCGTGTCAAAAGGGATTCTTAGATTGTTAGCCTGCATTGGGTCACAATGGTTCCTTGCTTCTCTTAACCTCTGTGGTGTCACAATGCATCCCATGCCCTTTTAGGCCACTTGATGTCACAATGAATCATTTGATTCTTGGCCTCCATGGTGTCATAATGGTTCCTTGTTTCTATTGGGCCCCATGTTGTCACAATTCATCCCTGGCACTTTTACGCCCCCTGGTGTCAAAAGGGATTCTTAGATTGTTAGCCTGCATTGGGTCACAATGGTTCCTTGCTTCTCTTAACCTCTGTGGTGTCACAATGCATCCCATGCCCTTTTAGGCCACCTGATGTCACAATGAATCATTTGATTCTTGGCCTCTATGGTGTCATAATATTTCCATGTTTTTATTGTGCCCCATGCTTTCACAATTCATCCTGGGCCCTTTTTATACCCCCTGGTGCCACAAGGGATCATTAGATTGTTAGCCTCCCTTGGGTCACAATGGTTCCTTGCTTCTCTTAACCTCTGTGGTGTCACAATGCATCCCATTACCTTTTAGGCCACTTGATGTCACAATGAATCATTTGATTCTTGGCATCCATGGTGTCATAATGGTTCCTTGTTTCTATTGGGCCCCATGTTGTCGCAATCCATCCCTGGCCCTTTTACGCCCCCTGGTGTCAAATGGGATCCTGGGATTATTACCCTCTATTGGGTCACAATGGATCCTTGCTTCTCTTAACCTCTGTGGTGTCACAATGCATCCCATGACCTTTTAGGCCACTTGATGTCACAATGAATTATTTGATTCTTGGCCTCTATGGTGTCATAATATTTCCATGTTTTTATTGTGCCCCATGCTTTCACAATTCATCCCTGGCCCTTTTACAACCCCTGGTGTCACAATGGATCATTAGATTGTTAGCCTGCATTCGGTCACAATGGTTCCTAGCTTCTCTTAACCTCTGTCGTGTCACAATGCATCCCATGCCCTTTTAGGCCACTTGATGTCACAATGAATCATTTGATTCTTGGCCTTCATGGTGTCATAATAGATCCTTGCTTCTATAGGTCCCCATGCTGTCACAGTTCATCCGTGGTCCTTTTGCGCCCCCTGGTGTCAAAAGGGATTCTTAGATTGTTAGCCTGCATTGGGTCACAATGGTTCCTTGCTTCTCTTAACCTCCGTGGTGTCACAATGCATTCCAAGCCCTTTTAGGCCACTTTGTCTTACAATGAACCATTTGATTCTTGGCCTTCATGGTGTCATACTGGTTCCTTGTTCTATAGGTCCCCATGCTGTCACAGTTCATCCGTGGTCCTTTGGCGCCCCCTGGTGTCAAAAGGGATTCTTAGATTGTTAGCCTGCATTGGGTCACAATGGTTCATTGCTTCTCTTAACCTCTGTGGTGTCACAATGCATTCCAAGACCTTTTAGGCCACTTGATGTCACAATGAATCATTTGATTCTTGGCCTTCATGGTGTCATAATAGATCCTTGCTTCTATTGGGTCCCATGCTGTCACAATTCATCCCTGGCCCTTTTTATACCCCCTGGTGTCAAATGGGATCCTGGGATTATTGCCATCCATTGGGTCACAATGGATCCTTGCTTCTCTTAACCCCTGTGCTGTCACAATGCATCCCATGACCTTTTAGGCCACTTGATGTCACAATGAATTATTTGATTCTTGGCCTCCATGGCGGCATAATATATCCTTGCTTCTATTGGTCCCCATGCTGTAACAATCCATCCCTGGCAATTTTTATACCCCCTGGTGCCACAAGGGATCATTAGATTGTTAGCCTGCATTGGGTCACAATGGATCCTTGCTTCTCTTAACCTCTGTGGTGTCACAATGCATTCCAAGCCCTTTTAGGCCACTTGATGTCACAATGAATCATTTGATTCTTGGCCTTCATGGTGTCATAATAGATCCTTGCTTCTATAGGTCCCCATGCTGTCACAGTTCATCCGTGGTCCTTTTGCGCCCCCTGGTGTCAAAAGGGATTCTTAGATTGTTAGCCTGCATTGGGTCACAATGGTTCCTTGCTTCTCTTAACCCCTGTGGTGTCACAATGCATCCCATGCCCTTTTAGGCCACTTGATGTCACAATGAATCATTTGATTCTTGGCTTCTATGGTGTCATAATGGTTCCATGTTTTTATTGTGCCCCATGCTTTCACAATTCATCCTTGGCCCTTTTTATACCCCCTGGTGTCAAATGGGATCCTGGGATTATTACCCTCCATTGGGACACAATGGATCCTTGCTTCTCTTAACCCCTGTGCTGTCACAATGCATCCCATGACCTTTTAGGCCACTTGATGTCACAATGAATCATTTGATTCTTGGCCTCCATGGTGGCATAATATTTCCATGTTTTGATTGTGCCCCATACTTTCACAATTCATCCCTGGCCCTATTACATCCCCTGGTGTCACAATGGATCATTAGATTGTTAGCCTCCATTGGGTCACAATGGTTCCTTTCTACTTTAACGTCTGTGGTGTCACAATGCATCCCATGCCCTTTTAGGCCACTTGATGTCACAATGAATCATTTGATTCTTGGCCTTCATGGTGTCGTAATAGATCCTTGCTTCTATTGGGCCCCGTACTGTCACAATTCATCCCTGGTCCTTCTACGCCCCCTGGTGTCAAATGGGATCCTGGGATTATTACCATCCATTGGGTCACAATGGATCCTTGCTTCTCTTAACCCCTGTGCTGTCACAATGCATCGCATGACCTTTTAGGCCACTTGATGTCACAATGAATTATTTGATTCTTGGCCTCCATGGTGGCATAATATATCCTTGCTTCTATTGGTCCCCGTGCTGTAACAATCCATCCCTGACAATTTTGATACCCCCTGGTGCCTCAAGGGATCATTAGATTGTTAGCCTGCAATCGGTCACAATGGTTCCTTGCTTCTCTTAACCTCTGTGGTGTCACAATGCATTCCAAGCCCTTTTAGGCCACTTGATGTCACAATGAATCATTTGATTCTTGGCCTTCATGGTGTCATAATAGATCCTTGCTTCTATAGGTCCCCATGCTGTCACAGTTCATCCGTGGTCCTTTTGCGCCCCCTGGTGTCAAAAGGGATCATTAGATTGTTATTCTGCATTGGGTCACAATGGTTCCTTGCTTCTCTTAACCCCTGTGGTGTCACAATGCATCCCATGCCCTTTTAGGCAACTTGATGTCACAATGAATCATTTGATTCTTGGCATCCATGGTGTCATAATGGTTCCTTGTTTCTATTGGGCCCCATGCTGTCACAATACATCCCTGGCCCTTTTACGCCCCCGGGGGTCAAATGGGATCCTGGGATTATTACCCTCCATTGGGTCACAATGGATCCTTGCTTCTCTTAACCCCTGTGCTGTCACAATGCATCCCATGACCTTTTAGGCCACTTGATGTCACAATGAATCATTTGATTCTTGGCCTCCATGGTGGCGTAATATTTCCATGTTTTCATTGTGCCCCATGCTTTCACAATTCATCCCTGGACTTATTACAACCCCTGGTGTCACAATGGATCATTAGATTGTTAGCCTCCACTGGGTGACAATGGTTCCTTGCTTCTCTTAACCTCTGTGGTGTCACAATGCATCCCATGCCCCTTTAGGCCACTTGATGTCACAATGAATCATTTGATTCTTGGCCTTCGTGGTGTCATAATAGATCCTTGCTTCTATAGGTCCCCATGCTGTCACAGTTCATCCGTGGACCTTTTGCGCCCCCCTGGTGTCAAAATGGATTCTTAGATTGTTAGCCTGCATTGGGTCACAATGGTTCCTTGCTTCTCTTAACCTCTGTGGTGTCACAATGCATTCCAAGCCCTTTTAGGCCACTTGATGTCACAATGAATCATTTGATTCTTGGCCTTCATGGTGTTATAATAGATCCTTGCTTCTATTGTGCCCCATGCTGTCACAATTCATCCCTGGCCCTTTTACGCCCCCTGGTGTCAAATGGGATCCTGGGATTATTACAATCCATTGGGTCACAATGGATACTTGCATCTCTTAACCTCTGTGGTGTCACAATGCATCCCATGCCCTTTTAGGCCACTTGATGTCACAATGAATCATTTGATTCTTGGCCTTCATGGTGTCATAATAGATCCTTGCTACAATAGGTCCCCATGCTGTCACAGTTCATCCGTGGTCCTTTTGCGCCCCCTGGTGTCAAAAGGGATTCTTAGATTGTTAGCCTGCATTGGGTCACAATGGTTCCTTGCTTCTCTTAACCCCTATGGTGTCACAATGCATCCCATGCCCTTTTAGGCCACTTGATGTCACAATGAATTATTTCATTCTTGGCCTTCATGGCGGCATAATAGATCCTTGCTTCTATTGGTCCCCGTGCTGTAACAATCCATCCCTGGACCTTTTGGGACCCCTGGTGTCACAAGGGACCATTAGATTGTTAGCCTGCATTGGGTCACAATGGTTCCTTGCTTCTCTTAACCTCTGTGGTGTCACAATGCAGCCCATGACCTTTTAGGCTACTTGATGTCACAATGAATTATTTGATTCTTGGCCTCCATGGTGGCATAATATGGCCTTGCTTCTATTGGTCCCCGTGCTGTAACAATCCATCCCTGGCAATTTTTATACACCCTAGTGCCACAAGGGACCATTAGATTGTTAGCCTCCCTTGGGTCACAATGGTTCCTTGCTTCTCTTAACCTCTGTGGTGTCACAATGCATTCCATGCCCTTTTAGGCCACTTGATGTCACAATGAATCATTTGATTCTTGGCCTTCATGGTGTCATAATAGATCCTTTCTTCTATAGGTCCCCATGCTGTCACAGTTCATCCGTGGCCCTATTACGCCCCCTGGTGTCAAAAGGGATCATTAGATTGTTAGCCTGGATTGGGTCACAATGGTTCCTTGCTTCTCTTAACCTCTGTGGTGTCACAATGCATCCCATGCCCGTTTAGGCCACTTGGTGTTACAATGAAACATTTGAGTCTTGGCCTCTATGGTGTCATAATATTTCCATGTTTTTATTGTGCCCCATGCTTTCACAATTCTTCCCTGGCCCTATTACAACCCCTGGTGTCATAATGGATCTTTAGATTGTTAGCCTCCCTTGGGTCACAATGGTTCCTTGCTTCTCTTAACCTCTGTGGTGTCAGAAAGCATCCCATGCCCTTTTAGGCCTCTTGATGTCACAATGAATCATTTGATTCTTGGCCTTCATGGTGTCATAATAGATCCTTGCTTCTATAGGTCCCCATGCTGTCACAGTTCATCCGTGGTCCATTTGCGCCCCCTGGTTTCAAAAGGGATTCTTAGTTTGTTGGCCTGCTTTGGGTCATAATGGTTCCTTGCTTCTCTTAACCTCTGTGGTGTCACAATGCATCCCATGCCCTTTTAGGCCACTTGATGTCACAATGAATTATTTGATTCTTGGCCTTCATGGTGGCATAATAGATCCTTGCTTATATTGGTCCCCGTGCTGTAACCATCCACCCTGGCCCTTTTGGGCCCCCTGGTGTCACAAGGGACCATTAGATTGTTAGCCTGCATTGGGTCACAATGGTTCCTTGCTTCTCTTAACCTCTGTGGTGTCACAGTGCATTCCAAGCCCTTTTAGGCCACTTGATGTCACAATGAATCATTTGAATCTTGGCCTTCATGGTGTAATAATATATCCTTGCTTCTATAGGTCCCCATGCTGTCACAGTTCATCCGTGGCCCTATTACGCCCCCTGGTGTCAAAAGGGATTCTTAGATTGTTAGCCTGCATTGGGTCACAATGGTTCCTTGCTTCTCTTAACCCCTGTGGTGTCACAATGCATCCCATGACCTTTTAGGCCACTTGGTGTTAGAATGAATCAATTGATTCTTGGCCTCGTGGGTGGCATAATTGTACCAGGATTTAATTGGGCTCCAGGCTTTCACAATTCATCCTTGGTCCTTTTACGCCCATTGGTGTCACAATGGATCATTAGATTGCTAGCCTCCCTTGGGTCACAATGGATCCTTGCTTCTCTTAACCTCTGTGGCGTCACAATGCATCCCATGCCCTTTTAGGCCACTTGATGTCACAATGAATCATTTGATACTTAGCCTCTATGGTGTCATAATGGTTCCATGTTTTATTGTGCCCCATGATTTCACAATTCATCCTGGGCCTTTTTATACCCCCTGGTGTCAAATGGATTCCTGGGATTATAACCCTCCATTGGGTCACAATGGATCCTTGCCTCTATTAACCCCTGTGCTGTCACAATGCATCCCATGACCTTTTAGGCCACTTGATGTCACAATGAATTATTTGATTCTTGGCCTCCATGGTGGCATAATATATCCTTGCTTCTATTGGTCCCCGTGCTGTAACAATCCATCTCTGGCAATTTTTATACCCCTTGGTGCCACAAGGGATCATTAGATTGTTAGCCTGCATTGGGTCACAATGGTTCCTTGCTTCTCTTAACCTCTGCGGTGTCACAATGCATTCCAAGCCCTTTTAGGCCACTTGATGTCACAATGAATCATTTGATTCTTGGCCTCCATGGTGTCATAATGGTTCCTTGTTTCTATTGGGCCCCATGTTGTCACAATTCATCCCTGGCCCTTTTACGCCCCCTGGTGTCAAATGGGATCCTGGGATTATTACCCTCCATTGGGTCACAATGGATCCTTGCTTCTATTAACCCCTGAGATGTCACAATGCATCGCATGCCGTTTTAGGCCACTTGATGTCACAATGAATCATTTGATTCTTGGCCTCCATGGTGGCATAATATTTCTATGTATCTATTGGTCCCCGTGCTGTAACAATCCATCCCTGGCAATTTTTATACCCCCTGGTGCCACAAGGGATCATTAGATTGTTAGCCTGCATTGGGTCACAATGGTTCCTTGCTTCTCTTAACCTCTGTGGTGTCACAATGCATCCCATGCCCTTTTAGGCCACTTGGTCTTACAATGAACCATTTGATTCTTGGCCTTCATGGTGTCATAATGGTTCCTTGTTCTATAGGTCCCCATGCTGTCACAGTTCATCCGTGGTCCTTTTGCGCCCCCTGGTGTCAAAAGGGATTCTTAGATTGTTAGACTGCATTGGGTCACAAGGGTTCCTTGCTTCTCTTAACCTCTGTGGTGTCACAATGCATTCCAAGCCCTTTTAGGCCACTTGATGTCACAATGAATCATTTGATTCTTGGCCTCTATGGTGTCATAATGGTTCCATGTGTTTATTGTGCACCATGCTTTCACAATTCATCCTTGGCCCTTTTTATACCCCCTGGTGTCAAATGGGATCCTGGGATTATTACCATCCATTGGGTCACAATGGATCCTTGCTTCTCTTAACCCCTGTGCTGTCACAATGCATCCCATGACCTTTTAGGCTACTTGATGTCACAATGAATTATTTGATTCTTGGCCTCCATGGTGGCATAATATATCCTTGCTTCTATTGGTCCCCGTCCTGTAACAATCCATCTCTGGCAATTTTTATACCCCTTGGTGCCACAAGGGATCATTAGATTGTTAGCCTGCATTGGGTCACAATTGTTCCTTGCTTCTCTTAACCTCTGTGGTGTCACAATGCATTCCAAGCCCTTTTAGGCCACTTGATGTCACAATGAATCATTTGATTCTTGGCCTTCATGGTGTCATAATAGATCCTTGCTTCTATAGGTCCCCATGCTGTCACAGTTCATCCGTGGTCCTTTTGCGCCCCCTCGTGTCAAAAGGGATTCTTAGATTGTTAGCCTGCATTGGGTCACAATGGTTCCTTGCTTCTCTTAACCTCTGTGGTGTCACAATGCATCCCATGCCCTTTTAGGCCACTTGATGTCACAATGAATCATTTGATTCTTGGCCTCCATGGTGTCATAATGGTTCCTTGTTTCTATTGGGCCCCATGTTGTCACAATTCATCCCTGGCACTTTTACGCCCCCTGGTGTCAAAAGGGATTCTTAGATTGTTAGCCTGCATTGGGTCACAATGGTTCCTTGCTTCTCTTAACCCCTGTGCTGTCACAATGCATCCCATGCCCTTTTAGGCCACCTGATGTCACAATGAATCATTTGATTCTTGGCCTCTATGGTGTCATAATATTTCCATGTTTTTATTGTGCCCCATGCTTTCACAATTCATCCTGGGCCCTTTTTATACCCCCTGGTGCCACAAGGGATCATTAGATTGTTAGCCTCCCTTGGGTCACAATGGTTCCTTGCTTCTCTTAACCTCTGTGGTGTCACAATGCATCCCATTACCTTTTAGGCCACTTGATGTCACAATGAATCATTTGATTCTTGGCATCCATGGTGTCATAATGGTTCCTTGTTTCTATTGGGCCCCATGTTGTCGCAATCCATCCCTGGCCCTTTTACGCCCCCTGGTGTCAAATGGGATCCTGGGATTATTACCCTCTATTGGGTCACAATGGATCCTTGCTTCTCTTAACCTCTGTGGTGTCACAATGCATCCCATGACCTTTTAGGCCACTTGATGTCACAATGAATTATTTGATTCTTGGCCTCTATGGTGTCATAATATTTCCATGTTTTTATTGTGCCCCATGCTTTCACAATTCATCCCTGGCCCTTTTACAACCCCTGGTGTCACAATGGATCATTAGATTGTTAGCCTGCATTCGGTCACAATGGTTCCTAGCTTCTCTTAACCTCTGTCGTGTCACAATGCATCCCATGCCCTTTTAGGCCACTTGATGTCACAATGAATCATTTGATTCTTGGCCTTCATGGTGTCATAATAGATCCTTGCTTCTATAGGTCCCCATGCTGTCACAGTTCATCCGTGGTCCTTTTGCGCCCCCTGGTGTCAAAAGGGATTCTTAGATTGTTAGCCTGCATTGGGTCACAATGGTTCCTTGCTTCTCTTAACCTCCGTGGTGTCACAATGCATTCCAAGCCCTTTTAGGCCACTTTGTCTTACAATGAACCATTTGATTCTTGGCCTTCATGGTGTCATACTGGTTCCTTGTTCTATAGGTCCCCATGCTGTCACAGTTCATCCGTGGTCCTTTGGCGCCCCCTGGTGTCAAAAGGGATTCTTAGATTGTTAGCCTGCATTGGGTCACAATGGTTCATTGCTTCTCTTAACCTCTGTGGTGTCACAATGCATTCCAAGACCTTTTAGGCCACTTGATGTCACAATGAATCATTTGATTCTTGGCCTTCATGGTGTCATAATAGATCCTTGCTTCTATTGGGTCCCATGCTGTCACAATTCATCCCTGGCCCTTTTTATACCCCCTGGTGTCAAATGGGATCCTGGGATTATTGCCATCCATTGGGTCACAATGGATCCTTGCTTCTCTTAACCCCTGTGCTGTCACAATGCATCCCATGACCTTTTAGGCCACTTGATGTCACAATGAATTATTTGATTCTTGGCCTCCATGGCGGCATAATATATCCTTGCTTCTATTGGTCCCCATGCTGTAACAATCCATCCCTGGCAATTTTTATACCCCCTGGTGCCACAAGGGATCATTAGATTGTTAGCCTGCATTGGGTCACAATGGATCCTTGCTTCTCTTAACCTCTGTGGTGTCACAATGCATTCCAAGCCCTTTTAGGCCACTTGATGTCACAATGAATCATTTGATTCTTGGCCTTCATGGTGTCATAATAGATCCTTGCTTCTATAGGTCCCCATGCTGTCACAGTTCATCCGTGGTCCTTTTGCGCCCCCTGGTGTCAAAAGGGATTCTTAGATTGTTAGCCTGCATTGGGTCACAATGGTTCCTTGCTTCTCTTAACCCCTGTGGTGTCACAATGCATCCCATGCCCTTTTAGGCCACTTGATGTCACAATGAATCATTTGATTCTTGGCTTCTATGGTGTCATAATGGTTCCATGTTTTTATTGTGCCCCATGCTTTCACAATTCATCCTTGGCCCTTTTTATACCCCCTGGTGTCAAATGGGATCCTGGGATTATTACCCTCCATTGGGACACAATGGATCCTTGCTTCTCTTAACCCCTGTGCTGTCACAATGCATCCCATGACCTTTTAGGCCACTTGATGTCACAATGAATCATTTGATTCTTGGCCTCCATGGTGGCATAATATTTCCATGTTTTGATTGTGCCCCATACTTTCACAATTCATCCCTGGCCCTATTACATCCCCTGGTGTCACAATGGATCATTAGATTGTTAGCCTCCATTGGGTCACAATGGTTCCTTTCTACTTTAACGTCTGTGGTGTCACAATGCATCCCATGCCCTTTTAGGCCACTTGATGTCACAATGAATCATTTGATTCTTGGCCTTCATGGTGTCGTAATAGATCCTTGCTTCTATTGGGCCCCGTACTGTCACAATTCATCCCTGGTCCTTCTACGCCCCCTGGTGTCAAATGGGATCCTGGGATTATTACCATCCATTGGGTCACAATGGATCCTTGCTTCTCTTAACCCCTGTGCTGTCACAATGCATCGCATGACCTTTTAGGCCACTTGATGTCACAATGAATTATTTGATTCTTGGCCTCCATGGTGGCATAATATATCCTTGCTTCTATTGGTCCCCGTGCTGTAACAATCCATCCCTGACAATTTTGATACCCCCTGGTGCCTCAAGGGATCATTAGATTGTTAGCCTGCAATCGGTCACAATGGTTCCTTGCTTCTCTTAACCTCTGTGGTGTCACAATGCATTCCAAGCCCTTTTAGGCCACTTGATGTCACAATGAATCATTTGATTCTTGGCCTTCATGGTGTCATAATAGATCCTTGCTTCTATAGGTCCCCATGCTGTCACAGTTCATCCGTGGTCCTTTTGCGCCCCCTGGTGTCAAAAGGGATCATTAGATTGTTATTCTGCATTGGGTCACAATGGTTCCTTGCTTCTCTTAACCCCTGTGGTGTCACAATGCATCCCATGCCCTTTTAGGCAACTTGATGTCACAATGAATCATTTGATTCTTGGCATCCATGGTGTCATAATGGTTCCTTGTTTCTATTGGGCCCCATGCTGTCACAATACATCCCTGGCCCTTTTACGCCCCCGGGGGTCAAATGGGATCCTGGGATTATTACCCTCCATTGGGTCACAATGGATCCTTGCTTCTCTTAACCCCTGTGCTGTCACAATGCATCCCATGACCTTTTAGGCCACTTGATGTCACAATGAATCATTTGATTCTTGGCCTCCATGGTGGCGTAATATTTCCATGTTTTCATTGTGCCCCATGCTTTCACAATTCATCCCTGGACTTATTACAACCCCTGGTGTCACAATGGATCATTAGATTGTTAGCCTCCACTGGGTGACAATGGTTCCTTGCTTCTCTTAACCTCTGTGGTGTCACAATGCATCCCATGCCCCTTTAGGCCACTTGATGTCACAATGAATCATTTGATTCTTGGCCTTCGTGGTGTCATAATAGATCCTTGCTTCTATAGGTCCCCATGCTGTCACAGTTCATCCGTGGACCTTTTGCGCCCCCCTGGTGTCAAAATGGATTCTTAGATTGTTAGCCTGCATTGGGTCACAATGGTTCCTTGCTTCTCTTAACCTCTGTGGTGTCACAATGCATTCCAAGCCCTTTTAGGCCACTTGATGTCACAATGAATCATTTGATTCTTGGCCTTCATGGTGTTATAATAGATCCTTGCTTCTATTGTGCCCCATGCTGTCACAATTCATCCCTGGCCCTTTTACGCCCCCTGGTGTCAAATGGGATCCTGGGATTATTACAATCCATTGGGTCACAATGGATACTTGCATCTCTTAACCTCTGTGGTGTCACAATGCATCCCATGCCCTTTTAGGCCACTTGATGTCACAATGAATTATTTCATTCTTGGCCTTCATGGCGGCATAATAGATCCTTGCTTCTATTGGTCCCCGTGCTGTAACAATCCATCCCTGGACCTTTTGGGACCCCTGGTGTCACAAGGGACCATTAGATTGTTAGCCTGCATTGGGTCACAATGGTTCTTTGCTTCTCTTAACCTCTGTGGTGTCACAATGCATCCCATGCCCTTTTAGGCCACTTGATGTCACAATGAATCATTTGATTCTTGGCCTCCATGGTGTCATAATGGTTCCTTGTTTCTATTGGGCCCCATGCTGTCACAATTCATCCCTGGCCCTTTTACGTCCCCTGGTTTCAAAAGGGACCCTGGGATTATTACCCTCCATTGGGTCACAATGAATCCTTGCTTCTCTTAACCCCTGTGCTGTCACAATGCATCCCATGACTTTTTAGGCCACTTGATGTCACAATGAATCATTTGAATCTTGGCCTTCATGGTGTAATAATAGATCCTTGCTTCTTTAGGTCCCCATGCTGTCACAGTTCATCCGTGGCCCTATTACGCCCCCTGGTGTCAAAAGGGATTCTTAGATTGTTAGCCTGCATTGGGTCACAATGGTTCCTTGCTTCTCTTAACCCCTGTGGTGTCACAATGCATCCCATGACCTTTTAGGCCACTTGGTGTTAGAATGAATCAATTGATTCCTGGCCTCCTTGGTGGCATAATTGTACCAGGATTTAATTGGGCCCCAGGCTTTCACAATTCACCCTTGGTCCTTTTAGGCCCATTGGTGTCACAATGGATCATTAGATTGCTAGCCTCCCTTGGGTCACAATGGATCCTTGCTTCTCTTAACCTCTGTGGCGTCACAATGCATCCCATGCCCTTTTAGGCCACTTGATGTCACAATGAATCATTTGATTCTTGGCCTCTATGGTGTCATAATGGTTCCATGTTTTTATTGTGCCCCATGATTTCACAATTCATCCTGGGACTTTTTATACCCCCTGGTGTCAAATGGATTCCTGGGATTATTACCCTCCATTGGGTCACAATGGATCCTTGCCTCTATTAACCCCTGTGCTGTCACAATGCATCCCATGACCTTTTAGGCTACTTGATGTCACAATGAATTATTTGATTCTTGGCCTCTATGGTGTCATAAAATTTCCATGTTTCTATTGGTCCCCATGGTGTTAACAATCCATCCCTGGCTATTTTTATACCCCCTGGTGTCAAAAGGGATCATTAGATTGTTAGCCTGCATTGGGTCACAATGGTTCCTTGCTTCTCTTAACCCCTGTGGTGTCACAATGCATCCCATGCCCTTTTAGGCCACTTGATGTCACAATGAATCATTTGATTCTTGGCCTTCCTGGTGTCATAATAGATCCTTGCTTCTATTGGGCCCCATGCTGTCACAATTCATCCCTGGGCCTTTTACGCCCCCTGGTATCAAATGGGATCCTGGGATTATTACCCTCCATTGGGTCACAATGGATCCTTGCTTCTATTAACCCCTGTGCTGTCACAATGCATCCCATGACCTTTTAGGCCACTTGATGTCACAATGAATCATTTGATTCTTTGCCTCCATGGTGGCATAATATATCCATGTTTTTATTGTGCCCCATGCTTTCACAATTCATCCCTGGAGCTATTACAACCCCTGGTGTCACAATGGATCATTAGATTGTTAGCCTCCATTGGGTCACAAGGGTTCCTTGCTTCTCTTAACCTCTGTGCTGTCACAATGCATCCCATGACCTTTTAAGCCACTTGATGTCACAATGAATTATTTGATTCTTGGCCTCCATGGTGGCATAATAGATCCTTGCTTCTATTGGTCCCCGTGCTGTAACAATCCGTCCCTGGCCCTTTTTATACCCCCTGGTGCCTCAAGGGATCATTAGATTGTTAGCGTGCATTGGGTCACAATGGTTCCATGATTCTCTTAACCTCTGTGGTGTCACAATGCATCCCATGCCCTTTCAGGCCACTTGGTGTTAGAATGAATCATTTGATTCTTGGCCTCCATGGTGGCATAATTGTACCAGGATTTAATTGGTCCACGTGCTTTCACAATTCATCCTTGGTCCTTTTAGGCCCATTGGTGTCACAATGGATCATTAGATTGCTAGCCTCCCTTGGGTCACAATGGATCCTGGCTTCTCTTAACCCCTGTGGTGTCCCAATGCATCCCATGCCCTTTTAGGCCACTTGATGTCACAATGAATCATTTGATTCTTGGCCTCCATGGTGTCATAATGGTTCCTTGTTTCTATTGTGCCCCATGCTGTCACAATTCATCCCTGGCCCTTTTACGCCCCCTGGTGTCATATGGGATCCTGGGATTATTACCCTCCATTGGGTCACAATGGATCCATGCTTCTCTTAACCTCTGTGGTGTCCCAATGCATCCCATGACCTTTTAGGCCACTTGATGTCACAATGAATCATTTGATTCTTGGCCTCCATGTTGGCATAATATTTCCTTGTTTTTATTGTGCCCCATGCTTTCACAATTCATCCCTGGCCCTATTACAACCCCTGGTGTCACAATGGATCATTAGATTGTTAGCCTCCATTGGGTCACAATGGTTCCTTGCTTCTCTAAACCTCTGTGGCGTCACAATGCATCCCATGCTCTTTTAGGCCACTTGATGTCACAATGAATCATTTGATTCTTGGCCTCCATGGTGTCATAATAGATCCTTGCTTCTATAGGTCCCCATGCTGTCACAATTCATCCCTGGCCCTTTTACGCCCCCTGGTGTCAAATGGGATCCTGGGATTATTAGCCTGCCTTGGGTCACAATGGATCCTTGCTTCTCTTAACCCCTGTGCTGTCAAAATGCATCCCATGGCCTTTTAAGCCACTTGATGTCACAATGAATTATTTGATTCTTGGCCTCCATGGTGGCATAATAGATCCTTGCTTCTATTGGTCCCCGTGCTGTAACAATCCATCCCTGGCAATTTTTATACCCCCTGGAGCCAGAAGGGATCATTAGATTGTTAGCGTGCATTGGGTCAAAATGGTTCGTTGCTTCTCTTAACCTCTGGGGTGTCACAATGCATTCCAAGCCCTTTTAGGCCACTTGATGTCACAACGAATCATTTGATTCCTGCCCTTCAAGGTGTCATAATAGATCCTTGCATGTATTTGGCCCCATGCTGTCACTATCCATCCCTGGCCCTTTTTATACCCCCTGGTGGCACAAGGCATCATTAGATATTTAGCCTCCATTGGGTAACAATGGTTCCCTGCTTCTCTTAACCTCTGTGGTGTCACATTGCATTCCAAACCCTTTTAGACCACTTGGTCTTACAATGAACAATTTGATTCTTGGACTTCATGGTGTCATAATGGTTCCTTGCTTCTATAGGTCCCCTTGCTGTCACAGTTCATCCATGGTCCTTTTGCGCCCCCTGGTGTCAAAAGGGATTCTTAGATTGTTAGCCTCCCTTGGGTCACAATGGTTCCTTGCTTCTCTTATCCTCTGTGGTGTCACAATGCATCCCATGCCCTTTTAGGCCACTTGATGTCACAATGAATCATTTGATTCTTGGCCTCCATGGTGTCATAATAATTCCTTGTATCTATTTGGCCCCATGCTGTCACAATTCATTCCTGGCCATTTTACGCCCCCTGGTGTCAAAAGGGATCCTGGGATTATTAGCCTCCATTGCTTCACAATGGATCCTTGCTTCTCTTAACCCCTGTGCTCTCACAATGCATCCCATGCCCTTTTAGGCCACTTGATGTCACAATGAATCATTTGATTCTTGGTCTCCATGGTGGCATAATAGATCCTTGATTCTATTGGTCCCCGTGCAGTAAAAATTCATCCGTGGCCCTTTTAGGCCCAATGGTGTCACAAGGGATCATTAGATTGTTAGCCTGCATTGGGTCACAATGGTTCCTTGCTTCTCTTAACCTCTGTGGTGTCACAATGCATCCCATGCCCTTTTAGGCCACTTGGTTTTTCAATGAATCATTTCAGTCTTGGCCTCTATGGTGTCATAATATTTCCATGTTTTTATTGTGCCCCATGCTTTCACAATTCATCCCTGGCCCTATTACAACCCCTGGTGTCACAATGGATCATTAGATTGTTAGCCTGCATTGGGTCACAATGGTTCCTTGCTTCTCTTAACCTCTGTGGTGTCACAAAGCATTCCAAGCACATTTAGGCCACTTGATGTTACAATGAATCATTTGATTCTTAGCCGTCATGGTTTAATAATAGTTCCTTGTATCTATTGGGCCCCATGCTGTCACAATTCATTCATGGCCCTTTTACGCCCCCTGGTGTCAAAAGGGATCCTGGAATTATTAGCCTCCATAGGCTCACAATGGATGCTTGCTTCTCTTAACCCCTGTGCTGTCACAATGCATCCCATGCCCTTTTAGGCCACATGATGTCACAATGAATTATTCGATTCTTGGCCTCCACGGTGGCATAATAGGTCCTTGATTCTATTGGTCCCCGTGCTGTAACTATTCATCCGTGGCCCTTTTAGGCCCATTGGTGTCACAAGGGATCATTAGATAATTAGCCTGCATTGGGTCACAATGATTACTTGCTTCTCTTAACCCCTGTGGTGTCACAATGCATCCCATGCCCTTTTAGGCCACTTGATGTCACAATGAATCATTTGAGTCTTGGCCTCTATGGTGTCATAATGTTTCCATGTTTTTCTATGGCCCCATGCTGTAACAATTCATCCCTGGGCCTTCTACAACACCTTCTGTGACAAGGGATCATTAGATTGTTAGCCTCCCTTGGGTCACAATGGTTCCTTGCGTCTCCTAACCACTGTGGAGTCACAATGCATCCCATGCCCTTTTAGGCCAATTGATGTCACAATGAATCCTTTGATTCTTGGCCTCCACGGTGGCATAGTTGTACCAGGTTTTAATTGGGCCCCATGCTTTCACAATTCATCCCTGGCCCTTTTAGGCCCATTGGTGTCACAAGGCATCATTAGATTGTTTACCTGCATTGGGTCACAATGGTTCCTTGCTTCTCTTAACCCCTCTGGAGTCACAATGCATCCCATGACTTTTTAGGCCTCTTGGTGTTACAATGAATCATTTGATTCTTGGCCTCTGTGGTTTCATAATGCTTCCATGTTTTTATTGGGCCCCATGCTGTAACAATTCATCCCGGGCCCTTTTACAACACCTTGTGTGACAAGGGGTCATTAGATTGTTAGCCTGCATTGGGTCACAATGGTTCCTTGCTTCTCTTAACCACTGTGCCGTCACAATGCATCCCATGCCCTTTTAGGCCACTTGATTTCACAATGAATC
This sequence comes from Cinclus cinclus, assembly GCF_963662255.1. Taxonomy (NCBI): domain Eukaryota; kingdom Metazoa; phylum Chordata; class Aves; order Passeriformes; family Cinclidae; genus Cinclus; species Cinclus cinclus. Next base: position 1,106,633 of record NW_026912054.1, on the reverse strand, counting down.
CTTTGAATCTTTGCTCCACGGTGGCATAATTGTACCAGGTTTTAATTGTGCCCCATGCTTTCACATTTCATCCCTGGCCCTTTTACAACACCTTGTGTGACAAGGGATCATAAGATTGTTAGCGTCCCTTGGGTTAAAAGGGTTCCTTGCTTCTCTTAACCTCTGTGGTGTCACAATGCATCCCATGCCCTTTTAGGCCACTTGATGTCACAATGAATCATTTGATTCTTGGCCTCCATGGTGGCATAATATATCATTGTTTCTATTGTTCCCCGTGCTGCCGCAATCCATCCCTGGCCCTTTTTATACCCCGTGGTGCCACAAGTGATCATTAGATTGTTAGCCTGCATTGGGTCACAATGGTTCCTTGCTTCTCTTAACCTCTGTGGTGTCACAATGTATTCCAAGCCCTTTTAGGCAGCTTGGTGTTATGATGAATCATTTGAGTCTTGGCCTCCATGGTGGCATAATTGTTCCAGGTTTTAATTGGGCCCCATTCTTTCACAATTCATCCGTGGCCGTTTTAGGCCCATTGGTGTCACGAGGGATCATTAGATTGTTAGCCTCATTTGGGAAACAATGGATCCTTGCTTCTCTTAGCCGCTGTGGTGTCACAATGCATCCCATGCCCTTTTAGGCCACTTGGTGTTACAATGAATCATTAGAGTCTTGGCCTCTATGGTGTCATAGTGTTTCCATGTATTTCTTGGGACCCATGCTTTCACAATTCATACCTGGCCCTATTAGAACCCCTGGTGTCACAATGGATGATAAGATTGTTAGCCTCCCTTGGGTCACAAAGGTTCCTTGCTTCTCTTAACCCCTGTGGTGTCACAATGCATCCCATGCCCTTTTAGGCCACTTGATGTCACAATGAATCATTTGATTCTTGGCCTTCATGGTGTCATAATAGATCCTTGCTTCTATAGGTCCCCATGCTGTCACAGTTGGTCCGTGGTCCTTTTGCACCCCCTGGAGTCAAAAGGGATTCTTAGATTGTTAGCTTCCCTTGGGTCACAATGGTTTCTTGCTTCTCTTAACCTCTGTGGTGTCACAATGCATTCCATGCCCTTTTAGGCCACTTGGTCTTACAATGAACCATATGATTCTTGGCCTCCATGGTGTCATAATGGTTCATTGTTTCTATTAAGCCCCATGCTGTCACAATTCATCCCTGGCCCTTTTACGCCCCCTGGTGTCAAATGGGATCCTGGGATTATTACTCTCCATTAGGTCACAATGGATCCTTGCTTCTCTTAACCTCTGTGCTGTCACAATGCATCCCATGACCTTTTAAGCCACTTGATGTCACAATGAATTATTTGATTCTTGGCCTCCATGGTGGCATAAGAGATCCTTGCTTCTATAGGTCCCCTTGCTGTAACAATCCATCCCTGGCAATTTTTATACCCCCTGGTGCCACAAGGGATCATTAGATTGTTAGCGTGCATTGGGTCACAATGGTTCCTTGCTTCTCTTAATCCCTGTGGTGTCACAATGCATTCCAAGCCCTTTCAGGCCACTTGATGTCACAATGAATCATTTGATTCTTGGCGTTCATGGTGACATAATAGATCCTTGTTCTATAGGTCCCCATGCAGTCGCAGTTCATCCGTGGTCCTTTTGCGCCCCCTGGTGTCAAAAGGGATTCTTAGATTGTTAGCGTGCATTGGGTCACAATGGTTCCTTGCTTCTCTTAACCTCTGTGGTGTCACAATGCATCCCATGCCCTTTTAGGCCACTTGGTCTTACAATGAACCATATGATTCTTGGCCTTCATGGTGTCATAATGGTTCCTTGCTTCTACAGGTCCCCATGCTATCACAGTTCATCCATGGTCCTTTTGCGCCCCCTGGTGTCAAAAGGGATTGTTAGATTGTTAGCCTGCATTGGGTCACAATGGATCCTTGCTTCTCTTAACCCCTGTGGTGTCACAATGCATTCCATGCCCTCTTAGGCCACTTGATGTCACAATGAATCATTTGATTCTTGGCCTCCATGGTGTCATAATGGTTCCTTGTTTCTATTGGGCCCCATGCTGTCACAATTCATCCCTGGCCCTTTTACGCCCCCTGGTGTCAAATGGGATCCTGGGATTATTACTCTCCATTAGGTCACAATGGATCCTTGCTTCTCTTAACCTCTGTGCTGTCACAATGCATCCCATGACCTTTTAAGCCACTTGATGTCACAATGAATTATTTGATTCTTGGCCTCCATGGTGGCATAATAGATCCTTGCTTCTATTGGTCCCCGTGCTGTAACAATCCATCCCTGGCAATTTTTATACCCCCTGGTGCCACAAGGGATCATTAGATTGTTAGCGTGCATTGGGTCACCATGGTTCCTTGCTTCTCTTAATCCCTGTGGTGTCACAATGCATTCCAAGCCCTTTTAGGCCACTTGATGTCACAATGAATCATTTGATTCTTGGCCTTCATGGTGACATAATAGATCCTTGTTCTATAGGTCCCCATGCAGTCGCAGTTCATCCGTGGTCCTTTTGAGCCCCCTGGTGTCAAAAGGGATTCTTAGATTGTTAGCCTGCATTGGGTCACAATGGTTCCTTGCTTCTCTTAACCTCTGTGGTGTCACAATGCATCCCTTGCCCTTTTAGGCCACTTGGTGTTACAATGAATCATTTGAGTCTTGGCCTCTATGGTGTCATAATATTTCCAGGTTTTTATTGTGCCCCATGCTTTCACAACTCATCCCTGGCCCTATTACAACCCCTGGTGCCAAAAGGGATCATTAGATTGTCAGCCTCCATTGGGTCACAATGGTTCCTTGCTTCTCTTAACCTCTGTGGTGTCACAATGCATTCCAAGCCCTTTTAGGCCACTTGATGTCACAATGAATCATTTGATTCTTGGCCTCCATGGTGTCATAATGGTTCCTTGTTTCTATTGGGCCCCATGCTGTCACAATCCATCCCTGGCCCTTTTATGACCCCTGGTGTCAAATGGGATCCTGGGATTATTAGCCTCCATGGGGTCACAATGGATCCTTCCTTCTCTTAACTCCTGTGGTGTCACAATGCATCCCATGCCCTTTTAGGCCACTTGATATCACCATGAATCATTTGATTCTTGGCCTCCATGGTGTCATAATGGTTCCTTGTTTCAATTGGGCCCCATGCTGTCACAATCCATCCCTGGCCCTTTTACACCCCCTGGTGTCAAATGGGATCCTGGGATTATTAGCCTACATTGGGTCACAATGGATCCTTGCTTCTCTTAATTCCGGTGGTGTCACAATGCATCCCATGCCCTTTTAGGCCACTTGATGTCACAATGAATCATTTGATTCTTGGCCTCCATGGTGGCATAATACATCCTTCCTTCTCTTGGTCCCCGTGCTGTAACAATCCATCCCTGGCCCTTTTTATACCCCCTGGTGCCACAAGGGATCATTAGATTGTTAGCCTGCATTGGGTCACAATGGTTCCTTGCTTCTCTTAACCTCTGTGCGGTCACAATGCATCCCATGCCCTTTTAGGCCACTTGATGTCACAATGAATCATTTGATTCTTGGCCTCCATGGTGTCTTAATATTTCCATGATTTTATTGGGCCCCATGCTTTCACAATTTACCCCTAGCCCTTTTACAACCCCTGTTGTCACAATGGATAATTAGATTGTTAGCCTGCATTGGGTCACAATGGTTCCTTGCTTCTCTTAACCTCTGTGGTGTCACAATGCATCCCATGCCCTTTTAGGCCACTTGATGTCCCAATGAATCCTTTGATTCTTGGCCTCCATGGTGGCATAATAGATCCTTTCTTCTATTGGTCCCCGTGCTGTAACAATCCATCACTGGGCCTTTTACAACCCCTGGTGTCACAAGGGATCATTAGATTGTTAGCCTGCATTGGGTCACAATGGTTCCTTGTTTCTCTTAACCTCTGTGGTGTCACAATGCATTCCAAGCCCTTTTAGGCCACTTGATGTCACAATGAATCATTTGATTCTTGGCCTTCATGGTGTCATAATAGATCCTTGCTTCTCTAGGTCCCCATGCTGTCACAGTTCATCCATGGTCCTTTTGCGCCCCCTGGTGACAAAGGGATTCTTAGATTGTTAGCCTGCATTGGGTCACAATGGTTCCTTGCTTCTCTTAACCCCTGTGGTGTCACAATGCATCCCATTGCCCTTTTAGGCCACTTGGTGTTACAATGAATCATTTGATTCTTGGCCTCCATGGTGGCATAATTGTACCAGGATTTAATTGGGCCCCATGCTTTCACAATTCATCCTTGGCCCCTTTAAGGCCCATTGGTGTCACAAGGGATCATTAGATTGTTAGCCTCCCTTGGGTCACCATGGTTCCTTGCTTCTCTTAACCCCTGTGGTGTCACAATGCATCCCATGCCCTTTCAGGCCACTTGGTGTTACAATGAATCATTTGATTCTTGGCTTCTATGGAGTCATAATGATTCCATGTTTTTATAGGGCCCCATGCTTTCACAAGTCCTCCCTGGCCCTTTTACAACAACGTGTGTGAGAAGGGATCATTAGATTGTTATCCTGCATTGGGTCACAATGGTTCCTTGCTTCTCTTAGCCCCTGTGGTGTCACAATGCATTCCATGCCCTTTTTGGCCACTTGGTCTTACAATGAACCATTTGATTCTTGGCCCTCATGGTGTCATAATGGTTCCTTGCTTCTACAGGTCCCCATGCTATCACAGTTCATCCGTGGTCCTTTTGCGCCCCCTGGTGTCAAAAGGGATTGTTAGATTGTTAGCCTGCATTGGGTCACAATGGATCCTTGCTTCTCTTAACCCCTGTGGTGTCACAATGCATTCCATGCCCTCTTAGGCCACTTGATGTCACAATGAATCATTTGATTCTTGGCCTCCATGGTGTCATAATGGTTCCTTGTTTCTATTGGGCCCCATGCTGTCACAATTCATCCCTGGCCCTTTTACGCCCCCTGGTGTCAAATGGGATCCTGGGATTATTACTCTCCATTAGGTCACAATGGATCCTTGCTTCTCTTAACCTCTGTGCTGTCACAATGCATCCCATGACCTTTTAAGCCACTTGATGTCACAATGAATTATTTGATTCTTGGCCTCCATGGTGGCATAATAGATCCTTGCTTCTATTGGTCCCCGTGCTGTAACAATCCATCCCTGGCAATTTTTATACCCCCTGGTGCCACAAGGGATCATTAGATTGTTAGCGTGCATTGGGTCACAATGATTCCTTGCTTCTCTTAATCCCTGTGGTGTCACAATGCATTCCAAGACCTTTTCGGCCACTTGATGTCACAATGAATCATTTGATTCTTGGCCTTCATGGTGACATAATAGATCCTTGTTCTATAGGTCCCCATGCAGTCGCAGTTCATCCGTGGTCCTTTTGAGCCCCCTGGTGTCAAAAGGGATTCTTAGATTGTTAGCCTGCATTGGGTCACAATGGTTCCTTGCTTCTCTTAACCTCTGTGGTGTCACAATGCATCCCTTGCCCTTTTAGGCCACTTGGTGTTACAATGAATCATTTGAGTCTTGGCCTCTATGGTGTCATAATATTTCCAGGTTTTTATTGTGCCCCATGCTTTCACAACTCATCCCTGGCCCTATTACAACCCCTGGTGCCAAAAGGGATCATTAGATTGTCAGCCTCCATTGGGTCACAATGGTTCCTTGCTTCTCTTAACCTCTGTGGTGTCACAATGCATTCCAAGCCCTTTTAGGCCACTTGATGTCACAATGAATCATTTGGTTCTTGGCCTCCATGGTGTCATAATGTTTCCTTGTTTTTTTGGGCCCCATGCTGTCACAATCCATCCCTGGCCCTTTTATGACCCCTGGTGTCAAATGGGATCCTGGGATTATTACCCTCCATTGGGTCACAATGGATCCTTGCTTCTCTTAACTCCTGTGGTGTCACAATGCATCCCATGCCCTTTTAGGCCACTTGATATCACCATGAATCATTTGATTCTTGGCCTCCATGGTGTCATAATGGTTCCTTGTTTCAATTGGGCCCCATGCTGTCACAATCCATCCCTGGCCCTTTTACCCCCCCTGGTGTCAAATGGGATCCTGGGATTATTAGCCTACATTGGGTCACAATGGTTCCTTGCTTCTCTTAACCTCTGTGGTGTCATAATTCATCCCATGCCCTTTTAGGCCACTTGGTGTTACAATGAATCATTTGATTCTTGGCCTCTATGGTGTCATAATATTTCCATGATTTTATTGTGCCCCATGCTGTCACAATTCATCCCTGGCCCTATTACAATCCCTGGTGTCACAATGGATCATTAGATTGTTAGCCTCCATTGGGTCACAATGGTTCCTTGCTTCTCTTAACCTCTGTGGTGTCACAATGCATCCCATGCCCTTTTAGGCCACTTGATGTCACAATGAATCATTTGATTCTTGGCCTCCATGGTGGCATAATAGATCCTTGCTTCTATTGGTCCCCGTGCTGTAACAATCCATCACTGGGCCTTTTACAACCCCTGGTGTCACAAGGGATCATTAGATTGTTAGCCTGCATTGGGTCACAATGGTTCCTTGCTTTTCTTAACCTCTGTGTTGTCACAGTGTATTCCATGCCCTTTTAGGCCACTTGATGTCACAATGAATCATTTGATTCTTGGCCTCCATGGTGTCATAATAGTTCCTTGTATCTATTGGGCCCCATGCTGTCACAATTCATTCCTGGCCCTCTTACGACCCCTGGTGTCAAAAGGGATCCTGGGATTATTAGCCTCCATTTGGTCACAATGGTTCCTTGCTTCTCTTAACCCCTGTGGTGTCACAATGCATCCCATGCCCTTTTAGGCCACATGATGTCACAATGAATCATTTGATTCTTGGCCTCCATGGTGGCATAACAGATCCCTGATTCTATAGGTCCCCGTGCTGTAACAATCCATCACTGGGCCTTTTACAACCCCTGGTGTCACAAGGGATCATTAGATTGTTAGCCTGCATTGGGTCACAAAGGTTCCTTGATTCTCTTAGCCCTTGTGGTGTCACAATGCATCCCATGCCCTTTTAGGCCACTTGGTCTTACAATGAATTATTTGAGTTTTGGCCTCTATTGTGTCATAATATTTCCATGTTTTTATTGTGCCCCATGCTTTCACAATTCATCCCTGGCCCTATTACAACCCCTGGTGTCACAATGGATCATTAGATTGTCAGCCTGCATTGGGTCACAATGGTTCCTTGCTTCTCTTAACCTCTGTGGTGTCACAATGCATTCCATGCCCTTTTAGGCCACTTGATGTCACAATGAATCATTTGATTCTTGGCCTTCATGGTGTCATAATAGATCCTCGCTTCTATAGGTCCCCATGCTATCACAATTCATCCGTGGTCCTTTTATGCCCCCTGGTGTCAAATGGGATCCTGGGATTATTAGCCTCCATGGGGTCAAAATGGATCCTTGCTTCTCTTAACCTCTGTGCTGTCACAATGCATCCCATGACCTTTTAGGCCACTTGATGTCACAATGAATCATTTGATTCTTGGCCTCCATGGTGGCATAGTAGATCCTTGCTTCTATTGGTCCCCGTGCTGTAACAATCCATCCCTGGCCCTTTTTATACCCCCTGGTGCCACAAGGGATCATTAGATTGTTAGCCTGCATTGGGTCACAATGGTTCCTTGCTTCTCTTAACCTCTGTGCGGTCACAATGCATCCCATGCCCTTTTAGGCCACTTGATGTCACAATGAATCATTTGATTCTTGGCCTCTATGGTGTCTTAATATTTCCATGATTTTATTGGGCCCCATGCTTTCACAATTTACCCCTAGCCCTTTTACAACCCCTGTTGTCACAATGGATAATTAGATTGTTAGCCTGCATTGGGTCACAATGGTTCCTTGCTTCTCTTAACCTCTGTGGTGTCACAATGCATCCCATGCCCTTTTAGGCCACTTGATGTCACAATGAATCCTTTGATTCTTGGCCTCCATGGTGGCATAATAGATCCTTTCTTCTATTGGTCCCCGTGCTGTAACAATCCATCACTGGGCCTTTTACAACCCCTGGTGTCACAAGGGATCATTAGATTGTTAGCCTGCATTGGGTCACAATGGTTCCTTGCTTCTCTTAACCTCTGTGGTGTCACAATGCATCCCATGCCCTTTTAGGCCACTTGATGTCCCAATGAATCCTTTGATTCTTGGCCTCCATGGTGGCATAATAGATCCTTTCTTCTATTGGTCCCCGTGCTGTAACAATCCATCACTGGGCCTTTTGCGCCCCCTGGTGACAAAGGGATTCTTAGATTGTTAGCCTGCATTGGGTCACAATGGTTCCTTGCTTCTCTTAACCCCTGTGGTGTCACAATGCATCCCATTGCCCTTTTAGGCCACTTGGTGTTACAATGAATCATTTGATTCTTGGCCTCCATGGTGGCATAATTGTACCAGGATTTAATTGGGCCCCATGCTTTCACAATTCATCCTTGGCCCCTTTAAGGCCCATTGGTGTCACAAGGGATCATTAGATTGTTAGCGTGCATTGGGTCACAATGGTTCCTTGCTTCTCTTAACGTCTGTGGTGTCCCAATGCATCCCATGCCCTTTCAGGCCACTTGATGTCACAATGAATCATTTTATTCTTGGCCTCCATGGTGGCATAATGGTTCCTTGATTCTATTGGTCCCCGTGCTGTAACAATCCATCCCTGGCAATTTTTATACTCCCTGGTGCCACAAGGGATCATTAGATTGTTAGCGTGCATTGGGTCACAATGGTTCCTTGCTTCTCTTAACCTCTGTGGTGTCCCAATGCATCCCATGCCCTTTCAGTCCACTTGATGTCACAATGAATCTTTTGATTCTTGGCCTCCATAGTGGCATAATGATTCCTTGCTTCTATTGGTCCCCGTGCTACAACAATCCATCCCTGGCCCTTTTTATAGCCCCTGGTGCCACAAGGGGTCATTAGATTGATAGCCTGCATTGGGTCACAATGGTTCCTTGCTTCTCTTAACCTCTGTGGTGTCACAATGCATCCCATGCCCTTTTAGGCCACTTGGTGTTAGAATGAATCATTTGAGTCTTGGCCTCTATGGTGTCATAATATTTCCATGTTTTTATTGTGCCCCATGCTTTCACAATTCATCCCTGGCCCTATTACAACCCCTGGTGTCACAATGGATCATTAGATTGTCAGCCTCCATTGGGTCACAATGGATCCTTGCTTCTCTTAACCCCTGTGCTGTCACAATGCATCCCATGCCCTTTTAGGCCACATGATGTCACTATGAATTATTTGATTCTTGGCCTCCAGAGTGGCATAATAAATCCTTGCTTCTATTGGTCCCTGTGCTGTAATAATCCATCCCTGTACCTTTTAGGCCCATTGGTGTCACAAGGGATCATGAGATTGTTAGCCTGCATTGGGTCACAATGGTTCCTTTCTTCTCTAAACCTCTGTGGTGTCACAATGCATCCCATGCCCTTTGAGGCCACTTGATGTTACAATGAATCATCTGATTCTTGGCCTCTATGGTGTCATAATGTTTCCATGTTTTTATTGTGCCCATTGCTTTCACAACTCATCCCTGGCCCTGTTACAACCCATGGTGTCACGATGGATCATTTGATTGTTAGCCTGAATTGGATCACAACGGTTCCTTGCTTCTCTTAACCCCTGTGGTGTCACATTGCATCCCATGCCCTTTTAGGCCACTTGGTCTTACAATGAATCATGTGAGTCTTGTCCTTCATGGTATCATATTGTTTCCATGTTTTTCTTGGGCCCCATGCTTTCACAATTCATTCCTGGCCGTTATACAACACCTTGTGTGACAAGGGATCATTAGATTGCTAGCCTCCCTTGGGTCACAATGGTTCCTTGCATCTCTTAACCTCTGTGTTGTCACAATGCATCCCAGGCCCTTTTAGGCCACTTGATGTCACAATGAATCATTTGATTCTTGGCCTCCATGGTGGCATAATATTTCTATGTATCTATTGGTCCCCGTGCTGTAACAATCCATCCCTGGCCATTTTTATACGCCCTGGTGCCACAAGGGATCATTTGATTGTTAGCCTGCATTGGGTCACAATGGTTCCTTGCTTCTCTTAACCTCTGTGGTGTCACAATGCATCCCATGCTCTTTTAGGCCACTTGGTGTTACAATGAATCATTTGATTCTTGGCCTCTATGGTGTCATAATAGTTCCATGTTTTATTGTGCCCCATGCTGTCACAATTCATCCCTGGCCCTATTACAACCCCTGGTGTCACAATGGATCATTAGATTGTTAGCCTGCATTGGATCAGAATGGTTCCTTGCTTCTCTTAACCTCTGTGGTGTCACAATGCATTCCAAGCCCTTTTAGGCCACTTGGTCTTACAAGGAAACATTTGATTCTTGGCCTCCATGGTGGTGTAATTGTACTAGGTTTTAATTGGGCCCCATGCTTTCACAATTCATCCCTGGCTTTTTTGGGCCCCCAGGTGTCACAAGGGATCATTAGATTGTTAGCCTCCGTTGGGTAACAATGGATCCTTGCTTCTCTTATCCCCTGTGGTGTCACAATGCATCCCATGCCCTTTTAGGCCACTTGGTGTTACAATGAATCATGTGATTCTTGGCCTCTATGGTGTCATAATAGTTCCATGTTTTATTGAGCCCCATGCTGTCACAATTCATCCCTGGCCCTATTACAACCCCTGGTCTCACAATGGGTCATTAGATTGTTACCCTGAATAGGATCACAATGGTTCCTTGCTTCTCTTAACCCCTGTGGTGTCACAATGCATCCCATGCCCTTTTATGCCACTTGATGTCACAATGAATCATTTGATTTTTGGCCTCCATGCGGTCATAATGGTTCCTTGTTTCTATTGGGACCCATGCTGTCACAATACATCCCTGGCCCTATTACAAACCCTGGTGTCACAATGGGTCATTAGATGGTTAACCTCCCTTGGGTCACAATGGTTCCTTGCTTCTCTTAACCTCTGTGGTGTCACAATGCATCCCATGCCCTTTTAGGCCACTTGGTGTTACAATGAATCATTTGATTCTTGGCCTCTATGGTGTCATAATAGTTCCATGTTTTATTGTGCCCCATGCTGTCACAATTCATCCCTGGCCCTATTACAACCCCTGGTGTCACAATGGATCATTAGATTGTTAGCCTGCATTGGATCAGAATGGTTCCTTGCTTCTCTTAACCTCTGTGGTGTCACAATGCATTCCAAGCCCTTTTAGGCCACTTGGTCTTACAAGGAAACATTTGATTCTTGGCCTCCATGGTGGTGTAATTGTACTAGGTTTTAATTGGGCCCCATGCTTTCACAATTCATCCCTGGCTTTTTTGGGCCCCCTGGTGTCACAAGGGATCATTAGATTGTTAGCCTCCGTTGGGTAACAATGGATCCTTGCTTCTCTTATCCCCTGTGGTGTCACAATGCATCCCATGCCCTTTTAGGCCACTTGGTGTTACAATGAATCATGTGATTCTTGGCCTCTATGGTGTCATAATAGTTCCATGTTTTATTGAGCCCCATGCTGTCACAATTCATCCCTGGCCCTATTACAACCCCTGGTCTCACAATGGGTCATTAGATTGTTACCCTGAATAGGATCACAATGGTTCCTTGCTTCTCTTAACCCCTGTGGTGTCCCAATGCATCCCATGCCCTTTCAGGCCACTTGATGTCACAATGAATCATTTGATTTTTGGCCTCCATGCGGTCATAATGGTTCCTTGTTTCTATTGGGACCCATGCTGTCACAATACATCCCTGGCCCTATTACAAACCCTGGTGTCACAATGGGTCATTAGATGGTTAACCTCCCTTGGGTCACAATGGTTCCTTGCTTCTCTTAACCTCTGTGGTTTCACAATGCATTCCAAGCCCTTTTAGGCCACTTGGTCTTAAAATGAACCATTTGATTCTTGGCCTTCATGGTGTCATAATGGTTCCTTGCTTCTATAGGTCCCCCTGCTGTCAGAGTTCATCCTTGGTCCTTTTCCGCCCCCTGCTGTCAAAAGGGATTCTTAGATTGTTAGCCTGCATTGGGTCACAATGGTTCCTTGCTTCTCTTAGCCCCTGTGGTGTCACAATGCATCCCATGCCCTTTTAGGCCACTTGATGTCACAATGAATCATTTGATTCTTGGCCTCCATGGTGGCATAATTGTACCAGGTTTTAATTTCACAATTCATCCCTGGCACTTTTAGGCCCATTCGTGTCACAAGGGATCATTAGATTGTTAGCCTCCATTGGGTCACAATGGATCCTTGCTTCTCTTAACCTCTGTGGTGTCACAATGCATTCCATGCACTTTTAGGCCACTTGATGTCACAATGAATCATTTGATTCTTGGCCTCCATGTTTTCATAATAGTTCCTTGTATCTATTGGGCCCCATGCTGTCACAATTCATTCCTTGCCCTTTTACACCGCCTGGTGTCAAAAGCGATCCTGGGATTATTAGCCTCCCTTGGGTCACAATGGATCCTTGCTTCTCTTAACCCCTGTGCTGTCACAATGCATCCCATGCCCTTTTAGGCCACATGATGTCACAATGAATTATTTGATTCTTGGCCTCCACGGTGGCATAATAGATCCTTGCTCCTATTGGTCCCAGTACTGTAACAATACTCCCCTGGGTCTTTTAGGCCCCCTGGTGTCACAAGGGATCATTAGATTGTCAGCTTTCACTGGGTGACAATGGTTCCGTTATTCCCCTAACTCCTGTGGTGTCAAAATGCATCCCACGCCCTTTTATGCCACTTGATGTTACAATGAATCATTTGATTCTTGGCCTCTATGGTGTCATAATATTTCCATGTTTTTATTGTGCCCCATGCTTTCACAACTCATCCCTGGCCCTATTACAACCCCTGGTGTCACAATGGATCATTAGATTGTTAGTCTGCATTGGGTCACAATGGTTCCTTGCTTCTCTTAACCTCTGTGGTGTCACAATGCATTCCAAGCCCTTTTAGGCCACTTGGTCTTACAATGAACCATTTGATTCTTGTCCTTCATGGTGTCATAATGGTTCCTTGCTTCTATAGGTCCCAATTCTGTCACAGTTCATCCGTGGTCCTTTTGCGCCCCCTGGAGTCAAAAGGGATTCTTAGATTGTTAGCCTGCGTTGGGTCACAATGGTTCCTTTGGTTCTCTTAACCGCTGTGGTGTCACAATGCATCCCATGCCCTTTTAGGCCACTTGATGTCACAATGAATCATTTGATTCTTGGCCTCCATGGTGGCATAATTGTACCAGGTTTTAATTGGGCCCCATGCTTTCACAATACATCCCTGGCCCTATTACAACCCCTGGTGTCAAAAGGGATCATTAGATTGTTAGCCTCCATTGGGTAACAATGGATCCTTGCTTCTTTTAACCCCTGTGGTGTCACAATGCATCCCATGCCCTTTTAGGGCACTTGGTGTTACAATGAATCATGTGAGTCTTGGCCTCTATGGTGTCATAATGTTTCCATGTTTTTCTTGGGCCCCATGCTTTCACAATTCATCCCTGGCCCTTTTACAACACCTTGTGTGACAAGGGATCATTAGATTGTTGGCCTCTCTTGGGTCACAATGGTTCCTCGCTTCTCTTGACCCCTATGGTGTCACAATGCATCCCATGCCCTTTCAGGCCACTTGATGTCACAATGAATCATTTGATTCTTGGCCTCTATGGTGTCATTACAGTTCCTTGCTTCTATTGGGCCCCATGCTGTCACAATTCATCCCTGGCCCTTTTAGGCCCATTGATGTCACAAGGGATCATTAGATTGTTAGCCAACACTGATCACAATGGTTCCTAGGTTCGCTTAACCCCTGTGGTGCCGCAATGTATCCCATGCCCTTTTAGACCACTTGATGTCACAATGAATCCTTTGATTCTTGGCCTCTATGGTGTCATAATATTTCCATGTGTTTATTGGGCACCATGCTTTCACAATTCATCCCTGGCCCTTTTGGGCCCCGTGGTGCCACAAGGGATCAGTAGAATATTCGCCTCCTTTGGTTCACAATGATTTCTTGTTTCTCTTGACCCCTATGGCGTCACAGTGCATTCCATGCCCTTTTAGGCCACTTGGTCTTACAATGAACCATTTGATTCTTGGCCTTCATGGTGTCATAATACTTCCTTGCTTCTGTTGGTCCCCATGCTGTCAGAGTTCATCCATGGTCTTTTTAGGGCCCCTGGTGTCCAAAGGTATTCTTAGATTGTTAGCCTGCATTGAGTCACAATGGTTCCTTGTTTCTCTTGACCCCTATGGTGACACAGTGCATCCCATGCCTTTTTAGGCCACGTGTTGTAACAATGCATCATTTGATTCTTGGCCTCCATGGTGTCATAATAGTTCCTAGTTTCTATTGGGCCCCATGCTGTCACAATTCATCCCTGGCACTTTTAGGAACATTGGTGTATAAATGGATCATTAGATTGTTAGCCTCCACTGGGTGACAATGGTTCCTTGCTTCTCTTAACCCCTGTGGTGCCACAATGCATACCATGCCCTTTTAGGCCACATGATGTCACAATGAACCATTTGATTCTTGGCCTCCATGGTGTCATAATAGTTCCTTGCTTCTCTTGGGCCCCATGCTTTTGGAATTCATCCCTGGCCCTTTTACGCCCCCTGGTGTCAAATGGGATCCTGGGATTATTACCCTCCATTGGGTCACAATGGTTCCTTGCTTCTCTTAACCCCTGTGGTGTCACAATGCATTCCATGCACTTTTAGGCCGCTTGATTTCACCATGAATCATTTGATTCTTGGCCTCCATGGTGTCATTACAGTTCCTTGCTTCTATTGGACCCCATGCTGCCACAATTCATCCCAGGCCCTTTTTGGCCCATTGGTGTCACAAGGGATCGTTAGATTGTTACCCTCCATTGATCACAATGGTTCCTAGGTTCGCTTAACCCCTGTGGTGCCAGAATGCATCCCATGCCCTTTTAGACCTCTTGATGTCACAATGAATCATTTGATTCTTGGCCTCCATGGTGTCATAATATTTCCATGTGTTTATTGGGCACCATGCTTTCACAATTCATGCCTGGACCTTTTACGCCCCGTGGTGTCACAAGGGATCAGTAAAATATTAGCCTTCATTGGGTCACAATGGTTCCTTGCTTCTCTTAACACCTGTGGTTTCACAATGCATCCCATGTCCTTTTAGACCCATTGGTGTCACAATGGATCATTACAATGGTATCTTCCACTGGGTAACAATGGCTCCTTGATTCTCTTGACCCCTATGGTGTCACAATGCATCCCATGCTCTTTTAGGCCACTTGATGTCACAAAGAATCATTTGATTCTTGGCCTCCACGGTGGCATAATAGACCCTTGCTTCTTTTGGTCCCAGTGCTGTAACAATTCATCCCTGGCCCTGCACTGCGTCTGCCGAGTTGCTCTCTGCCTCTCGCAGCATAAGGGCAAAGGACAATGTTTTCCACAGCAGGGTAGAAATGGCATTGCTAGCAGGAAAGCTAGATGCCTTGGAACTGTCCCCTTAGCCCTTGCCACTCACTTCAGGCTCGTACGCTGAGCAGAACAGCCTGCTGTTCTGAAGCTTCGCTGGCTGCCGTTCGTGACCAGCTGCGCTTTCCTACCCAAGGAGGCGAAGCGCCGTCTACTTCTCGCACCGAGCACGCTGCTCCTGGCTTTCGCTTCTGCCGCAACGAGCTCGCTACGCGCACTTTTCTTCTCAACCCTGTGCGCCCTTGCGTTCTGCCTTTCTTGTCTCGTGAATGGAGACGGAAAGCTTCTCGGCTACAACTCGCCTAGAACAACTGCGGCTACACATTAAGCTCGCCCGGAACGCCCTGCTGAAACTTGCCTTCTGGCACCACATTCACGGGGCAGCCGTCTTTCTTCGGCCACCTGCCAAGTGGCCCCATATCGCGGCGCTCGTTGCACTCCGCTTGTCAGATTGGCTCAGCGTGGCGCTGATTTCAGCCTGGCCAAATACTAGTGCTGCGGAGAGCTGTCTCGCAGACAATCATGTTCCAGCATAGAAATTTGTCCTGCAATGTTCCCTCCTCTTATCCCACACTGTGTTGCTCTGATAAATACCTTGAACGTGGAACGACTAAGCCAGCACGTATTCCTCGCCGGCCACCTCTCTCTGTTCAAGAGGTAAGCCGTGGACCCTTTGAGCGCTGCCAAGCAAAAAGCAGAGCAGTGACCATAAAAGCGAGGAGAGAGCATGCACGAAGCACACTCGTTCTGTCTAGTGCTTTCCGTGCAGAGAGGCGGCAAAGCTGAATGCCGTGCCAGAGCTTGACTTCTCGCTGGAGCACAGGAAGGCAAGAATGAAGAGGCAGAACACAGCCTTGGTTTCAGCAGCCTCCGGGGCTGCAAAAGTTCAGCAATAGCTCTGTCAAAGCAGAACTCGGCCGAGAATGCTCTCGCAGCTTGGGAAAGTTAGGCGCAGCTGTTGACCAGCTCTGCCCGTGGCCACAGGCTGCTTCTTCCACCTTCACTGTGGCAGAGCTTTTGCGGAACAGAGAGGGCATTCTTCCAGTGCGTGTTCTCAAAGGAGCTGTGAAACAGAGCCTAGCACGCTGTCTCGCTGATACTGGCTTTCGGCAAGCAGGCGTGCTGCACCGCCTACATTCTGCACTCTGGCAGCCTAGTTGCCAGCATTCGGCAGCTGCTGTCCTAGCAAGGAAGCTCAGGAAGTCAAAGCCAGTGCCGGGCGGCACCTTTCTGCTTTGCCCGCCTAAGCGGCGTCACGCTCCCACAGATACGGTGTCCTTTCCCTCTGCACTGCGTCTGCCGAGTTGCTCTCTGCCTCTCCGAGCATAAGGGCAAAGGACAATGTTTTCCACAGCAGGGTAGAAATGCCATTGCTAGCAGGAAAGCTAGATGCCCTGGAACTGTCCCCTTAGCCCTTGCCACTCACTTCAGGCTCGTATGCTGAGCAGAACAGCCTGCTGTTCTGAAGCTTCGCTGGCTGCCGTTCGTGACCAGCTGCGCTTTCCTACCCAAGGAGGCGAAGCGCCGTCTACTTCTCGCACCGAGCACGCTGCTCCTGGCTTTCGCTTCTGCCGCAACGAGCTCGCTACGCGCACTTTTCTTCTCAACCCTGTGCGCCCTAGCGTTCTGCCTTTCTTGTCTCGTGAATGGAGACGGAAAGCTTCTCGGCTACAACTCGCCTAGAACAACTGCGGCTACACATTAAGCTCGCCCGGAACGCCCTGCTGAAACTTGCCTTCTGGCACCACATTCACGGGGCAGCTGTCTTTCTTCGGCCACCTGCCAAGTGGCCCCATATCGCGGCGCTCGTTGCACTCCGCTTGTCAGATTGGCTTAGCGCGGCGCTGATTTCAGCCTGGCCAAATACTAGCGCTGCGGATAGCTGTCTCGCAGACAATAATGTTCCAGCATAGAAATTTGTCCTGCGGTGTAATCTCCTCTTTTCCCACATTGTGTTGCTCTGATGAATGCCTTGAGCATTGAACGACTTAAGCCAGTAAGTATTCCTCGCCGGCCCCCTCTCGCTGTGCAAGATGTATGCCGTGGACCCTTTGAACGCTGCCAAGCAAAAAGCAGAGCAGTGACCATAACAGCGAGGAGAGAGCATGCACGAAGCACACTAGTTCTGTCTAGTGCTTTCTGTGCAGAGAGGCGGCATAGCTGAATGCCGTGTCCGAGCTTCACAACTCGCTGGAGCACAGAAAGCCAAGAATGAAGAGGCAGAACACAGCCTTGGTTTCAGCAGCTTCCGGGACTGCAAAACTTCAGCAATAGCTCTGTCAAAGCAGAACTCGGCCGAGAATGCTCTCGCAGCTTGGGAAAGTTAGGCGCAGCTGTTGACCAGCTCTGCCCGTGGCCACAGGCTGCTTCTTCCACCTTCACTTTGGCAGAGCTTTTGCGGAACAGAGAGGGCATCCTTCCAGTGCGTGTTCTCCAAGGAGCTGTGAAACAGAGCCTAGCACGCTGTCTCGCTGATACTGGCTTTCGGCAAGCAGGCGTGCCGCACCGCCTGCATTCTGCACTCTGGCAGCCTAGTTGCCAGCTTTCGGCAGCTGCTGTCCTAGCAAGGAAGCTCAGGAAGTCAAAGCCAGTGCCGGGCGGCACCTTTCTGCTTTGCCCGCCTAAGCGGCGTCACGCTCCCACGGATACGGTGTCCTTTCCCTCTGCACTGCGTCTGCCGAGTTGCTCTCTGCCTCTCGGAGCATAAGGGCAAGGGACAATGTTTTCCACAGCAGGGTAGAAATGGCATTGCTAGCAGGAAAGCTAGATGCCTTGGAACTGTCCCCTTAGCCCTTGCCACTCACTTCAGGCTCGTAAGCTGAGCAGAACGGCCTGCTGTTCTGAAGCTTCGCTGCCTGCCGTTCGTGACCAGCTGCGCTTTCCTACCCAAGGAGGCGAAGCGCCGTCTACTTCTCGCACCGAGCACGCTGCTCCTGGCTTTCGCTTCTGCCGCAACGATCTCGCTACGCGCACTTTTCTTCTCAACCCTGTGCGCCCTTGCGTTCTGCCTTTCTTGTCTCGTGAATGGAGACGGAAAGCTTCTCGGCTACAACTCGCCTAGAACAACTGCGGCTACACATTAAGCTCGCCCGGAACGCCCTGCTGAAACTTGCCTTCTGGCACCACATTCACGGGGCAGCCGTCTTTCTTCGGCCACCTGCCAAGTGGCCCCATATCGCCACGCTCGTTGCACTCCGCTTCTCAGATTGGCTTAGCGCGACGCTGATTTCAGCCTGGCCAAATACTAGCGCCGCGGAGAGCTGTCTCGCAGACAAGAATGTTCCAGCATAGAAATTTGTCCTGCAATGTTCCCTCCTCTTTTCCCACATTGTGTTGCTCTGATGAATGCCTTGAGCATGGAACGACTTAAGCCAGCACGTATTCCTCGCCGGCCACCTCTCGCTGTGCAAGATGTATGCCGTGGACCCTTTGAACGCTGCCAAGCAAAAAGCGGAGCAATGACCATAAAAGCGAGGAGAGAGCACGCACGAAGCACACTAGTTCTGTCTAGTGCTTTCCGTGCAGAGAGGCGGCAAAGCTGAATGCCGTGTCCGAGCTTCACAAGTCGCTGGAGCACAGAAAGCCAAGAATGAAGAGGCAGAACACAGCCTTGGTTTCAGCAGCTTCCGGGACTGCAAAAGTTCAGCAACAGCTCTGTCAAAGCAGAACTCGGCTGAGAATGCTCTCGCAGCTTGGGAAAGTTAGGCGCAGCTGTTGACCAGCTCTGCCCGTGGCCACAGGCTGCTTCTTCCACCTTCACTGTGGCAAAGCCTTTGCGGAACAGAGAGGGCATCCTTCCAGTGCGTGTTCTCCAAGGAGCTGTGAAACAGAGCCTAGCACGCTGTCTCGCTGATACTGGCTTTCGGCAAGCAGGCGTGCTGCACCGCCTACATTCTGCACTCGGGCAGCCTAGTTGCCAGCTTTCGGCAGCTGCTGTCCTAGCAAGGAGGCTCAGAAAGTCAAAGCCAGTGCCGGGCGGCACCTTTCTGCTTTGCTCGCCTAAGCGGCGTCACGCTCCCACGGATACGGTGTCCTTTCCCTCTGCACTGCGTCTGCCGAGTTGCTCTCTGCCTCTCGGAGCATAAGGGCAAAGGACAATGTTTTCCACAGCAGGGTAGAAATGCCATTGCTAGCAGGAAAGCTAGATGCCCTGGAACTGTCCCCTTAGCCCTTGCCACTCACTTCAGGCTCGTATGCTGAGCAGAACAGCCTGCTGTTCTGAAGCTTCGCTTGCTGCCGTTCGTGACCAGCTGCGCTTTCCTACCCAAGGAGGCGAAGCGCCGTCTATTTCTCGCACCGAGCACGCTGCTCCTGGCTTTCGCTTCTGCCGCAACGAGCTCGCTACGCGCACTTTTCTTCTCAACCCTGTGCGCCCTAGCGTTCTGCCTTTCTTGTCTCGTGAATGGAGACGGAAAGCTTCTCGGCTACAACTCGCCTAGAACAACTGCGGCTACACTTTAAGCTCGCCCGGAACGCCCTGCTGAAACTTGCCTTCTGGCACCACATTCACGGGGCAGCTGTCTTTCTTCGGCCACCTGCCAAGTGGCCCCATATCGCGGCGCTCGTTGCACTCCGCTTGTCAGATTGGCTTAGCGCGGCGCTGATTTCAGCCTGGCCAAATACTAGCGCTGCGGATAGCTGTCTCGCAGACAATAATGTTCCAGCATAGAAATTTGTCCTGCGATGTAATCTCCTCTTTTCCCACATTGTGTTGCTCTGATGAATGCCTTGAGCATGGAACGACTTAAGCCAGTAAGTATTCCTCGCCGGCCCCCTCTCGCTGTGCAAGATGTATGCCGTGGACCCTTTGAACGCTGCCAAGCAAAAAGCAGAGCAGTGACCATAACAGCGAGGAGAGAGCATGCACGAAGCACACTAGTTCTGTCTAGTGCTTTCCGTGCAGAGAGGCGGCATAGCTGAATGCCGTGTCCGAGCTTCACAACTCGCTGGAGCACAGAAAGCCAAGAATGAAGAGGCAGAACACAGCCTTGGTTTCAGCAGCTTCCGGGACTGCAAAACTTCAGCAATAGCTCTGTCAAAGCAGAACTCGGCCGAGAATGCTCTCGCAGCTTGGGAAAGTTAGGCGCAGCTGTTGACCAGCTCTGCCCGTGGCCACAGGCTGCTTCTTCCACCTTCACTTTGGCAGAGCTTTTGCGGAACAGAGAGGGCATCCTTCCAGTGCGTGTTCTCCAAGGAGCTGTGAAACAGAGCCTAGCACGCTGTCTCGCTGATACTGGCTTTCGGCAAGCAGGCGTGCCGCACCGCCTGCATTCTGCACTCTGGCAGCCTAGTTGCCAGCTTTCGGCAGCTGCTGTCCTAGCAAGGAAGCTCAGGAAGTCAAAGCCAGTGCCGGGCGGCACCTTTCTGCTTTGCCCGCCTAAGCGGCGTCACGCTCCCACGGATACGGTGTCCTTTCCCTCTGCACTGCGTCTGCCGAGTTGCTCTCTGCCTCTCGGAGCATAAGGGCAAGGGACAATGTTTTCCACAGCAGGGTAGAAATGGCATTGCTAGCAGGAAAGCTAGATGCCTTGGAACTGTCCCCTTAGCCCTTGCCACTCACTTCAGGCTCGTAAGCTGAGCAGAACGGCCTGCTGTTCTGAAGCTTCGCTGGCTGCCGTTCGTGACCAGCTGCGCTTTCCTACCCAAGGAGGCGAAGCGCCGTCTACTTCTCGCACCGAGCACGCTGCTCCTGGCTTTCGCTTCTGCCGCAACGATCTCGCTACGCGCACTTTTCTTCTCAACCCTGTGCGCCCTTGCGTTCTGCCTTTCTTGTCTCGTGAATGGAGACGGAAAGCTTCTCGGCTACAACTCGCCTAGAACAACTGCGGCTACACATTAAGCTCGCCCGGAACGCCCTGCTGAAACTTGCCTTCTGGCACCACATTCACGGGGCAGCCGTCTTTCTTCGGCCACCTGCCAAGTGGCCCCATATCGCCGCGCTCGTTGCACTCCGCTTGTCAGATTGGCTTAGCGCGGCGCTGATTTCAGCCTGGCCAAATACTAGCGCTGCGGATAGCTGTCTCGCAGACAATAATGTTCCAGCATAGAAATTTGTCCTGCGGTGTAATCTCCTCTTTTCCCACATTGTGTTGCTCTGATGAATGCCTTGAGCATTGAACGACTTAAGCCAGTAAGTATTCCTCGCCGGCCCCCTCTCGCTGTGCAAGATGTATGCCGTGGACCCTTTGAACGCTGCCAAGCAAAAAGCAGAGCAGTGACCATAACAGCGAGGAGAGAGCATGCACGAAGCACACTAGTTCTGTCTAGTGCTTTCTGTGCAGAGAGGCGGCATAGCTGAATGCCGTGTCCGAGCTTCACAACTCGCTGGAGCACAGAAAGCCAAGAATGAAGAGGCAGAACACAGCCTTGGTTTCAGCAGCTTCCGGGACTGCAAAACTTCAGCAATAGCTCTGTCAAAGCAGAACTCGGCCGAGAATGCTCTCGCAGCTTGGGAAAGTTAGGCGCAGCTGTTGACCAGCTCTGCCCGTGGCCACAGGCTGCTTCTTCCACCTTCACTTTGGCAGAGCTTTTGCGGAACAGAGAGGGCATCCTTCCAGTGCGTGTTCTCCAAGGAGCTGTGAAACAGAGCCTAGCACGCTGTCTCGCTGATACTGGCTTTCGGCAAGCAGGCGTGCCGCACCGCCTGCATTCTGCACTCTGGCAGCCTAGTTGCCAGCTTTCGGCAGCTGCTGTCCTAGCAAGGAAGCTCAGGAAGTCAAAGCCAGTGCCGGGCGGCACCTTTCTGCTTTGCCCGCCTAAGCGGCGTCACGCTCCCACGGATACGGTGTCCTTTCCCTCTGCACTGCGTCTGCCGAGTTGCTCTCTGCCTCTCGGAGCATAAGGGCAAGGGACAATGTTTTCCACAGCAGGGTAGAAATGGCATTGCTAGCAGGAAAGCTAGATGCCTTGGAACTGTCCCCTTAGCCCTTGCCACTCACTTCAGGCTCGTAAGCTGAGCAGAACGGCCTGCTGTTCTGAAGCTTCGCTGCCTGCCGTTCGTGACCAGCTGCGCTTTCCTACCCAAGGAGGCGAAGCGCCGTCTACTTCTCGCACCGAGCACGCTGCTCCTGGCTTTCGCTTCTGCCGCAACGATCTCGCTACGCGCACTTTTCTTCTCAACCCTGTGCGCCCTTGCGTTCTGCCTTTCTTGTCTCGTGAATGGAGACGGAAAGCTTCTCGGCTACAACTCGCCTAGAACAACTGCGGCTACACATTAAGCTCGCCCGGAACGCCCTGCTGAAACTTGCCTTCTGGCACCACATTCACGGGGCAGCCGTCTTTCTTCGGCCACCTGCCAAGTGGCCCCATATCGCCACGCTCGTTGCACTCCGCTTCTCAGATTGGCTTAGCGCGACGCTGATTTCAGCCTGGCCAAATACTAGCGCCGCGGAGAGCTGTCTCGCAGACAAGAATGTTCCAGCATAGAAATTTGTCCTGCAATGTTCCCTCCTCTTTTCCCACATTGTGTTGCTCTGATGAATGCCTTGAGCATGGAACGACTTAAGCCAGCACGTATTCCTCGCCGGCCACCTCTCGCTGTGCAAGATGTATGCCGTGGACCCTTTGAACGCTGCCAAGCAAAAAGCGGAGCAATGACCATAAAAGCGAGGAGAGAGCACGCACGAAGCACACTAGTTCTGTCTAGTGCTTTCCGTGCAGAGAGGCGGCAAAGCTGAATGCCGTGTCCGAGCTTCACAAGTCGCTGGAGCACAGAAAGCCAAGAATGAAGAGGCAGAACACAGCCTTGGTTTCAGCAGCTTCCGGGACTGCAAAAGTTCAGCAACAGCTCTGTCAAAGCAGAACTCGGCTGAGAATGCTCTCGCAGCTTGGGAAAGTTAGGCGCAGCTGTTGACCAGCTCTGCCCGTGGCCACAGGCTGCTTCTTCCACCTTCACTGTGGCAAAGCCTTTGCGGAACAGAGAGGGCATCCTTCCAGTGCGTGTTCTCCAAGGAGCTGTGAAACAGAGCCTAGCACGCTGTCTCGCTGATACTGGCTTTCGGCAAGCAGGCGTGCTGCACCGCCTACATTCTGCACTCGGGCAGCCTAGTTGCCAGCTTTCGGCAGCTGCTGTCCTAGCAAGGAGGCTCAGAAAGTCAAAGCCAGTGCCGGGCGGCACCTTTCTGCTTTGCTCGCCTAAGCGGCGTCACGCTCCCACGGATACGGTGTCCTTTCCCTCTGCACTGCGTCTGCCGAGTTGCTCTCTGCCTCTCGGAGCATAAGGGCAAAGGACAATGTTTTCCACAGCAGGGTAGAAATGCCATTGCTAGCAGGAAAGCTAGATGCCCTGGAACTGTCCCCTTAGCCCTTGCCACTCACTTCAGGCTCGTATGCTGAGCAGAACAGCCTGCTGTTCTGAAGCTTCGCTTGCTGCCGTTCGTGACCAGCTGCGCTTTCCTACCCAAGGAGGCGAAGCGCCGTCTATTTCTCGCACCGAGCACGCTGCTCCTGGCTTTCGCTTCTGCCGCAACGAGCTCGCTACGCGCACTTTTCTTCTCAACCCTGTGCGCCCTAGCGTTCTGCCTTTCTTGTCTCGTGAATGGAGACGGAAAGCTTCTCGGCTACAACTCGCCTAGAACAACTGCGGCTACACTTTAAGCTCGCCCGGAACGCCCTGCTGAAACTTGCCTTCTGGCACCACATTCACGGGGCAGCTGTCTTTCTTCGGCCACCTGCCAAGTGGCCCCATATCGCGGCGCTCGTTGCACTCCGCTTGTCAGATTGGCTTAGCGCGGCGCTGATTTCAGCCTGGCCAAATACTAGCGCTGCGGATAGCTGTCTCGCAGACAATAATGTTCCAGCATAGAAATTTGTCCTGCGATGTAATCTCCTCTTTTCCCACATTGTGTTGCTCTGATGAATGCCTTGAGCATGGAACGACTTAAGCCAGTAAGTATTCCTCGCCGGCCCCCTCTCGCTGTGCAAGATGTATGCCGTGGACCCTTTGAACGCTGCCAAGCAAAAAGCAGAGCAGTGACCATAACAGCGAGGAGAGAGCATGCACGAAGCACACTAGTTCTGTCTAGTGCTTTCCGTGCAGAGAGGCGGCATAGCTGAATGCCGTGTCCGAGCTTCACAACTCGCTGGAGCACAGAAAGCCAAGAATGAAGAGGCAGAACACAGCCTTGGTTTCAGCAGCTTCCGGGACTGCAAAACTTCAGCAATAGCTCTGTCAAAGCAGAACTCGGCCGAGAATGCTCTCGCAGCTTGGGAAAGTTAGGCGCAGCTGTTGACCAGCTCTGCCCGTGGCCACAGGCTGCTTCTTCCACCTTCACTTTGGCAGAGCTTTTGCGGAACAGAGAGGGCATCCTTCCAGTGCGTGTTCTCCAAGGAGCTGTGAAACAGAGCCTAGCACGCTGTCTCGCTGATACTGGCTTTCGGCAAGCAGGCGTGCCGCACCGCCTGCATTCTGCACTCTGGCAGCCTAGTTGCCAGCTTTCGGCAGCTGCTGTCCTAGCAAGGAAGCTCAGGAAGTCAAAGCCAGTGCCGGGCGGCACCTTTCTGCTTTGCCCGCCTAAGCGGCGTCACGCTCCCACGGATACGGTGTCCTTTCCCTCTGCACTGCGTCTGCCGAGTTGCTCTCTGCCTCTCGGAGCATAAGGGCAAGGGACAATGTTTTCCACAGCAGGGTAGAAATGGCATTGCTAGCAGGAAAGCTAGATGCCTTGGAACTGTCCCCTTAGCCCTTGCCACTCACTTCAGGCTCGTAAGCTGAGCAGAACGGCCTGCTGTTCTGAAGCTTCGCTGGCTGCCGTTCGTGACCAGCTGCGCTTTCCTACCCAAGGAGGCGAAGCGCCGTCTACTTCTCGCACCGAGCACGCTGCTCCTGGCTTTCGCTTCTGCCGCAACGATCTCGCTACGCGCACTTTTCTTCTCAACCCTGTGCGCCCTTGCGTTCTGCCTTTCTTGTCTCGTGAATGGAGACGGAAAGCTTCTCGGCTACAACTCGCCTAGAACAACTGCGGCTACACATTAAGCTCGCCCGGAACGCCCTGCTGAAACTTGCCTTCTGGCACCACATTCACGGGGCAGCCGTCTTTCTTCGGCCACCTGCCAAGTGGCCCCATATCGCCGCGCTCGTTGCACTCCGCTTGTCAGATTGGCTTACCGCGGCGCTGATTTCAGCCTGGCCAAATACTAGCGCCGCGGAGAGCTGTCTCGCAGACAACAATGTTCCAGCATAGAAATTTGTCCTGCAATGTTCCCTCCTCTTTTCCCACATTGTGTTGCTCTGATGAATGCCTTGAGCATGGAACGACTTAAGCCAGTAAGTATTCCTCGCCGGCCACCTCTCGCTGTGCAAGATGTATGCCGTGGACCCTTTGAACGCTGCCAAGCAAAAAGCAGAGCAGTGACCATAAAAGCGAGGAGAGAGCATGCACGAAGCACACTAGTTCTGTCTAGTGCTTTCCGTGCAGAGAGGCGGCAAAGCTGAATGCCGTGTCCGAGCTTCACAACTAGTTGGAGCACAGAAAGCCAAGAATGAAGAGGCAGAACACAGCCTTGGTTTCAGCAGCCTCCGGGACTGCAAAAGTTCAGCAACAGCTCTGTCAAAGCAGAACTCGGCCGAGAATGCTCTCGCAGCTTGGGAAAGTTAGGCGCAGCTGTTGACCAGCTCTGCCCGTGGCCACAGGCTGCTTCTTCCACCTTCACTGTGGCAGAGCTTTTGCGGAACAGAGAGGGCATTCTTCCAGTGCGTGTTCTCCAAGGAGCTGTGAAACAGAGCCTAGCACGCTGTCTCGCTGATACTGGCTTTCGGCAAGCAGGCGTGCTGCACCGCCTACATTCTGCACTCTGGCAGCCTAGTTGCCAGCATTCGGCAGCTGCTGTCCTAGCAAGGAAGCTCAGGAAGTCAAAGCCAGTGCCGGGCGGCACCTTTCTGCTTTGCCCGCCTAAGCGGCGTCACGCTCCCACAGATACGGTGTCCTTTCCCTCTGCACTGCGTCTGCCGAGTTGCTCTCTGCCTCTCGGAGCATAAGGGCAAAGGACAATGTTTTCCACAGCAGGGTAGAAATGCCATTGCTAGCAGGAAAGCTAGATGCCCTGGAACTGTCCCCTTAGCCCTTGCCACTCACTTCAGGCTCGTATGCTGAGCAGAACAGCCTGCTGTTCTGAAGCTTCGCTTGCTGCCGTTCGTGACCAGCTGCGCTTTCCTACCCAAGGTGGCGAAGCGCCGTCTATTTCTCGCACCGAGCACGCTGCTCCTGGCTTTCGCTTCTGCCGCAACGAGCTCGCTACGCGCACTTTTCTTCTCAACCCTGTGCGCCCTTGCGTTCTGCCTTTCTTGTCTCGTGAATGGAGACGGAAAGCTTCTCGGCTACAACTCGCCTAGAACAACTGCGGCTACACATTAAGCTCGCCCGGAACACCCTGCTGAAACTTGCCTTCTGGCACCACATTCACGGGGCAGCCGTCTTTCTTCAGGCACCTGCCAAGTGGCCTCATATCGCCGCGCTCGTTGCACTCCGCTTGTCAGATTGGCTTACCGCGGCGTTGATTTCAGCCTGGCCAAATACTAGCGCCGCGAAGAGCTGTCTCGCAGACAAGAATGTTCCAGCATAGAAATTTGTCCTGCAATGTTCCCTCCTCTTTTCCCACATTGTGTTGCTCTGATGAATGCCTTGAGCATGGAACGACTTAAGCCAGCAAGTATTCCGCGCCGGCCACCTCTCGCTGTGCAAGATGTATGCCGTGGACCCTTTGAACGCTGCCAAGCAAAAAGCAGAGCAGTGACCATAAAAGCGAGGAGAGAGCACGCACGAAGCACACTAGTTCTGTCTAGTGCTTTCCGTGCAGAGAGGCGGCAAAGCTGAATGCCGTGTCCGAGCTTCACAACTCGCTGGAGCAATGGAAGGCAAGAATGAAGAGGCAGAACACAGCCTTGGTTTCAGCAGCTTCCGGGACTGCAAAACTTCAGCAATAGCTCTGTCAAAGCAGTACACAGCCGAGAATGCTCTCGCAGCTTGGGAAAGTTAGGCGCAGCTGTTGACCAGCTCTGCCCGTGGCCACAGGCTGCTTCTTCCACCTTCACTGTGGCAGAGCTTTTGCGGAACAGAGAGGGCATTCTTCCAGTGCGTGTTCTCCAAGGAGCTGTGAAACAGAGCCTAGCACGCTGTCTCGCTGATACTGGCTTTCGGCAAGCAGGCGTGCCGCACCGCCTACATTCCGCACTTGGGCAGCCTAGTTGCCAGTTTACGGCAGCTGCTGTCCTAGCAAGGAAGCTCAGGAAGTCAAAGCCAGTGCCGGGCGGCACCTTTCTGCTTTGCCCGCCTAAGCGGCGTCACGCTCCAACGGATAAGGTGTCCTTTCCCTCTGCACTGCTTCTGCCGAGGTGCTCTCTGCCTCTCGGAGCATAAGGGCAAAGGACAATGTTTTCCACAGCAGGGTAGAAATGGCATTGCTAGCAGGAAAGCTAGATGCCTTGGAACTGTCCCCTTAGCCCTTGCCACTCACTTCAGGCTCGTAAGCTGAGCAGAACAGCCTGTTGTTCTGAAGCTTCGCTGGCTGTCGTTGGTGCCCAGACGCGATTTCCTTCCCAAGGAGGCGAAGCGATGTCTATTTCTGGCACCGAGCACGCTGCTCCTGGCTTTCGCTTCTGCCGCAACGAGCTCGCTACGCGCACTTTTCTTCTCAACCCTGTGCGCCCTTGCGTTCTGCCTTTCTTGTCTCGTGAATGGAGACGGAAAACTTCTCGGCTACAACTCGCCTAGAACAACTGCGGCTACACATTAAGCTCGCCCGGAACGCCCTGCTGAAACATGCCTTCTGGCACCACATTCACGGGGCAGCCGTCTTTCTTCGGCCACCTTCCAAGTGGCCCCATATCTCCGCGCTCATTGCACTCCGCTTGTCAGATTGGCTTACCGCGGCGTTGATTTCAGCCTGGCCAAATACTAGCGCCGCGGAGAGCTGTCTCGCAGACAACAATGTTCCAGCATAGAAATTTGTCCTGCAATGTTCCCTCCTCTTTTCCCACATTGTGTTGCTCTGATGAATGCCTTGAGCATGGAACGACTTAAGCCAGCACGTATTCCTCGCCGGCCACCTCTCGCTGTGCAAGATGTATGCCGTGGACCCTTTGAACGCTGCCAAGCAAAAACCAGAGCAGTGACCATAACAGCGAGGAGAGAGCACGCACGAAGCACACTAGTTCTGTCTAGTGCTTTCCGTGCAGAGAGGCGGCAAAGCTGAATGCCGTGTCCGAGCTTCACAACTCGCTGGAGCAATGGAAGGCAAGAATGAAGAGGCAGAACACAGCCTTGGTTTCAGCAGCTTCCGGGACTGCAAAACTTCAGCAATAGCTCTGTCAAAGCAGTACACAGCCGAGAATGCTCTCGCAGCTTGGGAAAGTTAGGCGCAGCTGTTGACCAGCTCTGCCCGTGGCCACAGGCTGCTTCTTCCACCTTCACTGTGGCAGAGCTTTTGCGGAACAGAGAGGGCATTCTTCCAGTGCGTGTTCTCCAAGGAGCTGTGAAACAGAGCCTAGCACGCTGTCTCGCTGATACTGGCTTTCGGCAAGCAGGCGTGCCGCACCGCCTACATTCCGCACTTGGGCAGCCTAGTTGCCAGTTTACGGCAGCTGCTGTCCTAGCAAGGAAGCTCAGGAAGTCAAAGCCAGTGCCGGGCGGCACCTTTCTGCTTTGCCCGCCTAAGCGGCGTCACGCTCCAACGGATAAGGTGTCCTTTCCCTCTGCACTGCTTCTGCCGAGGTGCTCTCTGCCTCTCGGAGCATAAGGGCAAAGGACAATGTTTTCCACAGCAGGGTAGAAATGGCATTGCTAGCAGGAAAGCTAGATGCCTTGGAACTGTCCCCTTAGCCCTTGCCACTCACTTCAGGCTCGTAAGCTGAGCAGAACAGCCTGTTGTTCTGAAGCTTCGCTGGCTGTCGTTGGTGCCCAGACGCGATTTCCTTCCCAAGGAGGCGAAGCGATGTCTATTTCTGGCACCGAGCACGCTGCTCCTGGCTTTCGCTTCTGCCGCAACGAGCTCGCTACGCGCACTTTTCTTCTCAACCCTGTGCGCCCTTGCGTTCTGCCTTTCTTGTCTCGTGAATGGAGACGGAAAACTTCTCGGCTACAACTCGCCTAGAACAACTGCGGCTACACATTAAGCTCGCCCGGAACGCCCTGCTGAAACATGCCTTCTGGCACCACATTCACGGGGCAGCCGTCTTTCTTCGGCCACCTTCCAAGTGGCCCCATATCGCCGCGCTCATTGCACTCCGCTTGTCAGATTGGCTTACCGCGGCGTTGATTTCAGCCTGGCCAAATACTAGCGCCGCGGAGAGCTGTCTCGCAGACAACAATGTTCCAGCATAGAAATTTGTCCTGCAATGTTCCCTCCTCTTTTCCCACATTGTGTTGCTCTGATGAATGCCTTGAGCATGGAACGACTTAAGCCAGCACGTATTCCTCGCCGGCCACCTCTCGCTGTGCAAGATGTATGCCGTGGACCCTTTGAACGCTGCCAAGCAAAAACCAGAGCAGTGACCATAACAGCGAGGAGAGAGCACGCACGAAGCACACTAGTTCTGTCTAGTGCTTTCCGTGCAGAGAGGCGGCAAAGCTGAATGCCGTGTCCGAGCTTCACAACTCGCTGGAGCACAGAAAGCCAAGAATGAAGAGGCAGAACACAGCCTTGGTTTCAGCAGCTTCCGGGACTGCAAAAGTTCAGCAACAGCTCTGTCAAAGCAGAACTCGGCTGAGAATGCTCTCGCAGCTTGGGAAAGTTAGGCGCAGCTGTTGACCAGCTCTGCCCGTGGCCACAGGCTGCTTCTTCCACCTTCACTGTGGCAGAGCATTTGCGGAACAGAGACGGCATTCTTCAAGTGCGTGTTCTCCAAGGAGCTGTGAAACAGAGCCTGGCACGCTGTCTCGCTGATACTGGCTTTCGGCAAGCAGGCGTGCCGCACCGCCTACATTCTGCACTCTGGCAGCCTAGTTGCCAGCTTTCGGCAGCTGCTGTCCTAGCAAGGAGGCTCAGGAAGTCAAAGCCAGTGCCGGGCGGCACCTTTCTGCTTTTCCCGCCTAAGAGGCGTCACGCTCCCACGGATACGGTGTCCTTTCCCTCTGCACTGCGTCTGCCGAGTTGCTCTCTGCCTCTCGGAGCATAAGGGCAAAGGACAATGTTTTCCACAGCAGGGTAGAAATGGCATTGCTAGCAGGAAAGCTAGATGCCTTGGAACTGTCCCCTTAGCCCTTGCCACTCACTTCAGGCTCGTACGCTGAGCAGAACAGCCTGCTGTTCTGAAGCTTCTCTGGCTGCCGTTCGTGCCCAGACGCGATTTCCTTCCCAAGGAGGCGAAGCGCCGTCTACTTCTCGCACCGAGTACGCTGCTCCTGGCTTTCGCTTCTGCCGCAACGAGCTCGCTACGCGCACTTTTCTTCTCAACCCTGTGCGCCCTTGCGTTCTGCCTTTCTTGTCTCGTGAATGGAGACGGAAAGCTTCTCGGCTACAACTCGCCTAGAACAACTGCGGCTACACATTAAGCTCGCCCGGAACGCCCTGCTGAAACTTGCCTTCTGGCACCACATTCACGGGGCAGCCGTCTTTCTTCGGCCACCTGCCAAGTGGCCCCATATCGCCGCGCTCGTTGCACTCCGCTTGTCAGATTGGCTTACCGCGGCGCTGATTTCAGCCTGGCCAAATACTAGCGCCGCGGAGAGCTGTCTCGCAGACAACAATGTTCCAGCATAGAAATTTGTCCTGCAATGTTCCCTCCTCTTTTCCCACATTGTGTTGCTCTGATGAATGCCTTGAGCATGGAACGACTTAAGCCAGGAAGTATTCCTCGCCGGCCACCACTCGCTGTGCAAGATGTATGCCGTGGACCCTTTGAACGCTGCCAAGCAAAAAGCAGAGCAGTGACCATAACAGCGAGGAGAGAGCACGCACGAAGCACACTAGTTCTGTCTAGTGCTTTCCGTGCAGAGAGGCGGCAAAGCTGAATGCCGTGTCCGAGCTTCACAACTCGCTGGAGCACAGAAAGCCAAGAATGAAGAGGCAGAACACAGCCTTGGTTTCAGCAGCTTCCGGGACTGCAAAAGTTCAGCAACAGCTCTGTCAAAGCAGAACTCGGCTGAGAATGCTCTCGCAGCTTGGGAAAGTTAGGCGCAGCTGTTGACCAGCTCTGCCCGTGGCCACAGGCTGCTTCTTCCACCTTCACTGTGGCAGAGCTTTTGCGGTACAGAGAGGGCATTCTTCAAGTGCGTGTTCTCCAAGGAGCTGTGAAACAGAGCCTAGCACGCTGTCTCGCTGATACTGGCTTTCGGCAAGCAGGCGTGCCGCACCGCCTACATTCTGCACTCTGGCAGCCTAGTTGCCAGCTTTCGGCAGCTGCTGTCCTAGCAAGGAGGCTCAGGATGTCAAAGCCAGTGCAGGGTGGCAACTTTCTGCTTTGCCCGCAGAAGCGGCGTCACGCTCCCACGGATACGGTGTCCTTTCCCTCTGCACTGCGTCTGCCGAGTTGCTCTCTGCCTCTCGGAGCATAAGGGCAAAGGACAATGTTTTCCACAGCAGGGTAGAAATGGCATAGCTAGCAGGAAAGCTAGATGCCTTGGAACTGTCCCCTTAGCCCTGGCCACTCACTTCAGGCTCGTACGCTGAGCAGAACAGCCTGCTGTTCTGAAGCTTCGCTGGCTGTCGTTCGTGACCAGATGCGCTTTCTTACCCAAGGAGGCGAAGCGCCGTCTATTTCTCGCACCGAGCACGCTGCTCCTGGCTTTCGCTTCTGCCGCAACGAGTTCGCTACGCGCACTTTTCTTCTCAACCCTGTGCGCCCTTGCGTTCTGCCTTTCTTGTCTCGTGAATGGAGACAGAAATCTTCTCGGCTACAACTCGCCTAGAACAACTGCGGCTACACATTAAGCTCGCCCGGAACGCCCTGCTGAAACTTGCCTTCTGGCACCACATTCACGGGGCAGCCGTCTTTCTTCGGCCACCTGCCAAGTGGCCCCATATCGCCGCGCTCGTTGCACTCCGCTTGTCAGATTGGCTTACCGCGGCGTTGATTTCAGCCTGGCCAAATACTATCGCCGCGGAGAGCTGTCTCGCAGACAACAATGTTCCAGCATAGAAATTTGTCCTGCAATGTTCCCTCCTCTTTTCCCACATTGTGTTGCTCTGATGAATGCCTTGAGCATGGAACGACTTAAGCCAGCAAGTATTCCTCGCCGGCCACCTCTCGCTGTGCAAGATGTATGCCGTGGACCCTTTGAACGCTGCCAAGCAAAAAGCAGAGCAGTGACCATAACAGCGAGGAGAGAGCACGCACGAAGCACACTAGTTCTGTCTAGTGCTTTCCGTGCAGAGAGGCGGCAAAGCTGAATGCCGTGTCCGAGCTTCACAACTCGCTGGAGCACAGAAAGCCAAGAATGAAGAGGCAGAACACAGCCTTGGTTTCAGCAGCTTCCGGGACTGCAAAAGTTCAGCAACAGCTCTGTCAAAGCAGAACTCGGCTGAGAATGCTCTCGCAGCTTGGGAAAGTTAGGCGCAGCTGTTGACCAGCTCTGCCCGTGGCCACAGGCTGCTTCTTCCACCTTCACTGTGGCAGAGCATTTGCGGAACAGAGACGGCATTCTTCAAGTGCGTGTTCTCCAAGGAGCTGTGAAACAGAGCCTGGCACGCTGTCTCGCTGATACTGGCTTTCGGCAAGCAGGCGTGCCGCACCGCCTACATTCTGCACTCTGGCAGCCTAGTTGCCAGCTTTCGGCAGCTGCTGTCCTAGCAAGGAGGCTCAGGAAGTCAAAGCCAGTGCTGGGCGGCACCTTTCTGCTTTTCCCGCCTAAGAGGCGTCACGCTTCCACGGATACGGTGTCCTTTCCCTCTGCACTGCGTCTGCCGAGTTGCTCTCTGCCTCTCGGAGCATAAGGGCAAAGGACAATGTTTTCCACAGCAGGGTAGAAATGGCATTGCTAGCAGGAAATCTAGATGCCTTGGAACTGTCCCCTTAGCCCTTGCCACTCACTTCAGGCTCGTACGCTGAGCAGAACAGCCTGCTGTTCTGAAGCTTCTCTGGCTGCCGTTCGTGCCCAGACGCGATTTCCTTCCCAAGGAGGCGAAGCGCCGTCTATTTCTCGCACCGAGCACGCTGCTCCTGGCTTTCGCTTCTGCCGCAACGAGCTCGCTACGCGCACTTTTCTTCTCAACCCTGTGCGCCCTTGCGTTCTGCCTTTCTTGTCTCGTGAATGGAGACGGAAAGCTTCTCGGCTACAACTCGCCTAGAACAACTGCGGCTACACATTAAGCTCGCCCGGAACGCCCTGCTGAAACTTGCCTTCTGGCACCACATTCACGGGGCAGCCGTCTTTCTTCGGCCACCTGCCAAGTGGCCCCATATCGCCGCGCTCGTTGCACTCCGCTTGTCAGATTGGCTTACCGCGGCGCTGATTTCAGCCTGGCCAAATACTAGCGCTGCGGAGAGCTGTCTCGCAGACAAGAATGTTCCAGCATAGAAATTTCTCCTGCAATGTTCCCTCCTCTTTTCCCACATTGTGTTGCTCTGATGAATGCCGTGAGCATGGAACGACTTAAGCCAGCAAGTATTCCTCGCCGGCCACCTCTCGCTGTGCAAGATGTATGCCGTGGACCCTTTGAACGCTGCCAAGCAAAAAGCAGAGCAGTGACCATAACAGCGAGGAGAGAGCACGCACGAAGCACACTAGTTCTGTCTAGTGCTTTCCGTGCAGAGAGGCGGCAAAGCTGAATGCCGTGTCCGAGCTTCACAACTCGCTGGAGCACAGAAAGCCAAGAATGAAGAGGCAGAACACAGCCTTGGTTTCAGCAGCTTCCGGGACTGCAAAAGTTCAGCAATAGCTCTGTCAAAGCAGAACTCGGCTGAGAATGCTCTCGCAGCTCTGGAAAGTTAGGCACAGCTGTTGACCAGCTCTGCCCGTGGCCACAGGCTGCTTCTTCCACCTTCACTGTGGCAAAGCCTTTGCAGAACGGAGAGGGCATTCTTCAAGTGCATGTTCTCCAAGGAGCTGTGAAACAGAGCCTAGCACGCTGTCTCGCTGATACTGGCTTTCGGCAAGCAGGCGTGCCGCACCGCCTACATTCCGCACTCGGGCAACCTAGTTGCCAGCTTTCGGCAGCTGCTGTCCTAGCAAGGAGGCTCAGGAAGTCAAAGCCAGTGCAGGGCGGCACCTTTCTGCTTTTCCCGCCTAAGCGGCGTCACGCTCCCACGGATACGGTGTCCTTTCCCTCTGCACTGCGTCTGCCGAGTTGCTCTCTGCCTCTCGGAGCATAAGGGCAAAGGACAATGTTTTCCACAGCAGGGTAGAAATGGCATTGCTAGCAGGAAAGCTGGATGCCTTGGAACTGTCCCCTTAGCCCTTGCCACTCACTTCAGGCTCGTAAGCTGAGCAGAACAGCCTGCTGTTCTGAAGCTTCGCTGGCTGTCGTTCGTGACCATATGCGCTTTCTTACCCAAGGAGGCGAAGCGCCGTCTACTTCTCGCACCGAGCACGCTGCTCCTGGCTTTCGCTTCTGCCGCAACGAGCTCGCTACGCGCACTTTTCTTCTCAACCCTGTGCGCCCTTGCGTTCTGCCTTTCTTGTCTCGTGAATGGAGACGGAAAACTTCTCGGCTACAACTCGCCTAGAACAACTGCGGCTACACATTAAGCTCGCCCGGAACGCCCTGCAGAAACATGCCTTCTGGCACCACATTCACGGGGCAGCCGTCTTTCTTCGGCCACCTTCCAAGTGGCCCCATATCGCCGCGCTCATTGCACTCCGCTTGTCAGATTGGCTTACCGCGGCGTTGATTTCAGCCTGGCCAAATACTAGCGCCGCGGAGAGCTGTCTCGCAGACAACAATGTTCCAGCATAGAAATTTGTCCTGCAATGTTCCCTCCTCTTTTCCCACATTGTGTTGCTCTGATGAATGCCTTGAGCATGGAACGACTTAAGCCAGGAAGTATTCCTCGCCGGCCACCACTCGCTGTGCAAGATGTATGCCGTGGACCCTTTGAACGCTGCCAAGCAAAAAGCAGAGCAGTGACCATAACAGCGAGGAGAGAGCACGCACGAAGCACACTAGTTCTGTCTAGTGCTTTCCGTGCAGAGAGGCGGCAAAGCTGAATGCCGTGTCCGAGCTTCACAACTCGCTGGAGCACAGAAAGCCAAGAATGAAGAGGCAGAACACAGCCTTGGTTTCAGCAGCTTCCGGGACTGCAAAAGTTCAGCAACAGCTCTGTCAAAGCAGAACTCGGCTGAGAATGCTCTCGCAGCTTGGGAAAGTTAGGCGCAGCTGTTGACCAGCTCTGCCCGTGGCCACAGGCTGCTTCTTCCACCTTCACTGTGGCAGAGCATTTGCGGAACAGAGACGGCATTCTTCAAGTGCGTGTTCTCCAAGGAGCTGTGAAACAGAGCCTGGCACGCTGTCTCGCTGATACTGGCTTTCGGCAAGCAGGCGTGCCGCACCGCCTACATTCTGCACTCTGGCAGCCTAGTTGCCAGCTTTCGGCAGCTGCTGTCCTAGCAAGGAGGCTCAGGAAGTCAAAGCCAGTGCCGGGCGGCACCTTTCTGCTTTTCCCGCCTAAGAGGCGTCACGCTCCCACGGATACGGTGTCCTTTCCCTCTGCACTGCGTCTGCCGAGTTGCTCTCTGCCTCTCGGAGCATAAGGGCAAAGGACAATGTTTTCCACAGCAGGGTAGAAATGGCATTGCTAGCAGGAAAGCTAGATGCCTTGGAACTGTCCCCTTAGCCCTTGCCACTCACTTCAGGCTCGTACGCTGAGCAGAACAGCCTGCTGTTCTGAAGCTTCTCTGGCTGCCGTTCGTGCCCAGACGCGATTTCCTTCCCAAGGAGGCGAAGCGCCGTCTACTTCTCGCACCGAGTACGCTGCTCCTGGCTTTCGCTTCTGCCGCAACGAGCTCGCTACGCGCACTTTTCTTCTCAACCCTGTGCGCCCTTGCGTTCTGCCTTTCTTGTCTCGTGAATGGAGACGGAAAGCTTCTCGGCTACAACTCGCCTAGAACAACTGCGGCTACACATTAAGCTCGCCCGGAACGCCCTGCTGAAACTTGCCTTCTGGCACCACATTCACGGGGCAGCCGTCTTTCTTCGGCCACCTGCCAAGTGGCCCCATATCGCCGCGCTCGTTGCACTCCGCTTGTCAGATTGGCTTACCGCGGCGCTGATTTCAGCCTGGCCAAATACTAGCGCCGCGGAGAGCTGTCTCGCAGACAACAATGTTCCAGCATAGAAATTTGTCCTGCAATGTTCCCTCCTCTTTTCCCACATTGTGTTGCTCTGATGAATGCCTTGAGCATGGAACGACTTAAGCCAGGAAGTATTCCTCGCCGGCCACCACTCGCTGTGCAAGATGTATGCCGTGGACCCTTTGAACGCTGCCAAGCAAAAAGCAGAGCAGTGACCATAACAGCGAGGAGAGAGCACGCACGAAGCACACTAGTTCTGTCTAGTGCTTTCCGTGCAGAGAGGCGGCAAAGCTGAATGCCGTGTCCGAGCTTCACAACTCGCTGGAGCACAGAAAGCCAAGAATGAAGAGGCAGAACACAGCCTTGGTTTCAGCAGCTTCCGGGACTGCAAAAGTTCAGCAACAGCTCTGTCAAAGCAGAACTCGGCTGAGAATGCTCTCGCAGCTTGGGAAAGTTAGGCGCAGCTGTTGACCAGCTCTGCCCGTGGCCACAGGCTGCTTCTTCCACCTTCACTGTGGCAGAGCTTTTGCGGTACAGAGAGGGCATTCTTCAAGTGCGTGTTCTCCAAGGAGCTGTGAAACAGAGCCTAGCACGCTGTCTCGCTGATACTGGCTTTCGGCAAGCAGGCGTGCCGCACCGCCTACATTCTGCACTCTGGCAGCCTAGTTGCCAGCTTTCGGCAGCTGCTGTCCTAGCAAGGAGGCTCAGGATGTCAAAGCCAGTGCAGGGCGGCAACTTTCTGCTTTGCCCGCAGAAGCGGCGTCACGCTGCCACGGATACGGTGTCCTTTCCCTCTGCACTGCGTCTGCCGAGTTGCTCTCTGCCTCTCGGAGCATAAGGGCAAAGGACAATGTTTTCCACAGCAGGGTAGAAATGGCATAGCTAGCAGGAAAGCTAGATGCCTTGGAACTGTCCCCTTAGCCCTTGCCACTCACTTCAGGCTCGTACGCTGAGCAGAACAGCCTGCTGTTCTGAAGCTTCGCTGGCTGTTGTTCGTGACCAGATGCGCTTTCTTACCCAAGGAGGCGAAGCGCCGTCTATTTCTCGCACCGAGCACGCTGCTCCTGGCTTTCGCTTCTGCCGCAACGAGTTCGCTACGCGCACTTTTCTTCTCAACCCTGTGCGCCCTTGCGTTCTGCCTTTCTTGTCTCGTGAATGGAGACGGAAAGCTTCTCGGCTACAACTCGCCTAGAACAACTGCGGCTACACATTAAGCTCGCCCGGAACGCCCTGCTGAAACTTGCCTTCTGGCACCACATTCACGGGGCAGCCGTCTTTCTTCGGCCACCTGCCAAGTGGCCCCATATCGCCGCGCTCGTTGCACTCCGCTTGTCAGATTGGCTTTGCGTGGCGCTGATTTCAGCCTGGCCAAATACTAGCGCCGCGGAGAGCTGTCTCGCAGACAACAATGTTCCAGCATAGAAATTTGTCCTGCAATGTTCCCTCCTCTTTTCCCACATTGTGTTGCTCTGATGAATGCCTTGAGCATGGAACGACTTAAGCCAGCAAGTATTCCTCGCCGGCCACCTCTCGCTGTGCAAGATGTATGCCGTGGACCCTTTGAACGCTGCCAAGCAAAAAGCAGAGCAGTGACCATAACAGCGAGGAGAGAGCACGCACGAAGCACACTAGTTCTGTCTAGTGCTTTCCGTGCAGAGAGGCGGCAAAGCTGAATGCCGTGTCCGAGCTTCACAACTCGCTGGAGCACAGAAAGCCAAGAATGAAGAGGCAGAACACAGCCTTGGTTTCAGCAGCTTCCGGGACTGCAAAAGTTCAGCAACAGCTCTGTCAAAGCAGAACTCGGCTGAGAATGCTCTCGCAGCTTGGGAAAGTTAGGCGCAGCTGTTGACCAGCTCTGCCCGTGGCCACAGGCTGCTTCTTCCACCTTCACTGTGGCAGAGCATTTGCGGAACAGAGACGGCATTCTTCAAGTGCGTGTTCTCCAAGGAGCTGTGAAACAGAGCCTGGCACGCTGTCTCGCTGATACTGGCTTTCGGCAAGCAGGCGTGCCGCACCGCCTACATTCTGCACTCTGGCAGCCTAGTTGCCAGCTTTCGGCAGCTGCTGTCCTAGCAAGGAGGCTCAGGAAGTCAAAGCCAGTGCTGGGCGGCACCTTTCTGCTTTTCCCGCCTAAGAGGCGTCACGCTTCCACGGATACGGTGTCCTTTCCCTCTGCACTGCGTCTGCCGAGTTGCTCTCTGCCTCTCGGAGCATAAGGGCAAAGGACAATGTTTTCCACAGCAGGGTAGAAATGGCATTGCTAGCAGGAAAGCTAGATGCCTTGGAACTGTCCCCTTAGCCCTTGCCACTCACTTCAGGCTCGTACGCTGAGCAGAACAGCCTGCTGTTCTGAAGCTTCTCTGGCTGCCGTTCGTGCCCAGACGCGATTTCCTTCCCAAGGAGGCGAAGCGCCGTCTATTTCTCGCACCGAGCACGCTGCTCCTGGCTTTCGCTTCTGCCGCAACGAGCTCGCTACGCGCACTTTTCTTCTCAACCCTGTTCGCCCTTGCGTTCTGCCTTTCTTGTCTCGTGAATGGAGACGGAAAGCTTCTCGGCTACAACTCGCCTAGAACAACTGCGGCTACACATTAAGCTCGCCCGGAACGCCCTGCTGAAACTTGCCTTCTGGCACCACATTCACGGGGCAGCCGTCTTTCTTCGGCCACCTGCCAAGTGGCCCCATATCGCCGCGCTCGTTGCACTCCGCTTGTCAGATTGGCTTACCGCGGCGCTGATTTCAGCCTGGCCAAATACTAGCGCCGCGGAGAGCTGTCTCGCAGACAACAATGTTCCAGCATAGAAATTTGTCCTGCAATGTTCCCTCCTCTTTTCCCACATTGTGTTGCTCTGATGAATGCCTTGAGCATGGAACGACTTAAGCCAGGAAGTATTCCTCGCCGGCCACCACTCGCTGTGCAAGATGTATGCCGTGGACCCTTTGAACGCTGCCAAGCAAAAAGCAGAGCAGTGACCATAAAAGCGAGGAGAGAGCACGCACGAAGCACACTAGTTCTGTCTAGTGCTTTCCGTGCAGAGAGGCGGCAAAGCTGAATGCCGTGTCCGAGCTTCACAACTCGCTGGAGCACAGAAAGCCAAGAATGAAGAGGCAGAACACAGCCTTGGTTTCAGCAGCTTCCGGGACTGCAAAAGTTCAGCAACAGCTCTGTCAAAGCAGAACTCGGCTGAGAATGCTCTCGCAGCTTGGGAAAGTTAGGCGCAGCTGTTGACCAGCTCTGCCCGTGGCCACAGGCTGCTTCTTCCACCTTCACTGTGGCAGAGCTTTTGCGGTACAGAGAGGGCATTCTTCAAGTGCGTGTTCTCCAAGGAGCTGTGAAACAGAGCCTAGCACGCTGTCTCGCTGATACTGGCTTTCGGCAAGCAGGCGTGCCGCACCGCCTACATTCTGCACTCTGGCAGCCTAGTTGCCAGCTTTCGGCAGCTGCTGTCCTAGCAAGGAGGCTCAGGGAGTCAAAGCCAGTGCCGGGCGGCACCTTTCTGCTTTGCCCGCCTAAGCGGCGTCACGCTCCCACGGATACGGTGTCCTTTCCCTCTGCACTGCGTCTGCCGAGTTGCTCTCTGCCTCTCGGAGCATAAGGGCAAAGGACAATGTTTTCCACAGCAGGGTAGAAATGGCATAGCTAGCAGGAAAGCTAGATGCCTTGGAACTGTCCCCTTAGCCCTTGCCACTCACTTCAGGCTCGTACGCTGAGCAGAACAGCCTGCTGTTCTGAAGCTTCGCTGGCTGTCGTTCGTGACCAGATGCGCTTTCTTACCCAAGGAGGCGAAGCGCCGTCTACTTCTCGCACCGAGCACGCTGCTCCTGGCTTTCGCTTCTGCCGCAACGAGTTCGCTACGCGCACTTTTCTTCTCAACCCTGTGCGCCCTTGCGTTCTGCCTTTCTTGTCTCGTGAATGGAGACGGAAAACTTCTCGGCTACAACTCGCCTAGAACAACTGCGGCTACACATTAAGCTCGCCCGGAACGCCCTGCTGAAACATGCCTTCTGGCACCACATTCACGGGGCAGCCGTCTTTCTTCGGCCACCTGCCAAGTGGCCCCATATCGCCGCGCTCGTTGCACTCCGCTTGTCAGATTGGCTTTGCGTGGCGCTGATTTCAGCCTGGCCAAATACTAGCGCCGCGGAGAGCTGTCTCGCAGACAACAATGTTCCAGCATAGAAATTTGTCCTGCAATGTTCCCTCCTCTTTTCCCACATTGTGTTGCTCTGATGAATGCCTTGAGCATGGAACGACTTAAGCCAGCACGTATTCCTCGCCGGCCACCTCTCGCTGTGCAAGATGTATGCCGTGGACCCTTTGAACGCTGCCAAGCAAAAAGCAGAGCAGTGACCATAACAGCGAGGAGAGAGCACGCACGAAGCACACTAGTTCTGTCTAGTGCTTTCCGTGCAGAGAGGCGGCAAAGCTGAATGCCGTGTCCGAGCTTCACAACTCGCTGGAGCACAGAAAGCCAAGAATGAAGAGGCAGAACACAGCCTTGGTTTCAGCAGCTTCCGGGACTGCAAAAGTTCAGCAACAGCTCTGTCAAAGCAGAACTCGGCTGAGAATGCTCTCGCAGCTTGGGAAAGTTAGGCGCAGCTGTTGACCAGCTCTGCCCGTGGCCACAGGCTGCTTCTTCCACCTTCACTGTGGCAGAGCATTTGCGGAACAGAGACGGCATTCTTCAAGTGCGTGTTCTCCAAGGAGCTGTGAAACAGAGCCTGGCACGCTGTCTCGCTGATAC
Source organism: Cinclus cinclus (assembly GCF_963662255.1). Lineage (NCBI taxonomy): Eukaryota > Metazoa > Chordata > Aves > Passeriformes > Cinclidae > Cinclus > Cinclus cinclus. The sequence continues at coordinate 1,065,279 of NW_026912054.1, read as the reverse complement.
TGGCTTTCGGCAAGCAGGCGTGCCGCACCGCCTACATTCTGCACTCTGGCAGCCTAGTTGCCAGCTTTCGGCAGCTGCTGTCCTAGCAAGGAGGCTCAGGAAGTCAAAGCCAGTGCTGGGCGGCACCTTTCTGCTTTTCCCGCCTAAGAGGCGTCACGCTCCCACGGATACGGTGTCCTTTCCCTCTGCACTGCGTCTGCCGAGTTGCTCTCTGCCTCTCGGAGCATAAGGGCAAAGGACAATGTTTTCCACAGCAGGGTAGAAATGGCATTGCTAGCAGGAAAGCTAGATGCCTTGGAACTGTCCCCTTAGCCCTTGCCACTCACTTCAGGCTCGTACGCTGAGCAGAACTGCCTGCTGTTCTGAAGCTTCGCTGGGTGCCGTTCGTGCCCAGACGCGATTTCCTTCCCAAGGAGGCGAAGCGCCGTCTACTTCTCGCACCGAGCACGCTGCTCCTGGCTTTCGCTTCTGCCGCAACGAGCTCGCTACGCGCACTTTTCTTCTCAACCCTGTGCGCCCTTGCGTTCTGCCTTTCTTGTCTCGTGAATGGAGACGGAAAGCTTCTCGGCTACAACTCGCCTAGAACAACTGCGGCTACACATTAAGCTCGCCCGGAACGCCCTGCTGAAACTTGCCTTCTGGCACCACATTCACGGGGCAGCCGTCTTTCTTCGGCCACCTGCCAAGTGGCCCCATATCGCCGCGCTCGTTGCACTCCGCTTGTCAGATTGGCTTACCGCGGCGCTGATTTCAGCCTGGCCAAATACTAGCGCCGCGGAGAGCTGTCTCGCAGACAACAATGTTCCAGCATAGAAATTTGTCCTGCAATGTTCCCTCCTCTTTTCCCACATTGTGTTGCTCTGATGAATGCCTTGAGCATGGAACGACTTAAGCCAGGAAGTATTCCTCGCCGGCCACCACTCGCTGTGCAAGATGTATGCCGTGGACCCTTTGAACGCTGCCAAGCAAAAAGCAGAGCAGTGACCATAAAAGCGAGGAGAGAGCACGCACGAAGCACACTAGTTCTGTCTAGTGCTTTCCGTGCAGAGAGGCGGCAAAGCTGAATGCCGTGTCCGAGCTTCACAACTCGCTGGAGCACAGAAAGCCAAGAATGAAGAGGCAGAACACAGCCTTGGTTTCAGCAGCTTCCGGGACTGCAAAAGTTCAGCAACAGCTCTGTCAAAGCAGAACTCGGCTGAGAATGCTCTCGCAGCTTGGGAAAGTTAGGCGCAGCTGTTGACCAGCTCTGCCCGTGGCCACAGGCTGCTTCTTCCACCTTCACTGTGGCAGAGCATTTGCGGAACAGAGACGGCATTCTTCAAGTGCGTGTTCTCCAAGGAGCTGTGAAACAGAGCCTGGCACGCTGTCTCGCTGATACTGGCTTTCGGCAAGCAGGCGTGCCGCACCGCCTACATTCTGCACTCTGGCAGCCTAGTTGCCAGCTTTCGGCAGCTGCTGTCCTAGCAAGGAGGCTCAGGAAGTCAAAGCCAGTGCTGGGCGGCACCTTTCTGCTTTTCCCGCCTAAGAGGCGTCACGCTCCCACGGATACGGTGTCCTTTCCCTCTGCACTGCGTCTGCCGAGTTGCTCTCTGCCTCTCGGAGCATAAGGGCAAAGGACAATGTTTTCCACAGCAGGGTAGAAATGGCATTGCTAGCAGGAAAGCTAGATGCCTTGGAACTGTCCCCTTAGCCCTTGCCACTCACTTCAGGCTCGTACGCTGAGCAGAACAGCCTGCTGTTCTGAAGCTTCGCTGGGTGCCGTTCGTGCCCAGACGCGATTTCCTTCCCAAGGAGGCGAAGCGCCGTCTACTTCTCACACCGAGTACACTGCTCCTGGCTTTCGCTTCTGCCGCAACGAGCTCGCTACGCGCACTTTTCTTCTCAACCCTGTGCGCCCTTGCGTTCTGCCTTTCTTGTCTCGTGAATGGAGACGGAAAGCTTCTCGGCTACAACTCGCCTAGAACAACTGCGGCTACACATTAAGCTCGCCCGGAACGCCCTGCTGAAACTTGCCTTCTGGCACCACATTCACGGGGCAGCCGTCTTTCTTCGGCCACCTGCCAAGTGGCCCCATATCGCCGCGCTCGTTGCACTCCGCTTGTCAGATTGGCTTACCGCGGCGCTGATTTCAGCCTGGCCAAATACTAGCGCCGCGGAGAGCTGTCTCGCAGACAACAATGTTCCAGCATAGAAATTTGTCCTGCAATGTTCCCTCCTCTTTTCCCACATTGTGTTGCTCTGATGAATGCCTTGAGCATGGAACGACTTAAGCCAGGAAGTATTCCTCGCCGGCCACCACTCGCTGTGCAAGATGTATGCCGTGGACCCTTTGAACGCTGCCAAGCAAAAAGCAGAGCAGTGACCATAAAAGCGAGGAGAGAGCACGCACGAAGCACACTAGTTCTGTCTAGTGCTTTCCGTGCAGAGAGGCGGCAAAGCTGAATGCCGTGTCCGAGCTTCACAACTCGCTGGAGCACAGAAAGCCAAGAATGAAGAGGCAGAACACAGCCTTGGTTTCAGCAGCTTCCGGGACTGCAAAAGTTCAGCAACAGCTCTGTCAAAGCAGAACTCGGCTGAGAATGCTCTCGCAGCTTGGGAAAGTTAGGCGCAGCTGATGACCAGCTCTGCCCGTGGCCACAGGCTGCTTCTTCCACCTTCACTGTGGCAGAGCTTTTGCGGTACAGAGAGGGCATTCTTCAAGTGCGTGTTCTCCAAGGAGCTGTGAAACAGAGCCTAGCACGCTGTCTCGCTGATACTGGCTTTCGGCAAGCAGGCGTGCCGCACCGCCTACATTCCGCACTCGGGCAGCCTAGTTGCCAGCTTTCGGCAGCTGCTGTCCTAGCAAGGAGGCTCAGGAAGTCAAAGCCAGTGCCGGGCGGCACCTTTCTGCTTTGCCCGCCTAAGCGGCGGCACGCTTCCACGGATACGGTGTCTTTTCCCTCTGCACTGCGTCTGCCGAGTTGCTCTCTGCCTCTCGGAGCATAAGGGCAAAGGACAATGTTTTCCACAGCAGGGTAGAAATGGCATTGCTAGCAGGAAAGCTAGATGCCTTGGAACTGTCCCCTTAGCCCTTGCCACTCACTTCAGGCTCGTACGCTGAGCAGAACAGCCTGCTGTTCTGAAGCTTCGCTGGCTGTTGTTCGTGACCAGATGCGCTTTCTTACCCAAGGAGGCGAAGCGCCGTCTATTTCTCGCACCGAGCACGCTGCTCCTGGCTTTCGCTTCTGCCGCAACGAGCTCGCTACGCGCACTTTTCTTCTCAACCCTGTGCGCCCTTGCGTTCTGCCTTTCTTGTCTCGTGAATGGAGACGGAAAGCTTCTCGGCTACAACTCGCCTAGAACAACTGCGGCTACACATTAAGCTCGCCCGGAACGCCCTGCTGAAACTTGCCTTCTGGCACCACATTCACGGGGCAGCCGTCTTTCTTCGGCCACCTGCCAAGTGCCCCCATATCGCCGCGCTCGTTGCACTCCGCTTGTCAGATTGGCTTAGCGTGGCGCTGATTTCAGCCTGGCCAAATACTAGCGCTGCGGATAGCTGTCTCGCAGACAACAATGTTCCAGCATAGAAATTTGTCCTGCAATTTTCCCTCCTCTTTTCCCACATTGTGTTGCTCTGATGAATGCCTTGAGCATGGAACGACTTAAGCCAGCAAGTATTCCTCGCCGGCCACCTGTCGCTGTGCAAGATGTATGCCGTGGACCCTTTGAACGCTGCCAAGCAAAAAGCAGAGCAGTGACCATAAAAGCGAGGAGAGAGCACGCACGAAGCACACTAGTTCTGTCTAGTGCTTTCCGTGCAGAGAGGCGGCAAAGCTGAATGCCGTGTCCGAGCTTCACAACTCGCTGGAGCACAGAAAGCCAAGAATGAAGAGGCAGAACACAGCCTTGGTTTCAGCAGCTTCCGGGACTGCAAAAGTTCAGCAACAGCTCTGTCAAAGCAGAACTCGGCTGAGAATGCTCTCGCAGCTTGGGAAAGTTAGGCGCAGCTGTTGACCAGCTCTGCCCGTGGCCACAGGCTGCTTCTTCCACCTTCACTGTGGCAGAGCATTTGCGGAACAGAGACGGCATTCTTCAAGTGCGTGTTCTCCAAGGAGCTGTGAAACAGAGCCTGGCACGCTGTCTCGCTGATACTGGCTTTCGGCAAGCAGGCGTGCCGCACCGCCTACATTCTGCACTCTGGCAGCCTAGTTGCCAGCTTTCGGCAGCTGCTGTCCTAGCAAGGAGGCTCAGGATGTCAAAGCCAGTGCAGGGCGGCAACTTTCTGCTTTGCCCGCAGAAGCGGCGTCACGCTCCCACGGATACGGTGTCCTTTCCCTCTGCACTGCGTCTGCCGAGTTGCTCTCTGCCTCTCGGAGCATAAGGGCAAAGGACAATGTTTTCCACAGCAGGGTAGAAATGGCATAGCTAGCAGGAAAGCTAGATGCCTTGGAACTGTCCCCTTAGCCCTTGCCACTCACTTCAGGCTCGTACGCTGAGCAGAACAGCCTGCTGTTCTGAAGCTTCTCTGGCTGCCGTTCGTGCCCAGACGCGATTTCCTTCCCAAGGAGGCGAAGCGCCGTCTATTTCTCGCACCGAGCACGCTGCTCCTGGCTTTCGCTTCTGCCGCAACGAGCTCGCTACGCGCACTTTTCTTCTCAACCCTGTGCGCCCTTGCGTTCTGCCTTTCTTGTCTCGTGAATGGAGACGGAAAGCTTCTCGGCTACAACTCGCCTAGAACAACTGCGGCTACACATTAAGCTCGCCCGGAACGCCCTGCTGAAACTTGCCTTCTGGCACCACATTCACGGGGCAGCCGTCTTTCTTCGGCCACCTGCCAAGTGGCCCCATATCGCCGCGCTCGTTGCACTCCGCTTGTCAGATTGGCTTACCGCGGCGCTGATTTCAGCCTGGCCAAATACTAGCGCCGCGGAGAGCTGTCTCGCAGACAACAATGTTCCAGCATAGAAATTTGTCCTGCAATGTTCCCTCCTCTTTTCCCACATTGTGTTGCTCTGATGAATGCCTTGAGCATGGAACGACTTAAGCCAGGAAGTATTCCTCGCCGGCCACCACTCGCTGTGCAAGATGTATGCCGTGGACCCTTTGAACGCTGCCAAGCAAAAAGCAGAGCAGTGACCATAACAGCGAGGAGAGAGCACGCACGAAGCACACTAGTTCTGTCTAGTGCTTTCTGTGCAGAGAGGCGGCAAAGCTGAATGCCGTGTCCGAGCTTCACAACTCGCTGGAGCACAGAAAGCCAAGAATGAAGAGGCAGAACACAGCCTTGGTTTCAGCAGCTTCCGGGACTGCAAAAGTTCAGCAACAGCTCTGTCAAAGCAGAACTCGGCTGAGAATGCTCTCGCAGCTTGGGAAAGTTAGGCGCAGCTGTTGACCAGCTCTGCCCGTGGCCACAGGCTGCTTCTTCCACCTTCACTGTGGCAGAGCTTTTGCGGTACAGAGAGGGCATTCTTCAAGTGCGTGTTCTCCAAGGAGCTGTGAAACAGAGCCTAGCACGCTGTCTCGCTGATACTGGCTTTCGGCAAGCAGGCGTGCCGCACCGCCTACATTCTGCACTCTGGCAGCCTAGTTGCCAGCTTTCGGCAGCTGCTGTCCTAGCAAGGAGGCTCAGGGAGTCAAAGCCAGTGCCGGGCGGCACCTTTCTGCTTTGCCCGCCTAAGCGGCGTCACGCTCCCACGGATACGGTGTCCTTTCCCTCTGCACTGCGTCTGCCGAGTTGCTCTCTGCCTCTCGGAGCATAAGGGCAAAGGACAATGTTTTCCACAGCAGGGTAGAAATGGCATAGCTAGCAGGAAAGCTAGATGCCTTGGAACTGTCCCCTTAGCCCTTGCCACTCACTTCAGGCTCGTACGCTGAGCAGAACAGCCTGCTGTTCTGAAGCTTCGCTGGCTGTCGTTCGTGACCAGATGCGCTTTCTTACCCAAGGAGGCGAAGCGCCGTCTACTTCTCGCACCGAGCACGCTGCTCCTGGCTTTCGCTTCTGCCGCAACGAGTTCGCTACGCGCACTTTTCTTCTCAACCCTGTGCGCCCTTGCGTTCTGCCTTTCTTGTCTCGTGAATGGAGACGGAAAACTTCTCGGCTACAACTCGCCTAGAACAACTGCGGCTACACATTAAGCTCGCCCGGAACGCCCTGCTGAAACATGCCTTCTGGCACCACATTCACGGGGCAGCCGTCTTTCTTCGGCCACCTGCCAAGTGGCCCCATATCGCCGCGCTCGTTGCACTCCGCTTGTCAGATTGGCTTTGCGTGGCGCTGATTTCAGCCTGGCCAAATACTAGCGCCGCGGAGAGCTGTCTCGCAGACAACAATGTTCCAGCATAGAAATTTGTCCTGCAATGTTCCCTCCTCTTTTCCCACATTGTGTTGCTCTGATGAATGCCTTGAGCATGGAACGACTTAAGCCAGCACGTATTCCTCGCCGGCCACCTCTCGCTGTGCAAGATGTATGCCGTGGACCCTTTGAACGCTGCCAAGCAAAAAGCAGAGCAGTGACCATAACAGCGAGGAGAGAGCACGCACGAAGCACACTAGTTCTGTCTAGTGCTTTCCGTGCAGAGAGGCGGCAAAGCTGAATGCCGTGTCCGAGCTTCACAACTCGCTGGAGCACAGAAAGCCAAGAATGAAGAGGCAGAACACAGCCTTGGTTTCAGCAGCTTCCGGGACTGCAAAAGTTCAGCAATAGCTCTGTCAAAGCAGAACTCGGCTGAGAATGCTCTCGAAGCTTGGGAAAGTTAGGCGCAGCTGTTGACCAGCTCTGCCCGTGGCCACAGGCTGCTTCTTCCACCTTCACTGTGGCAGAGCTTTTGCGGTACAGAGACGGCATTCTTCAAGTGCGTGTTCTCCAAGGAGCTGTGAAACAGAGCCTAGCACGCTGTCTCGCTGATACTGGCTTTCGGCAAGCAGGCGTGCCGCACCGCCTACATTCTGCACTCTGGCAGCCTAGTTGCCAGCTTTCGGCAGCTGCTGTCCTAGCAAGGAGGCTCAGGAAGTCAAAGCCAGTGCCGGGCGGCACCTTTCTGCTTTTCCCGCCTAAGAGGCGTCACGCTTCCACGGATACGGTGTCCTTTCCCTCTGCACTGCGTCTGCCGAGTTGCTCTCTGCCTCTCGGAGCATAAGGGCAAAGGACAATGTTTTCCACAGCAGGGTAGAAATGGCATTGCTAGCAGGAAAGCTAGATGCCTTGGAACTGTCCCCTTAGCCCTTGCCACTCACTTCAGGCTCGTACGCTGAGCAGAACAGCCTGCTGTTCTGAAGCTTCTCTGGCTGCCGTTCGTGCCCAGACGCGATTTCCTTCCCAAGGAGGCGAAGCGCCGTCTATTTCTCGCACCGAGCACGCTGCTCCTGGCTTTCGCTTCTGCCGCAACGAGCTCGCTACGCGCACTTTTCTTCTCAACCCTGTGCGCCCTTGCGTTCTGCCTTTCTTGTCTCGTGAATGGAGACGGAAAGCTTCTCGGCTACAACTCGCCTAGAACAACTGCGGCTACACATTAAGCTCGCCCGGAACGCCCTGCTGAAACTTGCCTTCTGGCACCACATTCACGGGGCAGCCGTCTTTCTTCGGCCACCTGCCAAATGGCCCCATATCGCCGCGCTCGTTGCACTCCGCTTGTCAGATTGGCTTACCGCGGCGCTGATTTCAGCCTGGCCAAATACTAGCGCCGCGGAGAGCTGTCTCGCAGACAACAATGTTCCAGCATAGAAATTTGTCCTGCAATGTTCCCTCCTCTTTTCCCACATTGTGTTGCTCTGATGAATGCCTTGAGCATGGTACGACTTAAGCCAGGAAATATTCCTCGCCGGCCACCACTCGCTGTGCAAGATGTATGCCGTGGACCCTTTGAACGCTGCCAAGCAAAAAGCAGAGCAGTGACCATAAAAGCGAGGAGAGAGCACGCACGAAGCACACTAGTTCTGTCTAGTGCTTTCCGTGCAGAGAGGCGGCAAAGCTGAATGCCGTGTCCGAGCTTCACAACTCGCTGGAGCACAGAAAGCCAAGAATGAAGAGGCAGAACACAGCCTTGGTTTCAGCAGCTTCCGGGACTGCAAAAGTTCAGCAACAGCTCTGTCAAAGCAGAACTCGGCTGAGAATGCTCTCGCAGCTTGGGAAAGTTAGGCGCAGCTGTTGACCAGCTCTGCCCGTGGCCACAGGCTGCTTCTTCCACCTTCACTGTGGCAGAGCTTTTGCGGAACAGAGAGGGCATTCTTCAAGTGCGTGTTCTCCAAGGAGCTGTGAAACAGAGCCTAGCACGCTGTCTCGCTGATACTGGCTTTCGGCAAGCAGGCGTGCCGCACCGCCTACATTCTGCACTCTGGCAGCCTAGTTGCCAGCTTTCGGCAGCTGCTGTCCTAGCAAGGAGGCTCAGGGAGTCAAAGCCAGTGCCGGGCGGCACCTTTCTGCTTTGCCCGCCTAAGCGGCGTCACGCTCCCACGGATACGGTGTCCTTTCCCTCTGCACTGCGTCTGCCGATTTGCTCTCTGCCTCGCGGAGCATAAGGGCAAAGGACAATGTTTTCCACAGCAGGGTAGAAATGGCATAGCTAGCAGGAAAGCTAGATGCCTTGGAACTGTCCCCTTAGCCCTTGCCACTCACTTCAGGCTCGTACGCTGAGCAGAACAGCCTGCTGTTCTGAAGCTTCGCTGGCTGTCGTTCGTGACCAGATGCGCTTTCTTACCCAAGGAGGCGAAGCGCCGTCTACTTCTCGCACCGAGCACGCTGCTCCTGGCTTTCGCTTCTGCCGCAACGAGTTCGCTACGCGCACTTTTCTTCTCAACCCTGTGCGCCCTTGCGTTCTGCCTTTCTTGTCTCGTGAATGGAGACGGAAAACTTCTCGGCTACAACTCGCCTAGAACAACTGCGGCTACACATTAAGCTCGCCCGGAACGCCCTGCTGAAACATGCCTTCTGGCACCACATTCACGGGGCAGCCGTCTTTCTTCGGCCACCTGCCAAGTGGCCCCATATCGCCGCGCTCGTTGCACTCCGCTTGTCAGATTGGCTTTGCGTGGCGCTGATTTCAGCCTGGCCAAATACTAGCGCCGCGGAGAGCTGTCTCGCAGACAACAATGTTCCAGCATAGAAATTTGTCCTGCAATGTTCCCTCCTCTTTTCCCACATTGTGTTGCTCTGATGAATGCCTTGAGCATGGAACGACTTAAGCCAGGAAGTATTCCTCGCCGGCCACCACTCGCTGTGCAAGATGTATGCCGTGGACCCTTTGAACGCTGCCAAGCAAAAAGCAGAGCAGTGACCATAAAAGCGAGGAGAGAGCACGCACGAAGCACACTAGTTCTGTCTAGTGCTTTCCGTGCAGAGAGGCGGCAAAGCTGAATGCCGTGTCCGAGCTTCACAACTCGCTGGAGCACAGAAAGCCAAGAATGAAGAGGCAGAACACAGCCTTGGTTTCAGCAGCTTCCGGGACTGCAAAAGTTCAGCAACAGCTCTGTCAAAGCAGAACTCGGCTGAGAATGCTCTCGCAGCTTGGGAAAGTTAGGCGCAGCTGATGACCAGCTCTGCCCGTGGCCACAGGCTGCTTCTTCCACCTTCACTGTGGCAGAGCTTTTGCGGTACAGAGAGGGCATTCTTCAAGTGCGTGTTCTCCAAGGAGCTGTGAAACAGAGCCTAGCACGCTGTCTCGCTGATACTGGCTTTCGGCAAGCAGGCGTGCCGCACCGCCTACATTCCGCACTCGGGCAGCCTAGTTGCCAGCTTTCGGCAGCTGCTGTCCTAGCAAGGAGGCTCAGGAAGTCAAAGCCAGTGCCGGGCGGCACCTTTCTGCTTTGCCCGCCTAAGCGGCGGCACGCTTCCACGGATACGGTGTCTTTTCCCTCTGCACTGCGTCTGCCGAGTTGCTCTCTGCCTCTCGGAGCATAAGGGCAAAGGACAATGTTTTCCACAGCAGGGTAGAAATGGCATTGCTAGCAGGAAAGCTAGATGCCTTGGAACTGTCCCCTTAGCCCTTGCCACTCACTTCAGGCTCGTACGCTGAGCAGAACAGCCTGCTGTTCTGAAGCTTCGCTGGCTGTTGTTCGTGACCAGATGCGCTTTCTTACCCAAGGAGGCGAAGCGCCGTCTATTTCTCGCACCGAGCACGCTGCTCCTGGCTTTCGCTTCTGCCGCAACGAGCTCGCTACGCGCACTTTTCTTCTCAACCCTGTGCGCCCTTGCGTTCTGCCTTTCTTGTCTCGTGAATGGAGACGGAAAGCTTCTCGGCTACAACTCGCCTAGAACAACTGCGGCTACACATTAAGCTCGCCCGGAACGCCCTGCTGAAACTTGCCTTCTGGCACCACATTCACGGGGCAGCCGTCTTTCTTCGGCCACCTGCCAAGTGCCCCCATATCGCCGCGCTCGTTGCACTCCGCTTGTCAGATTGGCTTAGCGTGGCGCTGATTTCAGCCTGGCCAAATACTAGCGCTGCGGATAGCTGTCTCGCAGACAACAATGTTCCAGCATAGAAATTTGTCCTGCAATTTTCCCTCCTCTTTTCCCACATTGTGTTGCTCTGATGAATGCCTTGAGCATGGAACGACTTAAGCCAGCAAGTATTCCTCGCCGGCCACCTGTCGCTGTGCAAGATGTATGCCGTGGACCCTTTGAACGCTGCCAAGCAAAAAGCAGAGCAGTGACCATAAAAGCGAGGAGAGAGCACGCACGAAGCACACTAGTTCTGTCTAGTGCTTTCCGTGCAGAGAGGCGGCAAAGCTGAATGCCGTGTCCGAGCTTCACAACTCGCTGGAGCACAGAAAGCCAAGAATGAAGAGGCAGAACACAGCCTTGGTTTCAGCAGCTTCCGGGACTGCAAAAGTTCAGCAACAGCTCTGTCAAAGCAGAACTCGGCTGAGAATGCTCTCGCAGCTTGGGAAAGTTAGGCGCAGCTGTTGACCAGCTCTGCCCGTGGCCACAGGCTGCTTCTTCCACCTTCACTGTGGCAGAGCATTTGCGGAACAGAGACGGCATTCTTCAAGTGCGTGTTCTCCAAGGAGCTGTGAAACAGAGCCTGGCACGCTGTCTCGCTGATACTGGCTTTCGGCAAGCAGGCGTGCCGCACCGCCTACATTCTGCACTCTGGCAGCCTAGTTGCCAGCTTTCGGCAGCTGCTGTCCTAGCAAGGAGGCTCAGGATGTCAAAGCCAGTGCAGGGCGGCAACTTTCTGCTTTGCCCGCAGAAGCGGCGTCACGCTCCCACGGATACGGTGTCCTTTCCCTCTGCACTGCGTCTGCCGAGTTGCTCTCTGCCTCTCGGAGCATAAGGGCAAAGGACAATGTTTTCCACAGCAGGGTAGAAATGGCATAGCTAGCAGGAAAGCTAGATGCCTTGGAACTGTCCCCTTAGCCCTTGCCACTCACTTCAGGCTCGTACGCTGAGCAGAACAGCCTGCTGTTCTGAAGCTTCTCTGGCTGCCGTTCGTGCCCAGACGCGATTTCCTTCCCAAGGAGGCGAAGCGCCGTCTATTTCTCGCACCGAGCACGCTGCTCCTGGCTTTCGCTTCTGCCGCAACGAGCTCGCTACGCGCACTTTTCTTCTCAACCCTGTGCGCCCTTGCGTTCTGCCTTTCTTGTCTCGTGAATGGAGACGGAAAGCTTCTCGGCTACAACTCGCCTAGAACAACTGCGGCTACACATTAAGCTCGCCCGGAACGCCCTGCTGAAACTTGCCTTCTGGCACCACATTCACGGGGCAGCCGTCTTTCTTCGGCCACCTGCCAAGTGGCCCCATATCGCCGCGCTCGTTGCACTCCGCTTGTCAGATTGGCTTACCGCGGCGCTGATTTCAGCCTGGCCAAATACTAGCGCCGCGGAGAGCTGTCTCGCAGACAACAATGTTCCAGCATAGAAATTTGTCCTGCAATGTTCCCTCCTCTTTTCCCACATTGTGTTGCTCTGATGAATGCCTTGAGCATGGTACGACTTAAGCCAGGAAGTATTCCTCGCCGGCCACCACTCGCTGTGCAAGATGTATGCCGTGGACCCTTTGAACGCTGCCAAGCAAAAAGCAGAGCAGTGACCATAAAAGCGAGGAGAGAGCACGCACGAAGCACACTAGTTCTGTCTAGTGCTTTCCGTGCAGAGAGGCGGCAAAGCTGAATGCCGTGTCCGAGCTTCACAACTCGCTGGAGCACAGAAAGCCAAGAATGAAGAGGCAGAACACAGCCTTGGTTTCAGCAGCTTCCGGGACTGCAAAAGTTCAGCAACAGCTCTGTCAAAGCAGAACTCGGCTGAGAATGCTCTCGCAGCTTGGGAAAGTTAGGCGCAGCTGTTGACCAGCTCTGCCCGTGGCCACAGGCTGCTTCTTCCACCTTCACTGTGGCAGAGCTTTTGCGGTACAGAGAGGGCATTCTTCAAGTGCGTGTTCTCCAAGGAGCTGTGAAACAGAGCCTAGCACGCTGTCTCGCTGATACTGGCTTTCGGCAAGCAGGCGTGCCGCACCGCCTACATTCTGCACTCTGGCAGCCTAGTTGCCAGCTTTCGGCAGCTGCTGTCCTAGCAAGGAGGCTCAGGGAGTCAAAGCCAGTGCCGGGCGGCACCTTTCTGCTTTGCCCGCCTAAGCGGCGTCACGCTCCCACGGATACGGTGTCCTTTCCCTCTGCACTGCGTCTGCCGATTTGCTCTCTGCCTCTCGGAGCATAAGGGCAAAGGACAATGTTTTCCACAGCAGGGTAGAAATGGCATAGCTAGCAGGAAAGCTAGATGCCTTGGAACTGTCCCCTTAGCCCTTGCCACTCACTTCAGGCTCGTACGCTGAGCAGAACAGCCTGCTGTTCTGAAGCTTCGCTGGCTGTCGTTCGTGACCAGATGCGCTTTCTTACCCAAGGAGGCGAAGCGCCGTCTACTTCTCGCACCGAGCACGCTGCTCCTGGCTTTCGCTTCTGCCGCAACGAGTTCGCTACGCGCACTTTTCTTCTCAACCCTGTGCGCCCTTGCGTTCTGCCTTTCTTGTCTCGTGAATGGAGACGGAAAACTTCTCGGCTACAACTCGCCTAGAACAACTGCGGCTACACATTAAGCTCGCCCGGAACGCCCTGCTGAAACATGCCTTCTGGCACCACATTCACGGGGCAGCCGTCTTTCTTCGGCCACCTGCCAAGTGGCCCCATATCGCCGCGCTCGTTGCACTCCGCTTGTCAGATTGGCTTTGCGTGGCGCTGATTTCAGCCTGGCCAAATACTAGCGCCGCGGAGAGCTGTCTCGCAGACAACAATGTTCCAGCATAGAAATTTGTCCTGCAATGTTCCCTCCTCTTTTCCCACATTGTGTTGCTCTGATGAATGCCTTGAGCATGGAACGACTTAAGCCAGCACGTATTCCTCGCCGGCCACCTCTCGCTGTGCAAGATGTATGCCGTGGACCCTTTGAACGCTGCCAAGCAAAAAGCAGAGCAGTGACCATAACAGCGAGGAGAGAGCACGCACGAAGCACACTAGTTCTGTCTAGTGCTTTCCGTGCAGAGAGGCGGCAAAGCTGAATGCCGTGTCCGAGCTTCACAACTCGCTGGAGCACAGAAAGCCAAGAATGAAGAGGCAGAACACAGCCTTGGTTTCAGCAGCTTCCGGGACTGCAAAAGTTCAGCAACAGCTCTGTCAAAGCAGAACTCGGCTGAGAATGCTCTCGCAGCTTGGGAAAGTTAGGCGCAGCTGTTGACCAGCTCTGCCCGTGGCCACAGGCTGCTTCTTCCACCTTCACTGTGGCAGAGCATTTGCGGAACAGAGACGGCATTCTTCAAGTGCGTGTTCTCCAAGGAGCTGTGAAACAGAGCCTGGCACGCTGTCTCGCTGATACTGGCTTTCGGCAAGCAGGCGTGCCGCACCGCCTACATTCTGCACTCTGGCAGCCTAGTTGCCAGCTTTCGGCAGCTGCTGTCCTAGCAAGGAGGCTCAGGAAGTCAAAGCCAGTGCTGGGCGGCACCTTTCTGCTTTTCCCGCCTAAGAGGCGTCACGCTTCCACGGATACGGTGTCCTTTCCCTCTGCACTGCGTCTGCCGAGTTGCTCTCTGCCTCTCGGAGCATAAGGGCAAAGGACAATGTTTTCCACAGCAGGGTAGAAATGGCATTGCTAGCAGGAAAGCTAGATGCCTTGGAACTGTCCCCTTAGCCCTGGCCACTAACTTCAGGCTCGTACGCTGAGCAGAACAGCCTGCTGTTCTGAAGCTTCTCTGGCTGCCGTTCGTGCCCAGACGCGATTTCCCTCCCAAGGAGGCGAAGCGCCGTCTACTTCTCGCACCGAGCACGCTGCTCCTGGCTTCCGCTTCTGCCGCAACGAGCTCGCTACGCGCACTTTTCTTCTCAACCCTGTGCGCCCTTGCGTTCTGCCTTTCTTGTCTCGTGAATGGAGACGGAAAGCTTCTCGGCTACAACTCGCCTAGAACAACTGCGGCTACACATTAAGCTCGCCCGGAACGCCCTGCTGAAACTTGCCTTCTGGCACCACATTCACGGGGCAGCCGTCTTTCTTCGGCCACCTGCCAAGTGGCCCCATATCGCCGCGCTCGTTGCACTCCGCTTGTCAGATTGGCTTACCGCGGCGCTGATTTCAGCCTGGCCAAATACTAGCGCCGCGGAGAGCTGTCTCGCAGACAACAATGTTCCAGCATAGAAATTTGTCCTGCAATGTTCCCTCCTCTTTTCCCACATTGTGTTGCTCTGATGAATGCCTTGAGCATGGAACGACTTAAGCCAGGAAGTATTCCTCGCCGGCCACCACTCGCTGTGCAAGATGTATGCCGTGGACCCTTTGAACGCTGCCAAGCAAAAAGCAGAGCAGTGACCATAAAAGCGAGGAGAGAGCACGCACGAAGCACACTAGTTCTGTCTAGTGCTTTCCGTGCAGAGAGGCGGCAAAGCTGAATGCCGTGTCCGAGCTTCACAACTCGCTGGAGCACAGAAAGCCAAGAATGAAGAGGCAGAACACAGCCTTGGTTTCAGCAGCTTCCGGGACTGCAAAAGTTCAGCAACAGCTCTGTCAAAGCAGAACTCGGCTGAGAATGCTCTCGCAGCTTGGGAAAGTTAGGCGCAGCTGTTGACCAGCTCTGCCCGTGGCCACAGGCTGCTTCTTCCACCTTCACTGTGGCAGAGCATTTGCGGAACAGAGACGGCATTCTTCAAGTGCGTGTTCTCCAAGGAGCTGTGAAACAGAGCCTGGCACGCTGTCTCGCTGATACTGGCTTTCGGCAAGCAGGCGTGCCGCACCGCCTACATTCTGCACTCTGGCAGCCTAGTTGCCAGCTTTCGGCAGCTGCTGTCCTAGCAAGGAGGCTCAGGAAGTCAAAGCCAGTGCTGGGCGGCACCTTTCTGCTTTTCCCGCCTAAGAGGCGTCACGCTCCCACGGATACGGTGTCCTTTCCCTCTGCACTGCGTCTGCCGAGTTGCTCTCTGCCTCTCGGAGCATAAGGGCAAAGGACAATGTTTTCCACAGCAGGGTAGAAATGGCATTGCTAGCAGGAAAGCTAGATGCCTTGGAACTGTCCCCTTAGCCCTTGCCACTCACTTCAGGCTCGTACGCTGAGCAGAACAGCCTGCTGTTCTGAAGCTTCGCTGGGTGCCGTTCGTGCCCAGACGCGATTTCCTTCCCAAGGAGGCGAAGCGCCGTCTATTTCTCACACCGAGTACACTGCTCCTGGCTTTCGCTTCTGCCGCAACGAGCTCGCTACGCGCACTTTTCTTCTCAACCCTGTGCGCCCTTGCGTTCTGCCTTTCTTGTCTCGTGAATGGAGACGGAAAGCTTCTCGGCTACAACTCGCCTAGAACAACTGCGGCTACACATTAAGCTCGCCCGGAACGCCCTGCTGAAACTTGCCTTCTGGCACCACATTCACGGGGCAGCCGTCTTTCTTCGGCCACCTGCCAAGTGGCCCCATATCGCCGCGCTCGTTGCACTCCGCTTGTCAGATTGGCTTACCGCGGCGCTGATTTCAGCCTGGCCAAATACTAGCGCCGCGGAGAGCTGTCTCGCAGACAACAATGTTCCAGCATAGAAATTTGTCCTGCAATGTTCCCTCCTCTTTTCCCACATTGTGTTGCTCTGATGAATGCCTTGAGCATGGAACGACTTAAGCCAGCAAGTATTCCTCGCCGGCCACCACTCGCTGTGCAAGATGTATGCCGTGGACCCTTTGAACGCTGCCAAGCAAAAAGCAGAGCAGTGACCATAAAAGCGAGGAGAGAGCACGCACGAAGCACACTAGTTCTGTCTAGTGCTTTCCGTGCAGAGAGGCGGCAAAGCTGAATGCCGTGTCCGAGCTTCACAACTCGCTGGAGCACAGAAAGCCAAGAATGAAGAGGCAGAACACAGCCTTGGTTTCAGCAGCTTCCGGGACTGCAAAAGTTCAGCAACAGCTCTGTCAAAGCAGAACTCGGCTGAGAATGCTCTCGCAGCTTGGGAAAGTTAGGCGCAGCTGATGACCAGCTCTGCCCGTGGCCACAGGCTGCTTCTTCCACCTTCACTGTGGCAGAGCTTTTGCGGTACAGAGACGGCATTCTTCAAGTGCGTGTTCTCCAAGGAGCTGTGAAACAGAGCCTAGCACGCTGTCTCGCTGATACTGGCTTTCGGCAAGCAGGCGTGCCGCACCGCCTACATTCCGCACTCGGGCAGCCTAGTTGCCAGCTTTCGGCAGCTGCTGTCCTAGCAAGGAGGCTCAGGAAGTCAAAGCCAGTGCCGGGCGGCACCTTTCTGCTTTGCCCGCCTAAGCGGCGGCACGCTTCCACGGATACGGTGTCTTTTCCCTCTGCACTGCGTCTGCCGAGTTGCTCTCTGCCTCTCGGAGCATAAGGGCAAAGGACAATGTTTTCCACAGCAGGGTAGAAATGGCATTGCTAGCAGGAAAGCTAGATGCCTTGGAACTGTCCCCTTAGCCCTTGCCACTCACTTCAGGCTCGTACGCTGAGCAGAACAGCCTGCTGTTCTGAAGCTTCGCTGGCTGTTGTTCGTGACCAGATGCGCTTTCTTACCCAAGGAGGCGAAGCGCCGTCTATTTCTCGCACCGAGCACGCTGCTCCTGGCTTTCGCTTCTGCCGCAACGAGCTCGCTACGCGCACTTTTCTTCTCAACCCTGTGCGCCCTTGCGTTCTGCCTTTCTTGTCTCGTGAATGGAGACGGAAAGCTTCTCGGCTACAACTCGCCTAGAACAACTGCGGCTACACATTAAGCTCGCCCGGAACGCCCTGCTGAAACTTGCCTACTGGCACCACATTCACGGGGCAGCCGTCTTTCTTCGGCCACCTGCCAAGTGGCCCCATATCGCCGCGCTCGTTGCACTCCGCTTGTCAGATTGGCTTTGCGTGGCGCTGATTTCAGCCTGGCCAAATACTAGCGCCGCGGAGAGCTGTCTCGCAGACAACAATGTTCCAGCATAGAAATTTGTCCTGCAATGTTCCCTCCTCTTTTCCCACATTGTGTTGCTCTGATGAATGCCTTGAGCATGGAACGACTTAAGCCAGGAAGTATTCCTCGCCGGCCACCACTCGCTGTGCAAGATGTATGCCGTGGACCCTTTGAACGCTGCCAAGCAAAAAGCAGAGCAGTGACCATAAAAGCGAGGAGAGAGCACGCACGAAGCACACTAGTTCTGTCTAGTGCTTTCCGTGCAGAGAGGCGGCAAAGCTGAATGCCGTGTCCGAGCTTCACAACTCGCTGGAGCACAGAAAGCCAAGAATGAAGAGGCAGAACACAGCCTTGGTTTCAGCAGCTTCCGGGACTGCAAAAGTTCAGCAACAGCTCTGTCAAAGCAGAACTCGGCTGAGAATGCTCTCGCAGCTTGGGAAAGTTAGGCGCAGCTGTTGACCAGCTCTGCCCGTGGCCACAGGCTGCTTCTTCCACCTTCACTGTGGCAGAGCTTTTGCGGTACAGAGAGGGCATTCTTCAAGTGCGTGTTCTCCAAGGAGCTGTGAAACAGAGCCTAGCACGCTGTCTCGCTGATACTGGCTTTCGGCAAGCAGGCGTGCCGCACCGCCTACATTCTGCACTCTGGCAGCCTAGTTGCCAGCTTTCGGCAGCTGCTGTCCTAGCAAGGAGGCTCAGGAAGTCAAAGCCAGTGCCGGGCGGCACCTTTCTGCTTTGCCCGCCTAAGCGGCGTCACGCTCCCACGGATACGGTGTCCTTTCCCTCTGCACTGCGTCTGCCGAGTTGCTCTCTGCATCTCGGAGCATAAGGGCAAAGGACAATGTTTTCCACAGCAGGGTAGAAATGGCATTGCTAGCAGGAAAGCTGGATGCCTTGGAACTGTCCCCTTAGCCCTTGCCACTCACTTCAGGCTCGTACGCTGAGCAGAACAGCCTGCTGTTCTGAAGCTTCGCTGGCTGCCGTTCGTGACCAGATGCGCTTTCTTACCCAAGGAGGCGAAGCGCCGTCTACTTCTCGCACCGAGCACGCTGCTCCTGGCTTTCGCTTCTGCCGCAACGAGTTCGCTACGCGCACTTTTCTTCTCAACCCTGTGCGCCCTTGCGTTCTGCCTTTCTTGTCTCGTGAATGGAGACGGAAAACTTCTCGGCTACAACTCGCCTAGAACAACTGCGGCTACACATTAAGCTCGCCCGGAACGCCCTGCTGAAACATGCCTTCTGGCACCACATTCACGGGGCAGCCGTCTTTCTTCGGCCACCTGCCAAGTGGCCCCATATCGCCGCGCTCGTTGCACTCCGCTTGTCAGATTGGCTTCCCGTGGCGCTGATTTCAGCCTGGCCAAATACTAGCGCCGCGGAGAGCTGTCTCGCAGACAACAATGTTCCAGCATAGAAATTTGTCCTGCAATGTTCCCTCCTCTTTTCCCACATTGTGTTGCTCTGATGAATGCCTTGAGCATGGAACGACTTAAGCCAGCACGTATTCCTCGCCGGCCACCTCTCGCTGTGCAAGATGTATGCCGTGGACCCTTTGAACGCTGCCAAGCAAAAAGCAGAGCAGTGACCATAACAGCGAGGAGAGAGCACGCACGAAGCACACTAGTTCTGTCTAGTGCTTTCCGTGCAGAGAGGCGGCAAAGCTGAATGCCGTGTCCGAGCTTCACAACTCGCTGGAGCACAGAAAGCCAAGAATGAAGAGGCAGAACACAGCCTTGGTTTCAGCAGCTTCCGGGACTGCAAAAGTTCAGCAATAGCTCTGTCAAAGCAGAACTCGGCTGAGAATGCTCTCGAAGCTTGGGAAAGTTAGGCGCAGCTGTTGACCAGCTCTGCCCGTGGCCACAGGCTGCTTCTTCCACCTTCACTGTGGCAGAGCTTTTGCGGTACAGAGACGGCATTCTTCAAGTGCGTGTTCTCCAAGGAGCTGTGAAACAGAGCCTAGCACGCTGTCTCGCTGATACTGGCTTTCGGCAAGCAGGCGTGCCGCACCGCCTACATTCTGCACTCTGGCAGCCTAGTTGCCAGCTTTCGGCAGCTGCTGTCCTAGCAAGGAGGCTCAGGAAGTCAAAGCCAGTGCTGGGCGGCACCTTTCTGCTTTTCCCGCCTAAGAGGCGTCACGCTTCCACGGATACGGTGTCCTTTCCCTCTGCACTGCGTCTGCCGAGTTGCTCTCTGCCTCTCGGAGCATAAGGGCAAAGGACAATGTTTTCCACAGCAGGGTAGAAATGGCATTGCTAGCAGGAAAGCTAGATGCCTTGGAACTGTCCCCTTAGCCCTTGCCACTCACTTCAGGCTCGCGCGCTGAGCAGAACAGCCTGCTGTTCTGAAGCTTCTCTGGCTGCCGTTCGTGCCCAGACGCGATTTCCTTCCCAAGGAGGCGAAGCGCCGTCTATTTCTCGCACCGAGCACGCTGCTCCTGGCTTTCGCTTCTGCCGCAACGAGCTCGCTACGCGCACTTTTCTTCTCAACCCTGTGCGCCCTTGCGTTCTGCCTTTCTTGTCTCGTGAATGGAGACGGAAAGCTTCTCGGCTACAACTCGCCTAGAACAACTGCGGCTACACATTAAGCTCGCCCGGAACGCCCTGCTGAAACTTGCCTTCTGGCACCACATTCACGGGGCAGCCGTCTTTCTTCGGCCACCTGCCAAGTGGCCCCATATCGCCGCGCTCGTTGCACTCCGCTTGTCAGATTGGCTTACCGCGGCGCTGATTTCAGCCTGGCCAAATACTAGCGCCGCGGAGAGCTGTCTCGCAGACAACAATGTTCCAGCATAGAAATTTGTCCTGCAATGTTCCCTCCTCTTTTCCCACATTGTGTTGCTC
Source organism: Cinclus cinclus (assembly GCF_963662255.1). Lineage (NCBI taxonomy): Eukaryota > Metazoa > Chordata > Aves > Passeriformes > Cinclidae > Cinclus > Cinclus cinclus. Next base: position 1,045,126 of record NW_026912054.1, on the reverse strand, counting down.
TGATGAATGCCTTGAGCATGGTACGACTTAAGCCAGGAAATATTCCTCGCCGGCCACCACTCGCTGTGCAAGATGTATGCCGTGGACCCTTTGAACGCTGCCAAGCAAAAAGCAGAGCAGTGACCATAAAAGCGAGGAGAGAGCACGCACGAAGCACACTAGTTCTGTCTAGTGCTTTCCGTGCAGAGAGGCGGCAAAGCTGAATGCCGTGTCCGAGCTTCACAACTCGCTGGAGCACAGAAAGCCAAGAATGAAGAGGCAGAACACAGCCTTGGTTTCAGCAGCTTCCGGGACTGCAAAAGTTCAGCAACAGCTCTGTCAAAGCAGAACTCGGCTGAGAATGCTCTCGCAGCTTGGGAAAGTTAGGCGCAGCTGTTGACCAGCTCTGCCCGTGGCCACAGGCTGCTTCTTCCACCTTCACTGTGGCAGAGCTTTTGCGGTACAGAGAGGGCATTCTTCAAGTGCGTGTTCTCCAAGGAGCTGTGAAACAGAGCCTAGCACGCTGTCTCGCTGATACTGGCTTTCGGCAAGCAGGCGTGCCGCACCGCCTACATTCTGCACTCTGGCAGCCTAGTTGCCAGCTTTCGGCAGCTGCTGTCCTAGCAAGGAGGCTCAGGGAGTCAAAGCCAGTGCCGGGCGGCACCTTTCTGCTTTGCCCGCCTAAGCGGCGTCACGCTCCCACGGATACGGTGTCCTTTCCCTCTGCACTGCGTCTGCCGATTTGCTCTCTGCCTCTCGGAGCATAAGGGCAAAGGACAATGTTTTCCACAGCAGGGTAGAAATGGCATAGCTAGCAGGAAAGCTAGATGCCTTGGAACTGTCCCCTTAGCCCTTGCCACTCACTTCAGGCTCGTACGCTGAGCAGAACAGCCTGCTGTTCTGAAGCTTCGCTGGCTGTTGTTCGTGACCAGATGCGCTTTCTTACCCAAGGAGGCGAAGCGCCGTCTACTTCTCGCACCGAGCACGCTGCTCCTGGCTTTCGCTTCTGCCGCAACGAGTTCGCTACGCGCACTTTTCTTCTCAACCCTGTGCGCCCTTGCGTTCTGCCTTTCTTGTCTCGTGAATGGAGACGGAAAACTTCTCGGCTACAACTCGCCTAGAACAACTGCGGCTACACATTAAGCTCGCCCGGAACGCCCTGCTGAAACATGCCTTCTGGCACCACATTCACGGGGCAGCCGTCTTTCTTCGGCCACCTGCCAAGTGGCCCCATATCGCCGCGCTCGTTGCACTCCGCTTGTCAGATTGGCTTTGCGTGGCGCTGATTTCAGCCTGGCCAAATACTAGCGCCGCGGAGAGCTGTCTCGCAGACAACAATGTTCCAGCATAGAAATTTGTCCTGCAATGTTCCCTCCTCTTTTCCCACATTGTGTTGCTCTGATGAATGCCTTGAGCATGGAACGACTTAAGCCAGCACGTATTCCTCGCCGGCCAGCTCTCGCTGTGCAAGATGTATGCCGTGGACCCTTTGAACGCTGCCAAGCAAAAAGCAGAGCAGTGACCATAACAGCGAGGAGAGAGCACGCACGAAGCACACTAGTTCTGTCTAGTGCTTTCCGTGCAGAGAGGCGGCAAAGCTGAATGCCGTGTCCGAGCTTCACAACTCGCTGGAGCACAGAAAGCCAAGAATGAAGAGGCAGAACACAGCCTTGGTTTCAGCAGCTTCCGGGACTGCAAAAGTTCAGCAACAGCTCTGTCAAAGCAGAACTCGGCTGAGAATGCTCTCGCAGCTTGGGAAAGTTAGGCGCAGCTGTTGACCAGCTCTGCCCGTGGCCACAGGCTGCTTCTTCCACCTTCACTGTGGCAGAGCATTTGCGGAACAGAGACGGCATTCTTCAAGTGCGTGTTCTCCAAGGAGCTGTGAAACAGAGCCTGGCACGCTGTCTCGCTGATACTGGCTTTCGGCAAGCAGGCGTGCCGCACCGCCTACATTCTGCACTCTGGCAGCCTAGTTGCCAGCTTTCGGCAGCTGCTGTCCTAGCAAGGAGGCTCAGGAAGTCAAAGCCAGTGCTGGGCGGCACCTTTCTGCTTTTCCCGCCTAAGAGGCGTCACGCTTCCACGGATACGGTGTCCTTTCCCTCTGCACTGCGTCTGCCGAGTTGCTCTCTGCCTCTCGGAGCATAAGGGCAAAGGACAATGTTTTCCACAGCAGGGTAGAAATGGCATTGCTAGCAGGAAAGCTAGATGCCTTGGAACTGTCCCCTTAGCCCTGGCCACTAACTTCAGGCTCGTACGCTGAGCAGAACAGCCTGCTGTTCTGAAGCTTCTCTGGCTGCCGTTCGTGCCCAGACGCGATTTCCCTCCCAAGGAGGCGAAGCGCCGTCTATTTCTCGCACCGAGCACGCTGCTCCTGGCTTTCGCTTCTGCCGCAACGAGCTCGCTACGCGCACTTTTCTTCTCAACCCTGTGCGCCCTTGCGTTCTGCCTTTCTTGTCTCGTGAATGGAGACGGAAAGCTTCTCGGCTACAACTCGCCTAGAACAACTGCGGCTACACATTAAGCTCGCCCGGAACGCCCTGCTGAAACTTGCCTTCTGGCACCACATTCACGGGGCAGCCGTCTTTCTTCGGCCACCTGCCAAGTGCCCCCATATCGCCGCGCTCGTTGCACTCCGCTTGTCAGATTGGCTTACCGCGGCGCTGATTTCAGCCTGGCCAAATACTAACGCTGCGGATAGCTGTCTCGCAGACAACAATGTTCCAGCATAGAAATTTGTCCTGCAATTTTCGCTCCTCTTTTCCCACATTGTGTTGCTCTGATGAATGCCTTGAGCATGGAACGACTTAAGCCAGCAAGTATTCCTCGCCGGCCACCTCTCGCTGTGCAAGATGTATGCCGTGGACCCTTTGAACGCTGCCAAGCAAAAAGCAGAGCAGTGACCATAAAAGCGAGGAGAGAGCACGCACGAAGCACACTAGTTCTGTCTAGTGCTTTCCGTGCAGAGAGGCGGCAAAGCTGAATGCCGTGTCCGAGCTTCACAACTCGCTGGAGCACAGAAAGTCAAGAATGAAGAGGCAGAACACAGCCTTGGTTTCAGCAGCTTCCGGGACTGCAAAAGTTCAGCAACAGCTCTGTCAAAGCAGAACTCGGCTGAGAATGCTCTCGCAGCTTGGGAAAGTTAGGCGCAGCTGTTGACCAGCTCTGCCCGTGGCCACAGGCTGCTTCTTCCACCTTCACTGTGGCAGAGCATTTGCGGAACAGAGACGGCATTCTTCAAGTGCGTGTTCTCCAAGGAGCTGTGAAACAGAGCCTGGCACGCTGTCTCGCTGATACTGGCTTTCGGCAAGCAGGCGTGCCGCACCGCCTACATTCTGCACTCTGGCAGCCTAGTTGCCAGCTTTCGGCAGCTGCTGTCCTAGCAAGGAGGCTCAGGGAGTCAAAGCCAGTGCCGGGCGGCACCTTTCTGCTTTGCCCGCCTAAGCGGCGTCACGCTCCCACGGATACGGTGTCCTTTCCCTCTGCACTGCGTCTGCCGAGTTGCTCTCTGCCTCTCGGAGCATAAGGGCAAAGGACAATGTTTTCCACAGCAGGGTAGAAATGGCATTGCTAGCAGGAAAGCTAGATGCCTTGGAACTGTCCCCTTAGCCCTTGCCACTCACTTCAGGCTCGCGCGCTGAGCAGAACAGCCTGCTGTTCTGAAGCTTCTCTGGCTGCCGTTCGTGCCCAGACGCGATTTCTTACCCAAGGAGGCGAAGCGCCGTCTACTTCTCGCAGCGAGCACGCTGCTCCTGGCTTTCGCTTCTGCCGCAACGAGCTCGCTACGCGCACTTTTCTTCTCAACCCTGTGCGCCCTTGCATTCTGCCTTTCTTGTCTCGTGAATGGAGACAGAAATCTTCTCGGCTACAACTCGCCTAGAACAACTGCGGCTACACATTAAGCTCGCCCGGAACGCCCTGCTGAAACTTGCCTTCTGGCACCACATTCACGGGGCAGCCGTCTTTCTTCGGCCACCTGCCAAGTGGCCCCATATCGCCACGCTCGTTGCACTCTGCTTGTCAGATTGGCTTACCGCGGCGTTGATTTCAGCCTGGCCAAATACTAGCGCCGCGGAGAGCTGTCTCGCAGACAAGAATGTTCCAGCATAGAAATTTGTGCTGCAATGTTCCCTCCTCTTTTCCCACATTGTGTTGCTCTGATGAATGCCTTGAGCATGGAACGACTTAAGCCAGCAAGTATTCCTCGCCGGCCACCTCTCGCTGTGCAAGATGTATGCCGTGGACCCTTTGAACGCTGCCAAGCAAAAAGCAGAGCAGTGACCATAACAGCGAGGAGAGAGCAGGCACGAAGCACACTAGTTCTGTCTAGTGCTTTCCGTGCAGAGAGGCGGCAAAGCTGAATGCCGTGTCCGAGCTTCACAACTCGCTGGAGCACAGAAAGCCAAGAATGAAGAGGCAGAACACAGCCTTGGTTTCAGCAGCTTCCGGGACTGCAAAACTTCAGCAACAGCTCTGTCAAAGCAGAACTCGGCTGAGAATGCTCTCGCAGCTTGGGAAAGTTAGGCGCAGCTGTTGACCAGCTCTGCCCGTGGCCACAGGCTGCTTCTTCCACCTTCACTGTGGCAGAGCATTTGCGGAACAGAGACGGCATTCTTCCAGTGCGTGTTCTCCAAGGAGCTGTGAAACAGAGCCTGGCACGCTGTCTCGCTGATACTAGCTTTCGGCAAGCAGGCGTGCCGCACCGCCTACATTCTGCACTCTGGCAGCCTAGTTGCCAGCTTTCGGCAGCTGCTGTCCTAGCAAGGAGGCTCAGGAAGTCAAAGCCAGTGCAGAGCGGCACCTTTCTGCTTTGCCCACCTAAGCGGTGTCACGCTTCCACGGATACGTTGTCTTTTCCCTCTGCACTGCGTCTGCCGAGTTGCTCTCTTCCTCTCAGAGTATAAGGGCAAAGGGCAATGTTTTCCACAGCAGGGTAGAAATGGCATTGCTAGCAGGAAAGATAGATGCCTTGGAACTGTCCCCTTAGCCCTTGCCACTCACTTCAGGCTCGTAAGCTGAGCAGAAGAGCCTGTTGTCTGAAGATTCGCTGGCAGTCGTTCGTGACCAGATGCGCTTTCTTACCCAAGGAGGCGAAGCGCCGTCTATTTCTCGCACCGAGCACGCTGCTCCTGGCTTTCGCTTCTGCCGCAACGAGCTCGCTACGCGCACTTTTCTTCTCAACCCTGTGCGCCCTTGCTTTCTGCCTTTCTTGTCTCGTGAATGGAGACGGAAAGCTTCTCGGCTACAACTCGCCTAGAACAACTGCGGCTACACATTAAGCTCGCCCGGAATGCCTTGCTGAAACTTGCCTTCTGGCACCACATTCACGGGGCAGCCGTCTTTCTTCGGCCACCTGCCAAGTGGCCCCATATCGCCGCGCTCGTTGCACTCCGCTTGTCAGATTGGCTTACCGCGGCGTTGATTTCAGCCTGGCCATATACTAGCGCCGCGGAGAGCTGTCTCGCAGACAAGAATGTTCCAGCATAAAAATTTGTCCTGCAATGTTCCCTCCTCTTTTCCCACATTGTGTTGCTCTGATGAATGCCTTGAGCATGGAACGACTTAAGCCAGCAAGTATTCCTCGCCGGCCACCTCTCGCTGTGCAAGATGTATGCCGTAGACCCTTTGAACGCTGCCAAGCAAAAAGCAGAGCAGTGACCATAACAGCGAGGAGAGAGCATGCACGAAGCACACTAGTTCTGTCTAGTGCTTTCCGTGCAGAGAGGTGGCAAAGCTGAATGCCGTGTCCGAGCTTCACAACTCGCTGGAGCACAGAAAGCCAAGAATGAAGAGGCAGAACACAGCCTTGGTTTCAGCAGCTTCCGGGACTGCAAAAGTTCAGCAATAGCTCTGTCAAAGCAGAACTCGGCTGAGAATGCTCTCGCAGCTTGGGAAAGTTAGGCGCAGCTGTTGACCACCTCTGCCTGTGGCCACAGGCTGCTTCTTCCACCTTCACTGTGGCAAAGCATTTGCGGAACAGAGACGGCATTCTTCAAGTGCGTGTTCTCCAAGGAGCTGTGAAACAGAGCCTAGCACGCTGTCTCGCTGATACTGGCTTTCGGCAAGCAGGCGTGCCGCACCGCCTACATTCGCACTCGGCCAGCCTAGTTGCCAGCTTTCGGCAGCTGCTGTCCTAGCAAGGAGGCTCAGGAAGTCAAAGCCAGTGCCGGGCGGCACCTTTCTGCTTTGCCCGCCTAAGCGGCGACACGCTCCCACGGATACGGTGTCCTTTCCCTCTGCACTGTGTCTACCGACGTGCTCTCTGCATCTCGGAGCATAAGGGCAAAGGACAATGTTTTCCACAGCAGGGTAGAAATGGCATTGCTAGCAGGAAAGCTAGATGCCTTGGAACTGTCCCCTTAGCCCTTGCCACTCACTTCAGGCTCGTACGCTGAGCAGAACAGCCTGCTGTTCTGAAGCTTCGCTGGCTGCCGTTCGTGACCAGCTGCGCTTTCCTTCCCAAGGAGGCGAAGCGCCGTCTATTTCTCGCACCGAGCACGCTGCTCCTGGTTTTCGCTTCTGCCGCAACGAGCTCGCTACGCGCACTTTTCTTCTCAACCCTGTGCGCCCTTGCGTTCTGCCTTTCTTGTCTCGTGAATGGAGACGGAAAGCTTCTCGGCTACAACTCGCCTAGAACAACTGGGGCTACACATTAAGCTCACCCGGAACGCCCTGCTGAAACTTTCCTTCTGGCACCACATTCACGGGGCAGCCGTCTTTCTTCGGCCACCTGCCAAGTGCCCCCATATCGCCGCGCTCGTTGCACTCCGCTTGTCAGATTGGCTTACCGCGGCGCCGATTTCAGCCTGGCCAAATACTAGCGCTGCGGAGAGCTGTCTCGCAGGCAAGAATGTTCCAGCATAGAAATTTGTCCTGCAATGTTCCCTCCTCTTTTCCCACATTGTGTTGCTCTGATGAATGCCTTGAGCATGGAACGACTTAAGCCAGCAAGTATTCCTCGCCGGCCACCTCTCGCTGTGCAAGATGTATGCCGTGGACCCTTTGAACGCTGCCAAGCAAAAAGCAGAGCAGTGACCATAACAGCGAGGAGAGAGCATGCACGAAGCACACTAGTTCGGTTTAGTGCTTTCCGTGCAGAGAGGCGGCAAAGCTGAATGCCGTGTCCGAGCTTCACAACTCGCTGGAGCACAGAAAGCCAAGAATGAAGAGGCAGAACACAGCCTTGGTTTCAGCAGCTTCCGGGACTGCAGAAGTTCAGCAATAGATCTGTCAAAGCAGAACTCGGCTGAGAATGCTCTCGCAGCTTGGGAAAGTTAGGCGCAGCTGTTGACCAGCTCTGCCCGTGGCCACAGGCTGCTTCTTCCACCTTCACTGTGGCAGAGCTTTTGCGGAATAGAGACGGCATTCTTCAAGTGCGTGTTCTCCAAGGAGCTGTGAAACAGAGCCTAGCACGCTGTCTCGCTGATACTGGCTTTCGGCAAGCAGGCGTGCCAGACAGCCTAAATTCTGCACTCGGGCAGCCTAGTTGCCAGCTTTCGGCAGCTGCTGTCCTAGCAAGGAGGCTCAGGAAGTCAAAGCCAGTGCAGGGCGGCACCTTTCTGCTTTGCCCGCCGAAGCGGCGTCACGCTCCCACGGATACGGTGTCCTTTCCCTCTGCAGTGCGTCTGCCGAGTTGCTCTCTGCCTCTCGGAGCATAAGGGCAAAGGACAATGTTTTCCACAGCAGGGTAGAAATGGCATTGCTAGCCGGAAAGCTAGATGCCTTGGAACTGTCCCCTTAGCCCTTGCCACTCACTTCAGACTCGTACGCTGAGCAGAACAGCCTGCTGTTCTGAAGCTTCGCTGGCTGTCGTTCGTGCCCAGACGCGATTTCCTTCCCAAGGAGGCGAAGCGCCGTCTACTTCTCGCAGCGAGCACGCTGCTCCTGGCGTTCGCTTCTGCCGCAACGAGCTCGCTACGCGCACTTTTCTTCTCAACCCTGTGCGCCCTTGCTTTCTGCCTTTCTTGTCTCGTGAATGGAGACGGAAAGCTTCTCGGCTACAACTCGCCTAGAACAACTGCGGCTACACATTAAGCTCGCCCGGAATGCCTTGCTGAAACTGGCCTTCTGGCACCACATTCACGGGGCAGCCGTCTTTCTTCGGCCACCTGCCAAGTGGCCCCATATCGCCGCGCTCGTTGCACTCCGCTTGTCAGATTGGCTTACCGCGGCGTTGATTTCAGCCTGGCCATATACTAGCGCCGCGGAGAGCTGTCTCGCAGACAAGAATGTTCCAGCATAGAAATTTGTCCTGCAATGTTCCCTCCTCTTTTCCCACATTGTGTTGCTCTGATGAATGCCTTGAGCATGGAACGACTTAAGCCAGCAAGTATTCCTCGCCGGCCACCTCTCGCTGTGCAAGATGTATGCCGTGGACCCTTTGAATGCTGCCAAGCAAAAAGCAGAGCAGTGACCATAACAGCGAGGAGAGAGCATGCACGAAGCACACTAGTTCTCTCTAGTGCTTTCCGTGCAGAGAGGCGGCAAAGCTGAATGCCATGTCCGAGCTTCACAACTCGCTGGAGCACAGAAAGCCAAGAATGAAGAGGCAGAACACAGCCTTGGTTTCAGCAGCTTCCGGGACTGCAAAAGTTCAGCAATAGCTCTGTTAAAGCAGAACTCGGCTGAGAATGCTCTCGCAGCTTGGGAAAGCTAGGCACAGCTGTTGACCAGCTCTGCCCGTGGCCACAGGCTGCTTCTTCCACCTTCACTGTGGCAGAGCTTTTGCGGAACAGAGAGGGTATTCTTCAAGTGCGTGTTCTCCAAGGAGCTGTGAAACAGAGCCTAGCACGCTGTCTCGCTGATACTGGCTTTCGTCAAGCAGGCGTGCCGCACCGCCTACATTCTGCACTCTGGCAGCCTAGTTGCCAGCTTTCGGCAGCTGCTGTCCTAGCAAGGAGGCTCAGGAAGTCAAAGCCAGTGCAGGGCGGCACCTTTCTGCTTTGCCCGCCTAAGCGGTGACACGCTGCCACGGATACGGTGTCCTTTCCCTCTGCACTGCGTCTGCCGAGTTGCTCTCTGCATCTCGGAGCATAAGGGCAAAGGACAATGTTTTCCACAGCAGGGTAGAAATGGCATTGCTAGCAGGAAAGCTGGATGCCTTGGAACTGTCCCCTTAGCCCTTGCCACTCACTTCAGGCTCGTACGCTGAGCAGAACAGCCTGCTGTTCTGAAGCTTCGCTGGCTGCCGTTCGTGACCAGCTGCGCTTTCCTACCCAAGGAGGCGAAGCGCCGTCTACTTCTCGCACCGAGCACGCTGCTCCTGGCTTTCGCTTCTGCCGCAACGAGCTCGCTACGCGCACTTTTCTTCTCAACCCTGTGCGCCCTTGCGTTCTGCCTTTCTTGTCTCGTGAATGGAGACGGAAAGCTTCTCGGCTACAACTCGCCTAGAACAACTGCGGCTACACATTAAGCTCGCCCAGAACGCCCTGCTGAAACTGGCCTTCTGGCACCACATTCACGGGGCAGCCGTCTTTCTTCGGCCACCTGCCAAGTGGCCCCATATCGCCGCGCTCGTTGCACTCCGCTTGTCAGATTGGCTTAGCGTGGCGCTGATTTCAGCCTGGCCAAATACTAGCGCTGCGGATAGCTGTCTCGCAGACAACAATGTTCCAGCATAGAAATTTGTCCTGCAATGTTCCCTCCTCTTTTCCCACATTGTGTTGCTCTGATGAATGCCTTGAGCATGGAACGACTTAAGCCAGCAAGTATTCCTCGCCGGCCACCTCTCGCTGTGCAAGATGTATGCCGTAGACCCTTTGAACGCTGCCAAGCAAAAAGCAGAGCAGTGACCATAACAGCGAGGAGAGAGCATGCACGAAGCACACTAGTTCTCTCTAGTGCTTTCCGTGCAGAGAGGCGGCAAAGCTGAATGCCGTGTCCGAGCTTCACAACTCGCTGGAGCACAGAAAGCCAAGAATGAAGAGGCAGAACACAGCCTTGGTTTCAGCAGCTTCCGGGACTGCAAAAGTTCAGCAACAGCTCTGTTAAAGCAGAACTCGGCTGAGAATGCTCTCGCAGCTTGGGAAAGCTAGGCGCAGCTGTTGACTAGCTCTGCCCGTGGCCACAGGCTGCTTCTTCCACCTTCACTGTGGCAGAGCTTTTGCGGAACAGAGAGGGCATTCTTCAAGTGCGTGTTCTCCAAGGAGCTGTGAAACAGAGCCTAGCACGCTGTCTCGCTGATACTGGCTTTCGGCAAGCAGGCGTGCCGCACCGCCTACATTCTGCACTTGGGCAGCCTAGTTGCCAGCTTTCGGCAGCTGCTGTCCTAGCAAGGAGGCTCAGGAAGTCAAAGCCAGTGCAGGGCGGCACCTTTCTGCTTTGCCCGCCTAAGCGGCGTCACGCTCCCAACAATACTGTGTCCTTTCCCTCTGCACTGCGTCTGCCAAGTTGCTCTCTGCCTCTCGGAGCATAAGGGCAAAGGACAATGTTTTCCACAGCAGGGTAGAAATGGCATTGCTAGCAGGAAAGCTAGATGCCTTGGAACTGTCCCCTTAGCCCTTGCCACTCACTTCAGGCTCGTACGCTGAGCAGAACAGCCTGCTGTTCTGAAGCTTCGCTGGCTGCCGATCGTGACCAGCTGCGCTTTCCTTCCCAAGGAGGCGAAGCGCCGTCTATTTCTCGCACCGAGCACGCTGCTCCTGGTTTTCGCTTCTGCCGCAACGAGCTCGCTACGCGCACTTTTCTTCTCAACCCTGTGCGCCCTTGCGTTCTGCCTTTCTTGTCTCGTGAATGGAGACGGAAAGCTTCTCGGCTACAACTCGCCTAGAACAACTGGGGCTACACATTAAGCTCGCCCAGAACGCCCTGCTGAAACTGGCCTTCTGGCACCACATTCACGGGGCAGCCGTCTTTCTTCGGCCACCTGCCAAGTGGCCCCATATCGCCGCGCTCGTTGCACTCCGCTTGTCAGATTGGCTTAGCGTGGCGCTGATTTCAGCCTGGCCAAATACTAGCGCTGCGGATAGCTGTCTCGCAGACAACAATGTTCCAGCATAGAAATTTGTCCTGCAATGTTCCCTCCTCTTTTCCCACATTGTGTTGCTCTGATGAATGCCTTGAGCATGGAACGACTTAAGCCAGCAAGTATTCCTCGCCGGCCACCTCTCGCTGTGCAAGATGTATGCCGTAGACCCTTTGAACGCTGCCAAGCAAAAAGCAGAGCAGTGACCATAACAGCGAGGAGAGAGCATGCACGAAGCACACTAGTTCTCTCTAGTGCTTTCCGTGCAGAGAGGCGGCAAAGCTGAATGCCGTGTCCGAGCTTCACAACTCGCTGGAGCACAGAAAGCCAAGAATGAAGAGGCAGAACACAGCCTTGGTTTCAGCAGCTTCCGGGACTGCAAAAGTTCAGCAATAGCTCTGTTAAAGCAGAACTCGGCTGAGAATGCTCTCGCAGCTTGGGAAAGCTAGGCGCAGCTGTTGACTAGCTCTGCCCGTGGCCACAGGCTGCTTCTTCCACCTTCACTGTGGCAGAGCTTTTGCGGAACAGAGAGGGCATTCTTCAAGTGCGTGTTCTCCAAGGAGCTGTGAAACAGAGCCTAGCACGCTGTCTCGCTGATACTGGCTTTCGGCAAGCAGGCGTGCCGCACCGCCTACATTCTGCACTTGGGCAGCCTAGTTGCCAGCTTTCGGCAGCTGCTGTCCTAGCAAGGAGGCTCAGGAAGTCAAAGCCATTGCAGGGCAGCACCTTTCTGCTTTGCCCGCCTAAGCGGCGTCACGCTCCCAACAATACTGTGTCCTTTCCCTCTGCACTGCGTCTGCCAAGTTGCTCTCTGCCTCTCGGAGCATAAGGGCAAAGGACAATGTTTTCCACAGCAGGGTAGAAATGGCATTGCTAGCAGGAAAGCTAGATGCCTTGGAACTGTCCCCTTAGCCCTTGCCACTCACTTCAGGCTCGTACGCTGAGCAGAACAGCCTGCTGTTCTGAAGCTTCGCTGGCTGCCGTTCGTGACCAGCTGCGCTTTCCTACCCAAGGAGGCGAAGCGCCGTCTATTTCTCGCACCGAGCACGCTGCTCCTGGTTTTCGCTTCTGCCGCAACGAGCTCGCTACGCGCACTTTTCTTCTCAACCCTGTGCGCCCTTGCGTTCTGCCTTTCTTGTCTCGTGAATGGAGACGGAAAGCTTCTCGGCTACAACTCGCCTAGAACAACTGGGGCTACACATTAAGCTCACCCGGAACGCCCTGCTGAAACTTTCCTTCTGGCACCACATTCACGGGGCAGCCGTCTTTCTTCGGCCACCTGCCAAGTGGCCCCATATCGCCGCGCTCGTTGCACTCCGCTTGTCAGATTGGCTTACCGCGGCGCCGATTTCAGCCTGGCCAAATACTAGCGCTGCGGAGAGCTGTCTCGCAGGCAAGAATGTTCCAGCATAGAAATTTGTCCTGCAATGTTCCCTCCTCTTTTCCCACATTGTGTTGCTCTGATGAATGCCTTGAGCATGGAACGACTTAAGCCAGCAAGTATTCCTCGCCGGCCACCTCTCGCTGTGCAAGATGTATGCCGTGGACCCTTTGAACGCTGCCAAGCAAAAAGCAGAGCAGTGACCATAACAGCGAGGAGAGAGCATGCACGAAGCACACTAGTTCGGTTTAGTGCTTTCCGTGCAGAGAGGCGGCAAAGCTGAATGCCGTGTCCGAGCTTCACAACTCGCTGGAGCACAGAAAGCCAAGAATGAAGAGGCAGAACACAGCCTTGGTTTCAGCAGCTTCCGGGACTGCAAAAGTTCAGCAACAGCTCTGTCAAAGCAGAACTCGGCTGAGAATGCTCTCGCAGCTTGGGAAAGTTAGGCGCAGCTGTTGACCTGCTCTGCCCGTGGCCACAGGCTGCTTCTTCCACCTTCACTGTGGCAGAGCTTTTGCGGAATAGAGAGGGCATTCTTCAAGTGCGTGTTCTCCAAGGAGCTGTGAAACAGAGCCTAGCACGCTGTCTCGCTGATACTGGCTTTCGGCAAGCAGGCGTGCCAGACAGCCTAAATTCTGCACTCGGGCAGCCTAGTTGCCAGCTTTCGGCAGCTGCTGTCCTAGCAAGGAGGCTCAGGAAGTCAAAGCCAGTGCAGGGCGGCACCTTTCGGCTTTGCCCGCCGAAGCGGCGTCACGCTCCCACGGATACGGTGTCCTTTCCCTCTGCACTGCGTCTGCCGAGTTGCTCTCTGCCTCTCGGAGCATAAGGGCAAAGGACAATGTTTTCCACAGCAGGGTAGAAATGGCATTGCTAGCCGGAAAGCTAGATGCCTTGGAACTGTCCCCTTAGCTCTTGCCACTCACTTCAGACTCGTACGCTGAGCAGAACAGCCTGCTGTTCTGAAGCTTCGCTGGCTGTCGTTCGTGCCCAGACGCGATTTCCTTCCCAAGGAGGCGAAGCGCCGTCTACTTCTCGCAGCGAGCACGCTGCTCCTGGCGTTCGCTTCTGCCGCAACGAGCTCGCTACGCGCATTTTTCTTCTCAACCCTGTGCGCCCTTGCATTCTGCCTTTCTTGTCTCGTGAATGGAGACGGAAAGCTTCTCGGCTACAACTCGCCTAGAACAACTGCGGCTACACATTAAGCTCGACCGGAACGCCCTGCTGAACTTGCCTTCTGGCACCACATTCACGGGGCAGCCGTCTTGCTTCGGCCACCTGCCAAATGGCCCCATATCGCCGCGCTCGTTGCACTCCGCTTGTCAGATTGGCTTACCGCGGCGCTGATTTCAGCCTGGCCAAATACTAGCGCTGCGGATAGCTGTCTCGCAGACAACAATGTTCCAGCATAGAAATTTGTCCTGCAATGTTCCCTCCTCTTTTCCCACATTGTGTTGCTCTGATGAATGCCTTGAGCATGGAACGACTTAAGCCAGCAAGTATTCCTCGCCGGCCACCTCTCGCTGTGCAAGATGTATGCCGTGGACCCTTTGAATGCTGCCAAGCAAAAAGCAGAGCAGTGACCATAACAGCGAGGAGAGAGCATGCACGAAGCACACTAGTTCTCTCTAGTGCTTTCCGTGCAGAGAGGCGGCAAAGCTGAATGCCGTGTCCGAGCTTCACAACTCGCTGGAGCACAGAAAGCCAAGAATGAAGAGGCAGAACACAGCCTTGGTTTCAGCAGCTTCCGGGACTGCAAAAGTTCAGCAATAGCTCTGTTAAAGCAGAACTCGGCTGAGAATGCTCTCGCAGCTTGGGAAAGCTAGGCACAGCTGTTCACCAGCTCTGCCCGTGGCCACAGGCTGCTTCTTCCACCTTCACTGTGGCAGAGCTTTTGCGGAACAGAGAGGGTATTCTTCAAGTGCGTGTTCTCCAAGGAGCTGTGAAACAGAGCCTAGCACGCTGTCTCGCTGATACTGGCTTCCGGCAAGCAGGCGTGCCGCACCGCCTACATTCTGCACTCTGGCAGCCTAGTTGCCAGCTTTCGGCAGCTGCTGTCCTAGCAAGGAGGCTCAGGAAGTCAAAGCCAGTGCAGGGCGGCACCTTTCTGCTTTGCCCGCCTAAGCGGCGACACGCTGCCACGGATACGGTGTCCTTTCCCTCTGCACTGCGTCTGCCGAGTTGCTCTCTGCATCTCGGAGCATAAGGGCAAAGGACAATGTTTTCCACAGCAGGGTAGAAATGGCATTGCTAGCAGGAAAGCTGGATGCCTTGGAACTGTCCCCTTAGCCCTTGCCACTCACTTCAGGCTCGTACGCTGAGCAGAACAGCCTGCTGTTCTGAAGCTTCGCTGGCTGCCGTTCGTGACCAGCTGCGCTTTCCTACCCAAGGAGGCGAAGCGCCGTCTACTTCTCGCACCGAGCACGCTGCTCCTGGCTTTCGCTTCTGCCGCAACGAGCTCGCTACGCGCACTTTTCTTCTCAACCCTGTGCGCCCTTGCGTTCTGCCTTTCTTGTCTCGTGAATGGAGACGGAAAGCTTCTCGGCTACAACTCGCCTAGAACAACTGCGGCTACACATTAAGCTCGCCCAGAACGCCCTGCTGAAACTGGCCTTCTGGCACCACATTCACGGGGCAGCCGTCTTTCTTCGGCCACCTGCCAAGTGGCCCCATATCGCCGCGCTCGTTGCACTCCGCTTGTCAGATTGGCTTAGCGTGGCGCTGATTTCAGCCTGGCCAAATACTAGCGCTGCGGATAGCTGTCTCGCAGACAACAATGTTCCAGCATAGAAATTTGTCCTGCAATGTTCCCTCCTCTTTTCCCACATTGTGTTGCTCTGATGAATGCCTTGAGCATGGAACGACTTAAGCCAGCAAGTATTCCTCGCCGGCCACCTCTCGCTGTGCAAGATGTATGCCGTAGACCCTTTGAACGCTGCCAAGCAAAAAGCAGAGCAGTGACCATAACAGCGAGGAGAGAGCATGCACGAAGCACACTAGTTCTCTCTAGTGCTTTCCGTGCAGAGAGGCGGCAAAGCTGAATGCCGTGTCCGAGCTTCACAACTCGCTGGAGCACAGAAAGCCAAGAATGAAGAGGCAGAACACAGCCTTGGTTTCAGCAGCTTCCGGGACTGCAAAAGTTCAGCAACAGCTCTGTTAAAGCAGAACTCGGCTGAGAATGCTCTCGCAGCTTGGGAAAGCTAGGCGCAGCTGTTGACTAGCTCTGCCCGTGGCCACAGGCTGCTTCTTCCACCTTCACTGTGGCAGAGCTTTTGCGGAACAGAGAGGGCATTCTTCAAGTGCGTGTTCTCCAAGGAGCTGTGAAACAGAGCCTAGCACGCTGTCTCGCTGATACTGGCTTTCGTCAAGCAGGCGTGCCGCACCGCCTACATTCTGCACTCTGGCAGCCTAGTTGCCAGCTTTCGGCAGCTGCTGTCCTAGCAAGGAGGCTCAGGAAGTCAAAGCCAGTGCAGGGCGGCACCTTTCTGCTTTGCTCGCCTAAGCGGCGACACGCTGCCACGGATACGGTGTCCTTTCCCTCTGCACTGCGTCTGCCGAGTTGCTCTCTGCATCTCGGAGCATAAGGGCAAAGGACAATGTTTTCCACAGCAGGGTAGAAATGGCATTGCTAGCAGGAAAGCTGGATGCCTTGGAACTGTCCCCTTAGCCCTTGCCACTCACTTCAGGCTCGTACGCTGAGCAGAACAGCCTGCTGTTCTGAAGCTTCGCTGGCTGCCGTTCGTGACCAGCTGCGCTTTCCTACCCAAGGAGGCGACGCGCCGTCTACTTCTCGCACCGAGCACGCTGCTCCTGGCTTTCGCTTCTGCCGCAACGAGCTCGCTACGCGCACTTTTCTTCTCAACCCTGTGCGCCCTTGCGTTCTGCCTTTCTTGTCTCGTGAATGGAGACGGAAAGCTTCTCGGCTACAACTCGCCTAGAACAACTGCGGCTACACATTAAGCTCGCCCAGAATGCCCTGCTGAAACTGGCCTTCTGGCACCACATTCACGGGGCAGCCGTCTTTCTTCGGCCACCTGCCAAGTGGCCCCATATCGCCGCGCTCGTTGCACTCCGCTTGTCAGATTGGCTTAGCGTGGCGCTGATTTCAGCCTGGCCAAATACTAGCGCTGCGGATAGCTGTCTCGCAGACAACAATGTTCCAGCATAGAAATTTGTCCTGCAATGTTCCCTCCTCTTTTCCCACATTGTGTTGCTCTGATGAATGCCTTGAGCATGGAACGACTTAAGCCAGCAAGTATTCCTCGCCGGCCACCTCTCGCTGTGCAAGATGTATGCCGTGGACCCTTTGAATGCTGCCAAGCAAAAAGCAGAGCAGTGACCATAACAGCGAGGAGAGAGCATGCACGAAGCACACTAGTTCTCTCTAGTGCTTTCCGTGCAGAGAGGCGGCAAAGCTGAATGCCGTGTCCGAGCTTCACAACTCGCTGGAGCACAGAAAGCCAAGAATGAAGAGGCAGAACACAGCCTTGGTTTCAGCAGCTTCCGGGACTGCAAAAGTTCAGCAACAGCTCTGTTAAAGCAGAACTTGGCTGAGAATGCTCTCGCAGCTTGGGAAAGCTAGGCACAGCTGTTGACCAGCTCTGCCCGTGGCCACAGGCTGCTTCTTCCACCTTCACTGTGGCAGAGCTGTTGCGGAACAGAGAGGGCATTCTTCAAGTGCGTGTTCTCCAAGGAGCTGTGAAACAGAGCCTAGCACGCTGTCTCGCTGATACTGGCTTTCGTCAAGCAGGCGTGCCGCACCGCCTACATTCTGCACTCTGGCAGCCTAGTTGCCAGCTTTCGGCAGCTGCTGTCCTAGCAAGGAGGCTCAGGAAGTCAAAGCCATTGCAGGGCGGCACCTTTCTGCTTTGCCCGCCTAAGCGGCGACACGCTGCCACGGATACGGTGTCCTTTCCCTCTGCACTGCGTCTGCCGAGTTGCTCTCTGCCTCTCGGAGCATAAGGGCAAAGGACAATGTTTTCCACAGCAGGGTAGAAATGGCATTGCTAGCAGGAAAGCTGGATGCCTTGGAACTGTCCCCTTAGCCCTTGCCACTCACTTCAGGCTCGTACGCTGAGCAGAACAGCCTGCTGTTCTGAAGCTTCGCTGGCTGCCGTTCGTGACCAGCTGCGCTTTCCTACCCAAGGAGGCGACGCGCCGTCTACTTCTCGCACCGAGCACGCTGCTCCTGGCTTTCGCTTCTGCCGCAACGAGCTCGCTACGCGCACTTTTCTTCTCAACCCTGTGCGCCCTTGCGTTCTGCCTTTCTTGTCTCGTGAATGGAGACGGAAAGCTTCTCGGCTACAACTCGCCTAGAACAACTGCGGCTACACATTAAGCTCGCCCAGAACGCCCTGCTGAAACTGGCCTTCTGGCACCACATTCACGGGGCAGCCGTCTTTCTTCGGCCACCTGCCAAGTGGCCCCATATCGCCGCGCTCGTTGCACTCCGCTTGTCAGATTGGCTTAGCGTGGCGCTGATTTCAGCCTGGCCAAATACTAGCGCTGCGGATAGCTGTCTCGCAGACAACAATGTTCCAGCATAGAAATTTGTCCTGCAATGTTCCCTCCTCTTTTCCCACATTGTGTTGCTCTGATGAATGCCTTGAGCATGGAACGACTTAAGCCAGCAAGTATTCCTCGCCGGCCACCTCTCGCTGTGCAAGATGTATGCCGTGGACCCTTTGAATGCTGCCAAGCAAAAAGCAGAGCAGTGACCATAACAGCGAGGAGAGAGCATGCACGAAGCACACTAGTTCTCTCTAGTGCTTTCCGTGCAGAGAGGCGGCAAAGCTGAATGCCGTGTCCGAGCTTCACAACTCGCTGGAGCACAGAAAGCCAAGAATGAAGAGGCAGAACACAGCCTTGGTTTCAGCAGCTTCCGGGACTGCAAAAGTTCAGCAACAGCTCTGTTAAAGCAGAACTTGGCTGAGAATGCTCTCGCAGCTTGGGAAAGCTAGGCACAGCTGTTGACCAGCTCTGCCCGTGGCCACAGGCTGCTTCTTCCACCTTCACTGTGGCAGAGCTTTTGCGGAACAGAGAGGGCATTCTTCAAGTGCGTGTTCTCCAAGGAGCTGTGAAACAGAGCCTAGCACGCTGTCTCGCTGATACTGGCTTTCGTCAAGCAGGCGTGCCGCACCGCCTACATTCTGCACTCTGGCAGCCTAGTTGCCAGCTTTCGGCAGCTGCTGTCCTAGCAAGGAGGCTCAGGAAGTCAAAGCCATTGCAGGGCGGCACCTTTCTGCTTTGCCCGCCTAAGCGGCGACACGCTGCCACGGATACGGTGTCCTTTCCCTCTGCACTGCGTCTGCCGAGTTGCTCTCTGCGTCTCGGAGCATAAGGGCAAAGGACAATGTTTTCCACAGCAGGGTAGAAATGGCATTGCTAGCAGGAAAGCTGGATGCCTTGGAACTGTCCCCTTAGCCCTTGCCACTCACTTCAGGCTCGTACGCTGAGCAGAACAGCCTGCTGTTCTGAAGCTTCGCTGGCTGCCGTTCGTGACCAGCTGCGCTTTCCTACCCAAGGAGGCGACGCGCCGTCTACTTCTCGCACCGAGCACGCTGCTCCTGGCTTTCGCTTCTGCCGCAACGAGCTCGCTACGCGCACTTTTCTTCTCAACCCTGTGCGCCCTTGCGTTCTGCCTTTCTTGTCTCGTGAATGGAGACGGAAAGCTTCTCGGCTACAACTCGCCTAGAACAACTGCGGCTACACATTAAGCTCGCCCAGAACGCCCTGCTGAAACTGGCCTTCTGGCACCACATTCACGGGGCAGCCGTCTTTCTTCGGCCACCTGCCAAGTGGCCCCATATCGCCGCGCTCGTTGCACTCCGCTTGTCAGATTGGCTTAGCGTGGCGCTGATTTCAGCCTGGCCAAATACTAGCGCTGCGGATAGCTGTCTCGCAGACAACAATGTTCCAGCATAGAAATTTGTCCTGCAATGTTCCCTCCTCTTTTCCCACATTGTGTTGCTCTGATGAATGCCTTGAGCATGGAACGACTTAAGCCAGCAAGTATTCCTCGCCGGCCACCTCTCGCTGTGCAAGATGTATGCCGTAGACCCTTTGAACGCTGCCAAGCAAAAAGCAGAGCAGTGACCATAACAGCGAGGAGAGAGCATGCACGAAGCACACTAGTTCTGTCTAGTGCTTTCCGTGCAGAGAGGCGGCAAATCTGAATGCCGTGTCCGAGCTTCACAACTCGCTGGAGCACAGAAAGCCAAGAATGAAGAGGCAGAACACAGCCTTGGTTTCAGCAGCTTCCGGGACTGCAGAAGTTCAGCAATAGATCTGTCAAAGCAGAACTCGGCTGAGAATGCTCTCGCAGCTTGGGAAAGTTAGGCGCAGCTGTTGACCAGCTCTGCCCGTGGCCACAGGCTGCTTCTTCCACCTTCACTGTGGCAGAGCTTTTGCGGAATAGAGACGGCATTCTTCAAGTGCGTGTTCTCCAAGGAGCTGTGAAACAGAGCCTAGCACGCTGTCTCGCTGATACTGGCTTTCGGCAAGCAGGCGTGCCAGACAGCCTAAATTCTGCACTCGGGCAGCCTAGTTGCCAGCTTTCGGCAGCTGCTGTCCTAGCAAGGAGGCTCAGGAAGTCAAAGCCAGTGCAGGGCGGCACCTTTCTGCTTTGCCCGCCTAAGCGGCGTCACGCTCCCACAGATACGGTGTCCTTTCCCTCTGCACTGCGTCTGCCGAGTTGCTCTCTGCCTCTCGGAGCATAAGGGCAAAGGACAATGTTTTCCACAGCAGGGTAGAAATGGCATTGCTAGCCGGAAAGCTAGATGCCTTGGAACTGTCCCCTTAGCTCTGGCCACTCACTTCAGACTCGTACGCTGAGCAGAACAGCCTGCTGTTCTGAAGCTTCTCTGGCTGCCGTTCGTGCCCAGACGCGATTTCCTTCCCAAGGAGGCGAAGCGCCGTCTATTTCTCGCACCGAGCACGCTGCTCCTGGCTTTCGCTTCTGCCGCAACGAGCTCGCTACGCGCACTTTTCTTCTCAACACTGTATACAATTGCGTTCTGCCTTTCTTGTCTCGTGAATGGAGACGGAAAGCTTCTCGGCTACAACTCGCCTAGAACAACTGGGGCTACACATTAAGCTCGCCCAGAATGCCCTGCTGAAACTGGCCTTCTGGCACCAGATTCACGGGGCAGCCGTCTTTCTTCGGCCACCTGCCAAGTGGCCCCATATCGCCGCGCTCGTTGCACTCCGCTTGTAAGATTGGCTTAGCGTGGCGCTGATTTCAGCCTGGCCAAATACTAGCGCTGCGGATAGCTGTCTCGCAGACAACAATGTTCCAGCATAGAAATTTGTCCTGCAATGTTCCCTCCTCTTTTCCCACATTGTGTTGCTCTGATGAATGCCTTGAGCATGGAACGACTTAAGCCAGCAAGTATTCCTCGCCGGCCACCTCTCGCTGTGCAAGATGTATGCCGTAGACCCTTTGAACGCTGCCAAGCAAAAAGCAGAGCAGTGACCATAACAGCGAGGAGAGAGCATGCACGAAGCACACTAGTTCTGTCTAGTGCTTTCCGTGCAGAGAGGCGGCAAAGCTGAATGCCGTGTCCGAGCTTTACAACTCGCTGGAGCACAGAAAGCCAAGAATGAAGAGGCAGAACACAGCCTTGGTTTCAGCAGCTTCCGGGACTTCAGAAGTTCAGCAATAGCTCTGTCAAAGCAGAACTCGGCTGAGAATGCTCTCGAAGCTTGGGAAAGTTAGGCGCAGCTGTTGACCACTCTGCCCGTGGCCACAGGCTGCTTCTTCCACCTTCACTGTGGCAGAGCTTTTGCGGAACAGAGAGGGCATTCTTCAAGTGCGTGTTCTCCAAGGAGCTGTGAAACAGAGCCTAGCACGCTGTCTCGCTGATACTGGCTTTCGGCAAGCAGGCGTGCCAGACCGCCTACATTCTGCACTCTGGCAGCCTAGTTGCCAGCTTTCGGCAGCTGCTGTCCTAGCAAGGAGGCTCAGGAAGTCAAAGCCATTGCAGGGCGGCACCTTTCTTCTTTGCCCGCCTAAGCGGCGACACGCTCCCACGGATACGGTGTCCTTTCCCTCTGCACTGTGTCTACCGACGTGCTCTCTGCATCTCGGAGCATAAGGGCAAAGGACAATGTTTTCCACAGCAGGGTAGAAATGGCATTGCTAGCAGGAAAGCTAGATGCCTTGGAACTGTCCCCTTAGCCCTTGCCACTCACTTCAGGCTCGTACGCTGAGCAGAACAGCCTGCTGTTCTGAAGCTTCGCTGGCTGCCGTTCGTGACCAGCTGCGCTTTCCTTCCCAAGGAGGCGAAGCGCCGTCTATTTCTCGCACCGAGCACGCTGCTCCTGGTTTTCGCTTCTGCCGCAACGAGCTCGCTACGCGCACTTTTCTTCTCAACCCTGTGCGCCCTTGCGTTCTGCCTTTCTTGTCTCGTGAATGGAGACGGAAAGCTTCTCGGCTACAACTCGCCTAGAACAACTGCGGCTACACATTAAGCTCACCCGGAACGCCCTGCTGAAACTTTCCTTCTGGCACCACATTCACGGGGCAGCCGTCTTTCTTCGGCCACCTGCCAAGTGGCCCCATATCGCCGCGCTCGTTGCACTCCGCTTGTCAGATTGGCTTACCGCGGCGCCGATTTCAGCCTGGCCAAATACTAGCGCTGCGGAGAGCTGTCTCGCAGGCAAGAATGTTCCAGCATAGAAATTTGTCCTGCAATGTTCCCTCCTCTTTTCCCACATTGTGTTGCTCTGATGAATGCCTTGAGCATGGAACGACTTAAGCCAGCAAGTATTCCTCGCCGGCCACCTCTCGCTGTGCAAGATGTATGCCGTGGACCCTTTGAACGCTGCCAAGCAAAAAGCAGAGCAGTGACCATAACAGCGAGGAGAGAGCATGCACGAAGCACACTAGTTCTGTTTAGTGCTTTCCGTGCAGAGAGGCGGCAAATCTGAATGCCGTGTCCGAGCTTCACAAGTCGCTGGAGCACAGAAAGCCAAGAATGAAGAGGCAGAACACAGCCTTGGTTTCAGCAGCCTCCGGGACTGCAAAAGTTCAGCAACAGCTCTGTCAAAGCAGAACTCGGCTGAGAATGCTCTCGCAGCTTGGGAAAGTTAGGCGCAGCTGTTGACCAGCTCTGCCCGTGGCCACAGGCTGCTTCTTCCACCTTCACTGTGGCAGAGCTTTTGCGGAATAGAGAGGGCATTCTTCAAGTGAGTGTTCTCCAAGGAGCTGTGAAACAGAGCCTAGCACGCTGTCTCGCTGATACTGGCTTTCGGCAAGCAGGCGTGCCAGACCGCCTACATTCTGCACTCTGGCAGCCTAGTTGCCAGCTTTCGGCAGCTGCTGTCCTAGCAAGGAGGCTCAGGAAGTCAAAGCCATTGCAGGGCGGCACCTTTCTTCTTTGCCCGCCTAAGCGGCGACACGCTCCCACGGATACGGTGTCCTTTCCCTCTGCACTGTGTCTACCGACGTGCTCTCTGCATCTCGGAGCATAAGGGCAAAGGACAATGTTTTCCACAGCAGGGTAGAAATGGCATTGCTAGCAGGAAAGCTAGATGCCTTGGAACTGTCCCCTTAGCCCTTGCCACTCACTTCAGGCTCGTAAGCTGAGCAGAACAGCCTGCTGTTCTGAAGCTTCGCTGGCTGTCGTTCGTGAGCAGATGCGCTTTCTTACCCAAGGAGGCGAAGCGCCGTCTATTTCTCGCACCGAGCACGCTGCTCCTGGCTTTCGCTTCTGCCGCAACGAGCTCGCTACGCGCACTTTTCTTCTCAACCCTGTATACAATTGCGTTCTGCCTTTCTTGTCTCGTGAATGGAGACGGAAAGCTTCTCGGCTACAACTCGCCTAGAACAACTGCGGCTACACATTAAGCTCGCCCAGAACGCCCTGCTGAAACTGGCCTTCTGGCACCACATTCACGGGGCAGCCGTCTTTCTTCGGCCACCTGCCAAGTGGCCCCATATCGCCGCGCTCGTTGCACTCCGCTTGTCAGATTGGCTTAGCGTGGCGCTGATTTCAGCCTGGCCAAATACTAGCGCTGCGGATAGCTGTCTCGCAGACAACAATGTTCCAGCATAGAAATTTGTCCTGCAATGTTCCCTCCTCTTTTCCCACATTGTGTTGCTCTGATGAATGCCTTGAGCATGGAACGACTTAAGCCAGCAAGTATTCCTCGCCGGCCACCTCTCGCTGTGCAAGATGTATGCCGTAGACCCTTTGAACGCTGCCAAGCAAAAAGCAGAGCAGTGACCATAACAGCGAGGAGAGAGCATGCACGAAGCACACTAGTTCTCTCTAGTGCTTTCCGTGCAGAGAGGCGGCAAAGCTGAATGCCGTGTCCGAGCTTCACAACTCGCTGGAGCACAGAAAGCCAAGAATGAAGAGGCAGAACACAGCCTTGGTTTCAGCAGCTTCCGGGACTGCAAAAGTTCAGCAACAGCTCTGTTAAAGCAGAACTCGGCTGAGAATGCTCTCGCAGCTTGGGAAAGCTAGGCGCAGCTGTTGACTAGCTCTGCCCGTGGCCACAGGCTGCTTCTTCCACCTTCACTGTGGCAGAGCTTTTGCGGAACAGAGAGGGCATTCTTCAAGTGCGTGTTCTCCAAGGAGCTGTGAAACAGAGCCTAGCACGCTGTCTCGCTGATACTGGCTTTCGGCAAGCAGGCGTGCCGCACCGCCTACATTCTGCACTTGGGCAGCCTAGTTGCCAGCTTTCGGCAGCTGCTGTCCTAGCAAGGAGGCTCAGGAAGTCAAAGCCATTGCAGGGCGGCACCTTTCTGCTTTGCCCGCCTAAGCGGCGTCACGCTCCCAACAATACTGTGTCCTTTCCCTCTGCACTGCGTCTGCCAAGTTGCTCTCTGCCTCTCGGAGCATAAGGGCAAAGGACAATGTTTTCCACAGCAGGGTAGAAATGGCATTGCTAGCAGGAAAGCTAGATGCCTTGGAACTGTCCCCTTAGCCCTTGCCACTCACTTCAGGCTCGTACGCTGAGCAGAACAGCCTGCTGTTCTGAAGCTTCGCTGGCTGCCGATCGTGACCAGCTGCGCTTTCCTTCCCAAGGAGGCGAAGCGCCGTCTATTTCTCGCACCGAGCACGCTGCTCCTGGTTTTCGCTTCTGCCGCAACGAGCTCGCTACGCGCACTTTTCTTCTCAACCCTGTGCGCCCTTGCGTTCTGCCTTTCTTGTCTCGTGAATGGAGACGGAAAGCTTCTCGGCTACAACTCGCCTAGAACAAATGCGGCTACACATTAAGCTCACCCGGAACGCCCTGCTGAAACTTTCCTTCTGGCACCACATTCACGGGGCAGCCGTCTTTCTTCGGCCACCTGCCAAGTGGCCCCATATTGCCGCGCTCGTTGCACTCCGCTTGTCAGATTGGCTTACCGCGGCGCCGATTTCAGCCTGGCCAAATACTAGCGCTGCGGAGAGCTGTCTCGCAGGCAAGAATGTTCCAGCATAGAAATTTGTCCTGCAATGTTCCCTCCTCTTTTCCCACATTGTGTTGCTCTGATGAATGCCTTGAGCATGGAACGACTTAAGCCAGCAAGTATTCCTCGCCGGCCACCTCTCGCTGTGCAAGATGTATGCCGTGGACCCTTTGAAGGCTGCCAAGCAAAAAGCAGAGCAGTGACCATAACAGCGAGGAGAGAGCATGCATGAAGCACACTAGTTCGGTCTAGTGCTTTCCGTGCAGAGAGGCGGCAAATCTGAATGCCGTGTCCGAGCTTCACAACTCGCTGGAGCACAGAAAGCCAAGAATGAAGAGGCAGAACACAGCCTTGGTTTCAGCAGCTTCCGGGACTGCAGAAGTTCAGCAATAGATCTGTCAAAGCAGAACTCGGCTGAGAATGCTCTCGCAGCTTGGGAAAGTTAGGCGCAGCTGTTGACCAGCTCTGCCCGTGGCCACAGGCTGCTTCTTCCACCTTCACTGTGGCAGAGCTTTTGCGGAACAGAGAGGGCATTCTTCAAGTGCGTGTTCTCCAAGGAGCTGTGAAACAGAGCCTAGCACGCTGTCTCGCTGATACTGGCATTCGGCAAGCAGGCGTGCCGCACCGCCTACATTCTGCACTCTGGCAGCCTAGTTGCCAGCTTTCGGCAGCTGCTGTCCTAGCAAGGAGGCTCAGGAAGTCAAAGCCATTGCAGGGCGGCACCTTTCTGCTTTGCCCGCCTAAGCGGCGTCACGCTCCAACGGATACGGTGTCCTTTCCCTCTGCACTGCGTCTGCCGAGTTGCTCTCTGCCTCTCGGAGCATAAGGGCAAAGGACAATGTTTTCCACAGCAGGGTAGAAATGGCATTGCTAGCCGGAAAGCTAGATGCCTTGGAACTGTCCCCTTAGCTCTTGCCACTCACTTCAGACTCGTACGCTGAGCAGAACAGCCTGCTGTTCTGAAGCTTCGCTGGCTGCCGTTCGTGACCAGACGCGATTTCCTTCCCAAGGAGGCGAAGCGCCGTCTACTTCTCGCACCAAGCACGCTGCTCCTGGCGTTCGCTTCTGCCGCAACGAGCTCGCTACGCGCATTTTTCTTCTCAACCCTGTGCGCCCTTGCGTTCTGCCTTTCTTGTCTCGTGAATGGAGACGGAAAGCTTCTTGGCTACAACTCGCCTAGAACAACTGCGGCTACACATTAAGCTCGACCGGAACGCCCTGCTGAACTTAACTTCTGGCACCACATTCACGGGGCAGCCGTCTTTCTTCGGCCACCTGCCAAATGGCCCCATATCGCCGCGCTCGTTGCACTCCGCTTGTCAGATTGGCTTACCGCGGCGCTGATTTCAGCCTGGCCAAATACTAGCGCTGCGGATAGCTGTCTCGCAGACAACAATGTTCCAGCATAGAAATTTGTCCTGCAATGTTCCCTCCTCTTTTCCCACATTGTGTTGCTCTGATGAATGCCTTGAGCATGGAACGACTTAAGCCAGCAAGTATTCCTCGCCGGCCACCTCTCGCTGTGCAAGATGTATGCCGTAGACCCTTTGAACGCTGCCAAGCAAAAAGCAGAGCAGTGACCATAACAGCGAGGAGAGAGCATGCACGAAGCACACTAGTTCTGTCTAGTGCTTTCCGTGCAGAGAGGCGGCAAAGCTGAATGCCGTGTCCGAGTTTTACAACTCGCTGGAGCACAGAAAGCCAAGAATGAAGAGGCAGAACACAGCCTTGGTTTCAGCAGCTTCTGGGACTGCAAAAGTTCAGCAATAGCTCTGTCAAAGCAGAACTCGGCTGAGAATGCTCTCGCAGCTTGGGAAAGTTAGGCGCAGCTGTTGACCACTCTGCCCGTGGCCACAGGCTGCTTCTTCCACCTTCACTGTGGCAGAGCTTTTGCGGAACAGAGAGGGCATTCTTCAAGTGCGTGTTCTCCAAGGAGCTGTGAAACAGAGCCTAGCACGCTGTCTCGCTGATACTGGCTTTCGGCAAGCAGGCGTGCCAGACCGCCTACATTCTGCACTCTGGCAGCCTAGTTGCCAGCTTTCGGCAGCTGCTGTCCTAGCAAGGAGGCTCAGGAAGTCAAAGCCATTGCAGGGCGGCACCTTTCTGCTTTGCCCGCCTAAGCGGCGACACGCTCCCACGGATACGGTGTCCTTTCCCTCTGCACTGTGTCTACCGACGTGCTCTCTGCATCTCGGAGCATAAGGGCAAAGGACAATGTTTTCCACAGCAGGGTAGAAATGGCATTGCTAGCAGGAAAGCTAGATGCCTTGGAACTGTCCCCTTAGCCCTTGCCACTCACTTCAGGCTCGTACGCTGAGCAGAACAGCCTGCTGTTCTGAAGCTTCGCTGGCTGCCGTTCGTGACCAGCTGCGCTTTCCTTCCCAAGGAGGCGAAGCGCCGTCTATTTCTCGCACCGAGCACGCTGCTCCTGGTTTTCGCTTCTGCCGCAACGAGCTCGCTACGCGCACTTTTCTTCTCAACCCTGTGCGCCCTTGCGTTCTGCCTTTCTTGTCTCGTGAATGGAGACGGAAAGCTTCTCGGCTACAACTCGCCTAGAACAACTGGGGCTACACATTAAGCTCACCCGGAACGCCCTGCTGAAACTTTCCTTCTGGCACCACATTCACGGGGCAGCCGTCTTTCTTCGGCCACCTGCCAAGTGCCCCCATATCGCCGCGCTCGTTGCACTCCGCTTGTCAGATTGGCTTACCGCGGCGCCGATTTCAGCCTGGCCAAATACTAGCGCTGCGGAGAGCTGTCTCGCAGGCAAGAATGTTCCAGCATAGAAATTTGTCCTGCAATGTTCCCTCCTCTTTTCCCACATTGTGTTGCTCTGATGAATGCCTTGAGCATGGAACGACTTAAGCCAGCAAGTATTCCTCGCCGGCCACCTCTCGCTGTGCAAGATGTATGCCGTGGACCCTTTGAACGCTGCCAAGCAAAAAGCAGAGCAGTGACCATAACAGCGAGGAGAGAGCATGCACGAAGCACACTAGTTCGGTTTAGTGCTTTCCGTGCAGAGAGGCGGCAAATCTGAATGCCGTGTCCGAGCTTCACAACTCGCTGGAGCACAGAAAGCCAAGAATGAAGAGGCAGAACACAGCCTTGGTTTCAGCAGCTTCCGGGACTGCAGAAGTTCAGCAATAGATCTGTCAAAGCAGAACTCGGCTGAGAATGCTCTCGCAGCTTGGGAAAGTTAGGCGCAGCTGTTGACCAGCTCTGCCCGTGGCCACAGGCTGCTTCTTCCACCTTCACTGTGGCAGAGCTTTTGCGGAATAGAGACGGCATTCTTCAAGTGCGTGTTCTCCAAGGAGCTGTGAAACAGAGCCTAGCACGCTGTCTCGCTGATACTGGCTTTCGGCAAGCAGGCGTGCCAGACAGCCTAAATTCTGCACTCGGGCAGCCTAGTTGCCAGCTTTCGGCAGCTGCTGTCCTAGCAAGGAGGCTCAGGAAGTCAAAGCCAGTGCAGGGCGGCACCTTTCTGCTTTGCCCGCCGAAGCGGCGTCACGCTCCCACGGATACGGTGTCCTTTCCCTCTGCAGTGCGTCTGCCGAGTTGCTCTCTGCATCTCGGAGCATAAGGGCAAAGGACAATGTTTTCCACAGCAGGGTAGAAATGGCATTGCTAGCCGGAAAGCTAGATGCCTTGGAACTGTCCCCTTAGCCCTTGCCACTCACTTCAGGCTCGTACGCTGAGCAGAACAGCCTGCTGTTCTGAAGCTTCGCTGGCTGTCGTTCGTGCCCAGACGCGATTTCCTTCCCAAGGAGGCGAAGCGCCGTCTACTTCTCGCAGCGAGCACGCTGCTCCTGGCGTTCGCTTCTGCCGCAACGAGCTCGCTACGCGCATTTTTCTTCTCAACCCTGTGCGCCCTTGCTTTCTGCCTTTCTTGTCTCGTGAATGGAGACGGAAAGCTTCTCGGCTACAACTCGCCTAGAACAACTGCGGCTACACATTAAGCTCGACCGGAACGCCCTGCTGAACTTGCCTTCTGGCACCACATTCACGGGGCAGCCGTCTTTCTTCGGCCACCTGCCAAATGGCCCCATATCGCCGCGCTCGTTGCACTCCGCTTGTCAGATTGGCTTACCGCGGCGCTGATTTCAGCCTGGCCAAATACTAGCGCTGCGGATAGCTGTCTCGCAGACAACAATGTTCCAGCATAGAAATTTGTCCTGCAATGTTCCCTCCTCTTTTCCCACATTGTGTTGCTCTGATGAATGCCTTGAGCATGGAACGACTTAAGCCAGCAAGTATTCCTCGCCGGCCACCTCTCGCTGTGCAAGATGTATGCCGTGGACCCTTTGAATGCTGAAAAGCAAAAAGCAGAGCAGTGACCATAACAGCGAGGAGAGAGCATGCACGAAGCACACTAGTTCTCTCTAGTGCTTTCCGTGCAGAGAGGCGGCAAAGCTGAATGCCATGTCCGAGCTTCACAACTCGCTGGAGCACAGAAAGCCAAGAATGAAGAGGCAGAACACAGCCTTGGTTTCAGCAGCTTCCGGGACTGCAAAAGTTCAGCAATAGCTCTGTTAAAGCAGAACTCGGCTGAGAATGCTCTCGCAGCTTGGGAAAGCTAGGCACAGCTGTTGACCAGCTCTGCCCGTGGCCACAGGCTGCTTCTTCCACCTTCACTGTGGCAGAGCTTTTGCGGAACAGAGAGGGTATTCTTCAAGTGCGTGTTCTCCAAGGAGCTGTGAAACAGAGCCTAGCACGCTGTCTCGCTGATACTGGCTTTCGGCAAGCAGGCGTGCCGCACCGCCTACATTCTGCACTCTGGCAGCCTAGTTGCCAGCTTTCGGCAGCTGCTGTCCTAGCAAGGAGGCTCAGGAAGTCAAAGCCAGTGCAGGGCGGCACCTTTCTGCTTTGCCCGCCTAAGCGGTGACACGCTGCCACGGATACGGTGTCCTTTCCCTCTGCACTGCGTCTGCCGAGTTGCTATCTGCATCTCGGAGCATAAGGGCAAAGGACAATGTTTTCCACAGCAGGGTAGAAATGGCATTGCTAGCAGGAAAGCTGGATGCCTTGGAACTGTCCCCTTAGCCCTTGCCACTCACTTCAGGCTCGTACGCTGAGCAGAACAGCCTGCTGTTCTGAAGCTTCGCTGGCTGCCGTTCGTGACCAGCTGCGCTTTCCTACCCAAGGAGGCGAAGCGCCGTCTACTTCTCGCACCGAGCACGCTGCTCCTGGCTTTCGCTTCTGCCGCAACGAGCTCGCTACGCGCACTTTTCTTCTCAACCCTGTGCGCCCTTGCGTTCTGCCTTTCTTGTCTCGTGAATGGAGACGGAAAGCTTCTCGGCTACAACTCGCCTAGAACAACTGCGGCTACACATTAAGCTCGCCCAGAACGCCCTGCTGAAACTGGCCTTCTGGCACCACATTCACGGGGCAGCCGTCTTTCTTCGGCCACCTGCCAAGTGGCCCCATATCGCCGCGCTCGTTGCACTCCGCTTGTCAGATTGGCTTAGCGTGGCGCTGATTTCAGCCTGGCCAAATACTAGCGCTGCGGATAGCTGTCTCGCAGACAACAATGTTCCAGCATAGAAATTTGTCCTGCAATGTTCCCTCCTCTTTTCCCACATTGTGTTGCTCTGATGAATGCCTTGAGCATGGAACGACTTAAGCCAGCAAGTATTCCTCGCCGGCCACCTCTCGCTGTGCAAGATGTATGCCGTAGACCCTTTGAACGCTGCCAAGCAAAAAGCAGAGCAGTGACCATAACAGCGAGGAGAGAGCATGCACGAAGCACACTAGTTCTCTCTAGTGCTTTCCGTGCAGAGAGGCGGCAAAGCTGAATGCCGTGTCCGAGCTTCACAACTCGCTGGAGCACAGAAAGCCAAGAATGAAGAGGCAGAACACAGCCTTGGTTTCAGCAGCTTCCGGGACTGCAAAAGTTCAGCAATAGCTCTGTTAAAGCAGAACTCGGCTGAGAATGCTCTCGCAGCTTGGGAAAGCTAGGCGCAGCTGTTGACTAGCTCTGCCCGTGGCCACAGGCTGCTTCTTCCACCTTCACTGTGGCAGAGCTTTTGCGGAACAGAGAGGGCATTCTTCAAGTGCGTGTTCTCCAAGGAGCTGTGAAACAGAGCCTAGCACGCTGTCTCGCTGATACTGGCTTTCGGCAAGCAGGCGTGCCGCACCGCCTACATTCTGCACTTGGGCAGCCTAGTTGCCAGCTTTCGGCAGCTGCTGTCCTAGCAAGGAGGCTCAGGAAGTCAAAGCCAGTGCAGGGCGGCACCTTTCTGCTTTGCCCGCCTAAGCGGCGTCACGCTCCCAACAATACTGTGTCCTTTCCCTCTGCACTGCGTCTGCCAAGTTGCTCTCTGCCTCTCGGAGCATAAGGGCAAAGGACAATGTTTTCCACAGCAGGGTAGAAATGGCATTGCTAGCAGGAAAGCTAGATGCCTTGGAACTGTCCCCTTAGCCCTTGCCACTCACTTCAGGCTCGTACGCTGAGCAGAACAGCCTGCTGTTCTGAAGCTTCGCTGGCTGCCGATCGTGACCAGCTGCGCTTTCCTTCCCAAGGAGGCGAAGCGCCGTCTATTTCTCGCACCGAGCACGCTGCTCCTGGTTTTCGCTTCTGCCGCAACGAGCTCGCTACGCGCACTTTTCTTCTCAACCCTGTGCGCCCTTGCGTTCTGCCTTTCTTGTCTCGTGAATGGAGACGGAAAGCTTCTCGGCTACAACTCGCCTAGAACAACTGGGGCTACACATTAAGCTCGCCCAGAACGCCCTGCTGAAACTGGCCTTCTGGCACCACATTCACGGGGCAGCCGTCTTTCTTCGGCCACCTGCCAAGTGGCCCCATATCGCCGCGCTCGTTGCACTCCGCTTGTCAGATTGGCTTAGCGTGGCGCTGATTTCAGCCTGGCCAAATACTAGCGCTGCGGATAGCTGTCTCGCAGACAACAATGTTCCAGCATAGAAATTTGTCCTGCAATGTTCCCTCCTCTTTTCCCACATTGTGTTGCTCTGATGAATGCCTTGAGCATGGAACGACTTAAGCCAGCAAGTATTCCTCGCCGGCCACCTCTCGCTGTGCAAGATGTATGCCGTAGACCCTTTGAACGCTGCCAAGCAAAAAGCAGAGCAGTGACCATAACAGCGAGGAGAGAGCATGCACGAAGCACACTAGTTCTCTCTAGTGCTTTCCGTGCAGAGAGGCGGCAAAGCTGAATGCCGTGTCCGAGCTTCACAACTCGCTGGAGCACAGAAAGGCAAGAATGAAGAGGCAGAACACAGCCTTGGTTTCAGCAGCTTCCGGGACTGCAAAAGTTCAGCAATAGCTCTGTTAAAGCAGAACTCGGCTGAGAATGCTCTCGCAGCTTGGGAAAGCTAGGCGCAGCTGTTGACTAGCTCTGCCCGTGGCCACAGGCTGCTTCTTCCACCTTCACTGTGGCAGAGCTTTTGCGGAACAGAGAGGGCATTCTTCAAGTGCGTGTTCTCCAAGGAGCTGTGAAACAGAGCCTAGCACGCTGTCTCGCTGATACTGGCTTTCGGCAAGCAGGCGTGCCGCACCGCCTACATTCTGCACTTGGGCAGCCTAGTTGCCAGCTTTCGGCAGCTGCTGTCCTAGCAAGGAGGCTCAGGAAGTCAAAGCCATTGCAGGGCAGCACCTTTCTGCTTTGCCCGCCTAAGCGGCGTCACGCTCCCAACAATACTGTGTCCTTTCCCTCTGCACTGCGTCTGCCAAGTTGCTCTCTGCCTCTCGGAGCATAAGGGCAAAGGACAATGTTTTCCACAGCAGGGTAGAAATGGCATTGCTAGCAGGAAAGCTAGATGCCTTGGAACTGTCCCCTTAGCCCTTGCCACTCACTTCAGGCTCGTACGCTGAGCAGAACAGCCTGCTGTTCTGAAGCTTCGCTGGCTGCCGTTCGTGACCAGCTGCGCTTTCCTTCCCAAGGAGGCGAAGCGCCGTCTATTTCTCGCACCGAGCACGCTGCTCCTGGTTTTCGCTTCTGCCGCAACGAGCTCGCTACGAGCACTTTTCTTCTCAACCCTGTGCGCCCTTGCGTTCTGCCTTTCTTGTCTCGTGAATGGAGACGGAAAGCTTCTTGGCTACAACTCGCCTAGAACAACTGCGGCTACACATTAAGCTCACCCGGAACGCCCTGCTGAAACTTTCCTTCTGGCACCACATTCACGGGGCAGCCGTCTTTCTTCGGCCACCTGCCAAGTGGCCCCATATCGCCGCGCTCGTTGCACTCCGCTTGTCAGATTGGCTTACCGCGGCGCCGATTTCAGCCTGGCCAAATACTAGCGCTGCGGAGAGCTGTCTCGCAGGCAAGAATGTTCCAGCATAGAAATTTGTCCTGCAATGTTCCCTCCTCTTTTCCCACATTGTGTTGCTCTGATGAATGCCTTGAGCATGGAACGACTTAAGCCAGCAAGTATTCCTCGCCGGCCACCTCTCGCTGTGCAAGATGTATGCCGTGGACCCTTTGAACGCTGCCAAGCAAAAAGCAGAGCAGTGACCATAACAGCGAGGAGAGAGCATGCACGAAGCACACTAGTTCGGTTTAGTGCTTTCCGTGCAGAGAGGCGGCAAAGCTGAATGCCGTGTCCGAGCTTCACAACTCGCTGGAGCACAGAAAGCCAAGAATGAAGAGGCAGAACACAGCCTTGGTTTCAGCAGCTTCCGGGACTGCAAAAGTTCAGCAACAGCTCTGTCAAAGCAGAACTCGGCTGAGAATGCTCTCGCAGCTTGGGAAAGTTAGGCGCAGCTGTTGACCAGCTCTGCCCGTGGCCACAGGCTGCTTCTTCCACCTTCACTGTGGCAGAGCTTTTGCGGAATAGAGAGGGCATTCTTCAAGTGCGTGTTCTCCAAGGAGCTGTGAAACAGAGCCTAGCACGCTGTCTCGCTGATACTGGCTTTCGGCAAGCAGGCGTGCCGCACCGCCTACATTCTGCACTCTGGCAGCCTAGTTGCCAGCTTTCGGCAGCTGCTGTCCTAGCAAGGAGGCTCAGGAAGTCAAAGCCAGTGCAGGGCGGCACCTTTCTGCTTTGCCCGCCTAAGCGGCGTCACGCTCCCAACAATACTGTGTCCTTTCCCTCTGCACTGCGTCTGCCAAGTTGCTCTCTGCCTCTCGGAGCATAAGGGCAAAGGACAATGTTTTCCACAGCAGGGTAGAAATGGCATTGCTAGCAGGAAAGCTGGATGCCTTGGAACTGTCCCCTTAGCCCTTGCCACTCACTTCAGGCTCGTACGCTGAGCAGAACAGCCTGCTGTTCTGAAGCTTCGCTGGCTGCCGTTCGTGACCAGCTGCGCTTTCCTACCCAAGGAGGCGAAGCGCCGTCTACTTCTCGCACCGAGCACGCTGCTCCTGGCTTTCGCTTCTGCCGCAACGAGCTCGCTACGCGCACTTTTCTTCTCAACCCTGTGCGCCCTTGCGTTCTGCCTTTCTTGTCTCGTGAATGGAGACGGAAAGCTTCTCGGCTACAACTCGCCTAGAACAACTGCGGCTACACATTAAGCTCGCCCAGAACGCCCTGCTGAAACTGGCCTTCTGGCACCACATTCACGGGGCAGCCGTCTTTCTTCGGCCACCTGCCAAGTGGCCCCATATCGCCGCGCTCGTTGCACTCCGCTTGTCAGATTGGCTTAGCGTGGCGCTGATTTCAGCCTGGCCAAATACTAGCGCTGCGGATAGCTGTCTCGCAGACAACAATGTTCCAGCATAGAAATTTGTCCTGCAATGTTCCCTCCTCTTTTCCCACATTGTGTTGCTCTGATGAATGCCTTGAGCATGGAACGACTTAAGCCAGCAAGTATTCCTCGCCGGCCACCTCTCGCTGTGCAAGATGTATGCCGTAGACCCTTTGAACGCTGCCAAGCAAAAAGCAGAGCAGTGACCATAACAGCGAGGAGAGAGCATGCACGAAGCACACTAGTTCTCTCTAGTGCTTTCCGTGCAGAGAGGCGGCAAAGCTGAATGCCGTGTCCGAGCTTCACAACTCGCTGGAGCACAGAAAGCCAAGAATGAAGAGGCAGAACACAGCCTTGGTTTCAGCAGCTTCCGGGACTGCAAAAGTTCAGCAACAGCTCTGTTAAAGCAGAACTCGGCTGAGAATGCTCTCGCAGCTTGGGAAAGCTAGGCGCAGCTGTTGACTAGCTCTGCCCGTGGCCACAGGCTGCTTCTTCCACCTTCACTGTGGCAGAGCTTTTGCGGAACAGAGAGGGCATTCTTCAAGTGCGTGTTCTCCAAGGAGCTGTGAAACAGAGCCTAGCACGCTGTCTCGCTGATACTGGCTTTCGTCAAGCAGGCGTGCCGCACCGCCTACATTCTGCACTCTGGCAGCCTAGTTGCCAGCTTTCGGCAGCTGCTGTCCTAGCAAGGAGGCTCAGGAAGTCAAAGCCATTGCAGGGCGGCACCTTTCTGCTTTGCCCGCCTAAGCGGCGTCACGCTCCCAACAATACTGTGTCCTTTCCCTCTGCACTGCGTCTGCCAAGTTGCTCTCTGCCTCTCGGAGCATAAGGGCAAAGGACAATGTTTTCCACAGCAGGGTAGAAATGGCATTGCTAGCAGGAAAGCTAGATGCCTTGGAACTGTCCCCTTAGCCCTTGCCACTCACTTCAGGCTCGTACGCTGAGCAGAACAGCCTGCTGTTCTGAAGCTTCGCTGGCTGCCGATCGTGACCAGCTGCGCTTTCCTTCCCAAGGAGGCGAAGCGCCGTCTATTTCTCGCACCGAGCACGCTGCTCCTGGTTTTCGCTTCTGCCGCAACGAGCTCGCTACGCGCACTTTTCTTCTCAACCCTGTGCGCCCTTGCGTTCTGCCTTTCTTGTCTCGTGAATGGAGACGGAAAGCTTCTCGGCTACAACTCGCCTAGAACAACTGGGGCTACACATTAAGCTCACCCGGAACGCCCTGCTGAAACTTTCCTTCTGGCACCACATTCACGGGGCAGCCGTCTTTCTTCGGCCACCTGCCAAGTGGCCCCATATTGCCGCGCTCGTTGCACTCCGCTTGTCAGATTGGCTTACCGCGGCGCCGATTTCAGCCTGGCCAAATACTAGCGCTGCGGAGAGCTGTCTCGCAGGCAAGAATGTTCCAGCATAGAAATTTGTCCTGCAATGTTCCCTCCTCTTTTCCCACATTGTGTTGCTCTGATGAATGCCTTGAGCATGGAACGACTTAAGCCAGCAAGTATTCCTCGCCGGCCACCTCTCGCTGTGCAAGATGTATGCCGTGGACCCTTTGAAGGCTGCCAAGCAAAAAGCAGAGCAGTGACCATAACAGCGAGGAGAGAGCATGCACGAAGCACACTAGTTCGGTCTAGTGCTTTCCGTGCAGAGAGGCGGCAAATCTGAATGCCGTGTCCGAGCTTCACAACTCGCTGGAGCACAGAAAGCCAAGAATGAAGAGGCAGAACACAGCCTTGGTTTCAGCAGCTTCCGGGACTGCAGAATTTCAGCAATAGATCTGTCAAAGCAGAACTCGGCTGAGAATGCTCTCGCAGCTTGGGAAAGTTAGGCGCAGCTGTTGACCAGCTCTGCCCGTGGCCACAGGCTGCTTCTTCCACCTTCACTGTGGCAGAGCTTTTGCGGAACAGAGACGGCATTCTTCAAGTGCGTGTTCTCCAAGGAGCTGTGAAACAGAGCCTAGCACGCTGTCTCGCTGATACTGGCATTCGGCAAGCAGGCGTGCCGCACCGCCTACATTCTGCACTCTGGCAGCCTAGTTGCCAGCTTTCGGCAGCTGCTGTCCTAGCAAGGAGGCTCAGGAAGTCAAAGCCAGTGCAGGGCGGCACCTTTCTGCTTTGCCCGCCGAAGCGGCGTCACGCTCCCACGGATACGGTGTCCTTTCCCTCTGCAGTGCGTCTGCCGAGTTGCTCTCTGCATCTCGGAGCATAAGGGCAAAGGACAATGTTTTCCACAGCAGGGTAGAAATGGCATTGCTAGCCGGAAAGC
Source organism: Cinclus cinclus (assembly GCF_963662255.1). Classification (NCBI taxonomy): domain Eukaryota; kingdom Metazoa; phylum Chordata; class Aves; order Passeriformes; family Cinclidae; genus Cinclus; species Cinclus cinclus. Next base: position 1,008,502 of record NW_026912054.1, on the reverse strand, counting down.
TAGATGCCTTGGAACTGTCCCCTTAGCCCTTGCCACTCACTTCAGGCTCGTACGCTGAGCAGAACAGCCTGCTGTTCTGAAGCTTCGCTGGCTGTCGTTCGTGCCCAGACGCGATTTCCTTCCCAAGGAGGCGAAGCGCCGTCTACTTCTCGCAGCGAGCACGCTGCTCCTGGCGTTCGCTTCTGCCGCAACGAGCTCGCTACGCGCATTTTTCTTCTCAACCCTGTGCGCCCTTGCTTTCTGCCTTTCTTGTCTCGTGAATGGAGACGGAAAGCTTCTCGGCTACAACTCGCCTAGAACAACTGCGGCTACACATTAAGCTCGACCGGAACGCCCTGCTGAACTTGCCTTCTGGCACCACATTCACGGGGCAGCCGTCTTTCTTCGGCCACCTGCCAAATGGCCCCATATCGCCGCGCTCGTTGCACTCCGCTTGTCAGATTGGCTTACCGCGGCGCTGATTTCAGCCTGGCCAAATACTAGCGCTGCGGATAGCTGTCTCGCAGACAACAATGTTCCAGCATAGAAATTTGTCCTGCAATGTTCCCTCCTCTTTTCCCACATTGTGTTGCTCTGATGAATGCCTTGAGCATGGAACGACTTAAGCCAGCAAGTATTCCTCGCCGGCCACCTCTCGCTGTGCAAGATGTATGCCGTGGACCCTTTGAATGCTGAAAAGCAAAAAGCAGAGCAGTGACCATAACAGCGAGGAGAGAGCATGCACGAAGCACACTAGTTCTCTCTAGTGCTTTCCGTGCAGAGAGGCGGCAAAGCTGAATGCCATGTCCGAGCTTCACAACTCGCTGGAGCACAGAAAGCCAAGAATGAAGAGGCAGAACACAGCCTTGGTTTCAGCAGCTTCCGGGACTGCAAAAGTTCAGCAATAGCTCTGTTAAAGCAGAACTCGGCTGAGAATGCTCTCGCAGCTTGGGAAAGCTAGGCACAGCTGTTGACCAGCTCTGCCCGTGGCCACAGGCTGCTTCTTCCACCTTCACTGTGGCAGAGCTTTTGCGGAACAGAGAGGGTATTCTTCAAGTGCGTGTTCTCCAAGGAGCTGTGAAACAGAGCCTAGCACGCTGTCTCGCTGATACTGGCTTTCGGCAAGCAGGCGTGCCGCACCGCCTACATTCTGCACTCTGGCAGCCTAGTTGCCAGCTTTCGGCAGCTGCTGTCCTAGCAAGGAGGCTCAGGAAGTCAAAGCCAGTGCAGGGCGGCACCTTTCTGCTTTGCCCGCCTAAGCGGTGACACGCTGCCACGGATACGGTGTCCTTTCCCTCTGCACTGCGTCTGCCGAGTTGCTATCTGCATCTCGGAGCATAAGGGCAAAGGACAATGTTTTCCACAGCAGGGTAGAAATGGCATTGCTAGCAGGAAAGCTGGATGCCTTGGAACTGTCCCCTTAGCCCTTGCCACTCACTTCAGGCTCGTACGCTGAGCAGAACAGCCTGCTGTTCTGAAGCTTCGCTGGCTGCCGTTCGTGACCAGCTGCGCTTTCCTACCCAAGGAGGCGAAGCGCCGTCTACTTCTCGCACCGAGCACGCTGCTCCTGGCTTTCGCTTCTGCCGCAACGAGCTCGCTACGCGCACTTTTCTTCTCAACCCTGTGCGCCCTTGCGTTCTGCCTTTCTTGTCTCGTGAATGGAGACGGAAAGCTTCTCGGCTACAACTCGCCTAGAACAACTGCGGCTACACATTAAGCTCGCCCAGAACGCCCTGCTGAAACTGGCCTTCTGGCACCACATTCACGGGGCAGCCGTCTTTCTTCGGCCACCTGCCAAGTGGCCCCATATCGCCGCGCTCGTTGCACTCCGCTTGTCAGATTGGCTTAGCGTGGCGCTGATTTCAGCCTGGCCAAATACTAGCGCTGCGGATAGCTGTCTCGCAGACAACAATGTTCCAGCATAGAAATTTGTCCTGCAATGTTCCCTCCTCTTTTCCCACATTGTGTTGCTCTGATGAATGCCTTGAGCATGGAACGACTTAAGCCAGCAAGTATTCCTCGCCGGCCACCTCTCGCTGTGCAAGATGTATGCCGTAGACCCTTTGAACGCTGCCAAGCAAAAAGCAGAGCAGTGACCATAACAGCGAGGAGAGAGCATGCACGAAGCACACTAGTTCTCTCTAGTGCTTTCCGTGCAGAGAGGCGGCAAAGCTGAATGCCGTGTCCGAGCTTCACAACTCGCTGGAGCACAGAAAGCCAAGAATGAAGAGGCAGAACACAGCCTTGGTTTCAGCAGCTTCCGGGACTGCAAAAGTTCAGCAATAGCTCTGTTAAAGCAGAACTCGGCTGAGAATGCTCTCGCAGCTTGGGAAAGCTAGGCGCAGCTGTTGACTAGCTCTGCCCGTGGCCACAGGCTGCTTCTTCCACCTTCACTGTGGCAGAGCTTTTGCGGAACAGAGAGGGCATTCTTCAAGTGCGTGTTCTCCAAGGAGCTGTGAAACAGAGCCTAGCACGCTGTCTCGCTGATACTGGCTTTCGGCAAGCAGGCGTGCCGCACCGCCTACATTCTGCACTTGGGCAGCCTAGTTGCCAGCTTTCGGCAGCTGCTGTCCTAGCAAGGAGGCTCAGGAAGTCAAAGCCAGTGCAGGGCGGCACCTTTCTGCTTTGCCCGCCTAAGCGGCGTCACGCTCCCAACAATACTGTGTCCTTTCCCTCTGCACTGCGTCTGCCAAGTTGCTCTCTGCCTCTCGGAGCATAAGGGCAAAGGACAATGTTTTCCACAGCAGGGTAGAAATGGCATTGCTAGCAGGAAAGCTAGATGCCTTGGAACTGTCCCCTTAGCCCTTGCCACTCACTTCAGGCTCGTACGCTGAGCAGAACAGCCTGCTGTTCTGAAGCTTCGCTGGCTGCCGATCGTGACCAGCTGCGCTTTCCTTCCCAAGGAGGCGAAGCGCCGTCTATTTCTCGCACCGAGCACGCTGCTCCTGGTTTTCGCTTCTGCCGCAACGAGCTCGCTACGCGCACTTTTCTTCTCAACCCTGTGCGCCCTTGCGTTCTGCCTTTCTTGTCTCGTGAATGGAGACGGAAAGCTTCTCGGCTACAACTCGCCTAGAACAACTGGGGCTACACATTAAGCTCGCCCAGAACGCCCTGCTGAAACTGGCCTTCTGGCACCACATTCACGGGGCAGCCGTCTTTCTTCGGCCACCTGCCAAGTGGCCCCATATCGCCGCGCTCGTTGCACTCCGCTTGTCAGATTGGCTTAGCGTGGCGCTGATTTCAGCCTGGCCAAATACTAGCGCTGCGGATAGCTGTCTCGCAGACAACAATGTTCCAGCATAGAAATTTGTCCTGCAATGTTCCCTCCTCTTTTCCCACATTGTGTTGCTCTGATGAATGCCTTGAGCATGGAACGACTTAAGCCAGCAAGTATTCCTCGCCGGCCACCTCTCGCTGTGCAAGATGTATGCCGTAGACCCTTTGAACGCTGCCAAGCAAAAAGCAGAGCAGTGACCATAACAGCGAGGAGAGAGCATGCACGAAGCACACTAGTTCTCTCTAGTGCTTTCCGTGCAGAGAGGCGGCAAAGCTGAATGCCGTGTCCGAGCTTCACAACTCGCTGGAGCACAGAAAGCCAAGAATGAAGAGGCAGAACACAGCCTTGGTTTCAGCAGCTTCCGGGACTGCAAAAGTTCAGCAACAGCTCTGTCAAAGCAGAACTCGGCTGAGAATGCTCTCGCAGCTTGGGAAAGCTAGGCGCAGCTGTTGACTAGCTCTGCCCGTGGCCACAGGCTGCTTCTTCCACCTTCACTGTGGCAGAGCTTTTGCGGAACAGAGAGGGCATTCTTCAAGTGCGTGTTCTCCAAGGAGCTGTGAAACAGAGCCTAGCACGCTGTCTCGCTGATACTGGCTTTCGGCAAGCAGGCGTGCCGCACCGCCTACATTCTGCACTTGGGCAGCCTAGTTGCCAGCTTTCGGCAGCTGCTGTCCTAGCAAGGAGGCTCAGGAAGTCAAAGCCATTGCAGGGCAGCACCTTTCTGCTTTGCCCGCCTAAGCGGCGTCACGCTCCCAACAATACTGTGTCCTTTCCCTCTGCACTGCGTCTGCCAAGTTGCTCTCTGCCTCTCGGAGCATAAGGGCAAAGGACAATGTTTTCCACAGCAGGGTAGAAATGGCATTGCTAGCAGGAAAGCTAGATGCCTTGGAACTGTCCCCTTAGCCCTTGCCACTCACTTCAGGCTCGTACGCTGAGCAGAACAGCCTGCTGTTCTGAAGCTTCGCTGGCTGCCGTTCGTGACCAGCTGCGCTTTCCTTCCCAAGGAGGCGAAGCGCCGTCTATTTCTCGCACCGAGCACGCTGCTCCTGGTTTTCGCTTCTGCCGCAACGAGCTCGCTACGAGCACTTTTCTTCTCAACCCTGTGCGCCCTTGCGTTCTGCCTTTCTTGTCTCGTGAATGGAGACGGAAAGCTTCTTGGCTACAACTCGCCTAGAACAACTGCGGCTACACATTAAGCTCACCCGGAACGCCCTGCTGAAACTTTCCTTCTGGCACCACATTCACGGGGCAGCCGTCTTTCTTCGGCCACCTGCCAAGTGGCCCCATATCGCCGCGCTCGTTGCACTCCGCTTGTCAGATTGGCTTACCGCGGCGCCGATTTCAGCCTGGCCAAATACTAGCGCTGCGGAGAGCTGTCTCGCAGGCAAGAATGTTCCAGCATAGAAATTTGTCCTGCAATGTTCCCTCCTCTTTTCCCACATTGTGTTGCTCTGATGAATGCCTTGAGCATGGAACGACTTAAGCCAGCAAGTATTCCTCGCCGGCCACCTCTCGCTGTGCAAGATGTATGCCGTGGACCCTTTGAACGCTGCCAAGCAAAAAGCAGAGCAGTGACCATAACAGCGAGGAGAGAGCATGCACGAAGCACACTAGTTCGGTTTAGTGCTTTCCGTGCAGAGAGGCGGCAAAGCTGAATGCCGTGTCCGAGCTTCACAACTCGCTGGAGCACAGAAAGCCAAGAATGAAGAGGCAGAACACAGCCTTGGTTTCAGCAGCTTCCGGGACTGCAAAAGTTCAGCAACAGCTCTGTCAAAGCAGAACTCGGCTGAGAATGCTCTCGCAGCTTGGGAAAGTTAGGCGCAGCTGTTGACCAGCTCTGCCCGTGGCCACAGGCTGCTTCTTCCACCTTCACTGTGGCAGAGCTTTTGCGGAATAGAGAGGGCATTCTTCAAGTGCGTGTTCTCCAAGGAGCTGTGAAACAGAGCCTAGCACGCTGTCTCGCTGATACTGGCTTTCGGCAAGCAGGCGTGCCGCACCGCCTACATTCTGCACTCTGGCAGCCTAGTTGCCAGCTTTCGGCAGCTGCTGTCCTAGCAAGGAGGCTCAGGAAGTCAAAGCCAGTGCAGGGCGGCACCTTTCTGCTTTGCCCGCCTAAGCGGCGTCACGCTCCCAACAATACTGTGTCCTTTCCCTCTGCACTGCGTCTGCCAAGTTGCTCTCTGCCTCTCGGAGCATAAGGGCAAAGGACAATGTTTTCCACAGCAGGGTAGAAATGGCATTGCTAGCAGGAAAGCTGGATGCCTTGGAACTGTCCCCTTAGCCCTTGCCACTCACTTCAGGCTCGTACGCTGAGCAGAACAGCCTGCTGTTCTGAAGCTTCGCTGGCTGCCGTTCGTGACCAGCTGCGCTTTCCTACCCAAGGAGGCGAAGCGCCGTCTACTTCTCGCACCGAGCACGCTGCTCCTGGCTTTCGCTTCTGCCGCAACGAGCTCGCTACGCGCACTTTTCTTCTCAACCCTGTGCGCCCTTGCGTTCTGCCTTTCTTGTCTCGTGAATGGAGACGGAAAGCTTCTCGGCTACAACTCGCCTAGAACAACTGCGGCTACACATTAAGCTCGCCCAGAACGCCCTGCTGAAACTGGCCTTCTGGCACCACATTCACGGGGCAGCCGTCTTTCTTCGGCCACCTGCCAAGTGGCCCCATATCGCCGCGCTCGTTGCACTCCGCTTGTCAGATTGGCTTAGCGTGGCGCTGATTTCAGCCTGGCCAAATACTAGCGCTGCGGATAGCTGTCTCGCAGACAACAATGTTCCAGCATAGAAATTTGTCCTGCAATGTTCCCTCCTCTTTTCCCACATTGTGTTGCTCTGATGAATGCCTTGAGCATGGAACGACTTAAGCCAGCAAGTATTCCTCGCCGGCCACCTCTCGCTGTGCAAGATGTATGCCGTAGACCCTTTGAACGCTGCCAAGCAAAAAGCAGAGCAGTGACCATAACAGCGAGGAGAGAGCATGCACGAAGCACACTAGTTCTCTCTAGTGCTTTCCGTGCAGAGAGGCGGCAAAGCTGAATGCCGTGTCCGAGCTTCACAACTCGCTGGAGCACAGAAAGCCAAGAATGAAGAGGCAGAACACAGCCTTGGTTTCAGCAGCTTCCGGGACTGCAAAAGTTCAGCAACAGCTCTGTTAAAGCAGAACTCGGCTGAGAATGCTCTCGCAGCTTGGGAAAGCTAGGCGCAGCTGTTGACTAGCTCTGCCCGTGGCCACAGGCTGCTTCTTCCACCTTCACTGTGGCAGAGCTTTTGCGGAACAGAGAGGGCATTCTTCAAGTGCGTGTTCTCCAAGGAGCTGTGAAACAGAGCCTAGCACGCTGTCTCGCTGATACTGGCTTTCGTCAAGCAGGCGTGCCGCACCGCCTACATTCTGCACTCTGGCAGCCTAGTTGCCAGCTTTCGGCAGCTGCTGTCCTAGCAAGGAGGCTCAGGAAGTCAAAGCCATTGCAGGGCGGCACCTTTCTGCTTTGCCCGCCTAAGCGGCGTCACGCTCCCAACAATACTGTGTCCTTTCCCTCTGCACTGCGTCTGCCAAGTTGCTCTCTGCCTCTCGGAGCATAAGGGCAAAGGACAATGTTTTCCACAGCAGGGTAGAAATGGCATTGCTAGCAGGAAAGCTAGATGCCTTGGAACTGTCCCCTTAGCCCTTGCCACTCACTTCAGGCTCGTACGCTGAGCAGAACAGCCTGCTGTTCTGAAGCTTCGCTGGCTGCCGATCGTGACCAGCTGCGCTTTCCTTCCCAAGGAGGCGAAGCGCCGTCTATTTCTCGCACCGAGCACGCTGCTCCTGGTTTTCGCTTCTGCCGCAACGAGCTCGCTACGCGCACTTTTCTTCTCAACCCTGTGCGCCCTTGCGTTCTGCCTTTCTTGTCTCGTGAATGGAGACGGAAAGCTTCTCGGCTACAACTCGCCTAGAACAACTGGGGCTACACATTAAGCTCACCCGGAACGCCCTGCTGAAACTTTCCTTCTGGCACCACATTCACGGGGCAGCCGTCTTTCTTCGGCCACCTGCCAAGTGGCCCCATATTGCCGCGCTCGTTGCACTCCGCTTGTCAGATTGGCTTACCGCGGCGCCGATTTCAGCCTGGCCAAATACTAGCGCTGCGGAGAGCTGTCTCGCAGGCAAGAATGTTCCAGCATAGAAATTTGTCCTGCAATGTTCCCTCCTCTTTTCCCACATTGTGTTGCTCTGATGAATGCCTTGAGCATGGAACGACTTAAGCCAGCAAGTATTCCTCGCCGGCCACCTCTCGCTGTGCAAGATGTATGCCGTGGACCCTTTGAAGGCTGCCAAGCAAAAAGCAGAGCAGTGACCATAACAGCGAGGAGAGAGCATGCACGAAGCACACTAGTTCGGTCTAGTGCTTTCCGTGCAGAGAGGCGGCAAATCTGAATGCCGTGTCCGAGCTTCACAACTCGCTGGAGCACAGAAAGCCAAGAATGAAGAGGCAGAACACAGCCTTGGTTTCAGCAGCTTCCGGGACTGCAGAATTTCAGCAATAGATCTGTCAAAGCAGAACTCGGCTGAGAATGCTCTCGCAGCTTGGGAAAGTTAGGCGCAGCTGTTGACCAGCTCTGCCCGTGGCCACAGGCTGCTTCTTCCACCTTCACTGTGGCAGAGCTTTTGCGGAACAGAGACGGCATTCTTCAAGTGCGTGTTCTCCAAGGAGCTGTGAAACAGAGCCTAGCACGCTGTCTCGCTGATACTGGCATTCGGCAAGCAGGCGTGCCGCACCGCCTACATTCTGCACTCTGGCAGCCTAGTTGCCAGCTTTCGGCAGCTGCTGTCCTAGCAAGGAGGCTCAGGAAGTCAAAGCCATTGCAGGGCGGCACCTTTCTGCTTTGCCCGCCTAAGCGGCGTCACGCTCCAACGGATACGGTGTCCTTTCCCTCTGCACTGCGTCTGCCGAGTTGCTCTCTGCCTCTCGGAGCATAAGGGCAAAGGACAATGTTTTCCACAGCAGGGTAGAAATGGCATTGCTAGCCGGAAAGCTAGATGCCTTGGAACTGTCCCCTTAGCTCTTGCCACTCACTTCAGACTCGTACGCTGAGCAGAACAGCCTGCTGTTCTGAAGCTTCGCTGGCTGCCGTTCGTGACCAGCTGCGCTTTCCTTCCCAAGGAGGCGAAGCGCCGTCTATTTCTCGCACCGAGCACGCTGCTCCTGGTTTTCGCTTCTGCCGCAACGAGCTCGCTACGCGCATTTTTCTTCTCAACCCTGTGCGCCCTTGCGTTCTGCCTTTCTTGTCTCGTGAATGGAGACGGAAAGCTTCTTGGCTACAACTCGCCTAGAACAACTGCGGCTACACATTAAGCTCGACCGGAACGCCCTGCTGAACTTACCTTCTGGCACCACATTCACGGGGCAGCCGTCTTTCTTCGGCCACCTGCCAAATGGCCCCATATCGCCGCGCTCGTTGCACTCCGCTTGTCAGATTGGCTTAGCGTGGCGCTGATTTCAGCCTGGCCAAATACTAGCGCTGCGGATAGCTGTCTCGCAGACAACAATGTTCCAGCATAGAAATTTGTCCTGCAATGTTCCCTCCTCTTTTCCCACATTGTGTTGCTCTGATGAATGCCTTGAGCATGGAACGACTTAAGCCAGCAAGTATTCCTCGCCGGCCACCTCTCGCTGTGCAAGATGTATGCCTTGGACCCTTTGAATGCTGCCAAGCAAAAAGCAGAGCAGTGACCATAACAGCGAGGAGAGAGCATGCACGAAGCACACTAGTTCTCTCTAGTGCTTTCCGTGCAGAGAGGCGGCAAAGCTGAATGCCATGTCCGAGCTTCACAACTCGCTGGAGCACAGAAAGCCAAGAATGAAGAGGCAGAACACAGCCTTGGTTTCAGCAGCTTCCGGGACTGCAAAAGTTCAGCAATAGCTCTGTTAAAGCAGAACTCGGCTGAGAATGCTCTCGCAGCTTGGGAAAGCTAGGCACAGCTGTTGACCAGCTCTGCCCGTGGCCACAGGCTGCTTCTTCCACCTTCACTGTGGCAGAGCTTTTGCGGAACAGAGAGGGTATTCTTCAAGTGCGTGTTCTCCAAGGAGCTGTGAAACAGAGCCTAGCACGCTGTCTCGCTGATACTGGCTTTCGGCAAGCAGGCGTGCCGCACCGCCTACATTCTGCACTTGGGCAGCCTAGTTGCCAGCTTTCGGCAGCTGCTGTCCTAGCAAGGAGGCTCAGGAAGTCAAAGCCAGTGCAGGGCGGCACCTTTCTGCTTTGCCCGCCTAAGCGGCGACACGCTCCCACGGATACGGTGTCCTTTCCCTCTGCACTGCGTCTGCCGAGTTGCTCTCTGCATCTCGGAGCATAAGGGCAAAGGACAATGTTTTCCACAGCAGGGTAGAAATGGCATTGCTAGCAGGAAAGCTGGATGCCTTGGAACTGTCCCCTTAGCCCTTGCCACTCACTTCAGGCTCGTACACTGAGCAGAACAGCCTGCTGTTCTGAAGCTTCGCTGGCTGCCGTTCGTGACCAGCTGCGCTTTCCTACCCAAGGAGGCGAAGCGCCGTCTACTTCTCGCACCGAGCACGCTGCTCCTGGCTTTCGCTTCTGCCGCAACGAGCTCGCTACGCGCACTTTTCTTCTCAACCCTGTGCGCCCTTGCGTTCTGCCTTTCTTGTCTCGTGAATGGAGACGGAAAGCTTCTCGGCTACAACTCGCCTAGAACAACTGCGGCTACACATTAAGCTCGCCCAGAACGCCCTGCTGAAACTGGCCTTCTGGCACCACATTCACGGGGCAGCCGTCTTTCTTCGGCCACCTGCCAAGTGGCCCCATATTGCCGCGCTCGTTGCACTCCGCTTGTCAGATTGGCTTACCGTGGCGCTGATTTCAGCCTGGCCAAATACTAGCGCCGCAGAGAGCTGTCTCGCAGACAAGAATGTTCCAGCATAGAAATTTGTCCTGCGATGTAATCTCCTCTTTTCCCACATTGTGTTGCTCTGATGAATGCCTTGAGCATGGAACGACTTAAGCCAGCAAGTATTCCTCGCCGGCCACCTCTCGCTGTGCAAGATGTATGCCGTAGACCCTTTGAACGCTGCCAAGCAAAAAGCAGAGCAGTGACCATAACAGCGAGGAGAGAGCATGCACGAAGCACACTAGTTCTGTCTAGTGCTTTCCGTGCAGAGAGGCGGCAAAGCTGAATGCCGTGTCCGAGCTTTACAACTCGCTGGAGCACAGAAAGCCAAGAATGAAGAGGCAGAACACAGCCTTGGTTTCAGCAGCTTCTGGGACTGCAAAAGTTCAGCAATAGCTCTGTCAAAGCAGAACTCGGCTGAGAATGCTCTCGAAGCTTGGGAAAGTTAGGCGCAGCTGTTGACCACTCTGCCCGTGGCCACAGGCTGCTTCTTCCACCTTCACTGTGGCAGAGCTTTTGCGGAACAGAGAGGGCATTCTTCAAGTGCGTGTTCTCCAAGGAGCTGTGAAACAGAGCCTAGCACGCTGTCTCGCTGATACTGGCTTTCGGCAAGCAGGCGTGCCGCACCGCCTACATTCTGCACTCTGGCAGCCTAGTTGCCAGCTTTCGGCAGCTGCTGTCCTAGCAAGGAGGCTCAGGAAGTCAAAGCCAGTGCAGGGCGGCACCTTTCTGCTTTGCCCGCCTAAGCGGCGACACGCTCCCACGGATACGGTGTCCTTTCCCTCTGCACTGCGTCTGCCGAGTTGCTCTCTGCATCTCGGAGCATAAGGGCAAAGGACAATGTTTTCCACAGCAGGGTAGAAATGGCATTGCTAGCAGGAAAGCTGGATGCCTTGGAACTGTCCCCTTAGCCCTTGCCACTCACTTCAGGCTCGTACACTGAGCAGAACAGCCTGCTGTTCTGAAGCTTCGCTGGCTGCCGTTCGTGACCAGCTGCGCTTTCCTACCCAAGGAGGCGAAGCGCCGTCTACTTCTCGCACCGAGCACGCTGCTCCTGGCTTTCGCTTCTGCCGCAACGAGCTCGCTACGCGCACTTTTCTTCTCAACCCTGTGCGCCCTTGCGTTCTGCCTTTCTTGTCTCGTGAATGGAGACGGAAAGCTTCTCGGCTACAACTCGCCTAGAACAACTGCGGCTACACATTAAGCTCGCCCAGAACGCCCTGCTGAAACTGGCCTTCTGGCACCACATTCACGGGGCAGCCGTCTTTCTTCGGCCACCTGCCAAGTGGCCCCATATTGCCGCGCTCGTTGCACTCCGCTTGTCAGATTGGCTTACCGTGGCGCTGATTTCAGCCTGGCCAAATACTAGCGCCGCAGAGAGCTGTCTCGCAGACAAGAATGTTCCAGCATAGAAATTTGTCCTGCGATGTAATCTCCTCTTTTCCCACATTGTGTTGCTCTGATGAATGCCTTGAGCATGGAACGACTTAAGCCAGCAAGTATTCCTCGCCGGCCACCTCTCGCTGTGCAAGATGTATGCCGTAGACCCTTTGAACGCTGCCAAGCAAAAAGCAGAGCAGTGACCATAACAGCGAGGAGAGAGCATGCACGAAGCACACTAGTTCTGTCTAGTGCTTTCCGTGCAGAGAGGCGGCAAAGCTGAATGCCGTGTCCGAGCTTTACAACTCGCTGGAGCACAGAAAGCCAAGAATGAAGAGGCAGAACACAGCCTTGGTTTCAGCAGCTTCTGGGACTGCAAAAGTTCAGCAATAGCTCTGTCAAAGCAGAACTCGGCTGAGAATGCTCTCGAAGCTTGGGAAAGTTAGGCGCAGCTGTTGACCACTCTGCCCGTGGCCACAGGCTGCTTCTTCCACCTTCACTGTGGCAGAGCTTTTGCGGAACAGAGAGGGCATTCTTCAAGTGCGTGTTCTCCAAGGAGCTGTGAAACAGAGCCTAGCACGCTGTCTCGCTGATACTGGCTTTCGGCAAGCAGGCGTGCCAGACCGCCTACATTCTGCACTCTGGCAGCCTAGTTGCCAGCTTTCGGCAGCTGCTGTCCTAGCAAGGAGGCTCAGGAAGTCAAAGCCATTGCAGGGCGGCACCTTTCTGCTTTGCCCGCCTAAGCGGCGACACGCTCCCACGGATACGGTGTCCTTTCCCTCTGCACTGTGTCTACCGACGTGCTCTCTGCATCTCGGAGCATAAGGGCAAAGGACAATGTTTTCCACAGCAGGGTAGAAATGGCATTGCTAGCAGGAAAGCTAGATGCCTTGGAACTGTCCCCTTAGCCCTTGCCACTCACTTCAGGCTCGTACGCTGAGCAGAACAGCCTGCTGTTCTGAAGCTTCGCTGGCTGCCGTTCGTGACCAGCTGTGCTTTCCTTCCCAAGGAGGCGAAGCGCCGTCTATTTCTCGCACCGAGCACGCTGCTCCTGGCTTTCGCTTCTGCCGCAACGAGCTCGCTACGCGCACTTTTCTTCTCAACACTGTATACAATTGCGTTCTGCCTTTCTTGTCTCGTGAATGGAGACGGAAAGCTTCTCGGCTACAACTCGCCTAGAACAACTGCGGCTACACATTAAGCTCGCCCAGAACGCCCTGCTGAACTGGCCTTCTGGCACCACATTCACGGGGCAGCCGTCTTACTTCGGCCACCTGCCAAGTGGCCCCATATCGCCGCGCTCGTTGCACTCCGCTTGTCAGATTGGCTTAGCGTGGCGCTGATTTCAGCCTGGCCAAATACTAGCGCTGCGGATAGCTGTCTCGCAGACAACAATGTTCCAGCATAGAAATTTGTCCTGCAATGTTCCCTCCTCTTTTCCCACATTGTGTTGCTCTGATGAATGCCTTGAGCATGGAACGACTTAAGCCAGCAAGTATTCCTCGCCGGCCACCTCTCGCTGTGCAAGATGTATGCCGTGGACCCTTTGAATGCTGCCAAGCAAAAAGCAGAGCAGTGACCATAACAGCGAGGAGAGAGCATGCACGAAGCACACTAGTTCTCTCTAGTGCTTTCCGTGCAGAGAGGCGGCAAAGCTGAATGCCATGTCCGAGCTTCACAACTCGCTGGAGCACAGAAAGCCAAGAATGAAGAGGCAGAACACAGCCTTGGTTTCAGCAGCTTCCGGGACTGCAAAAGTTCAGCAATAGCTCTGTTAAAGCAGAACTCGGCTGAGAATGCTCTCGCAGCTTGGGAAAGCTAGGCGCAGCTGTTGACTAGCTCTGCCCGTGGCCACAGGCTGCTTCTTCCACCTTCACTGTGGCAGAGCTTTTGCGGAACAGAGAGGGCATTCTTCAAGTGCGTGTTCTCCAAGGAGCTGTGAAACAGAGCCTAGCACGCTGTCTCGCTGATACTGGCTTTCGGCAAGCAGGCGTGCCGCACCGCCTACATTCTGCACTTGGGCAGCCTAGTTGCCAGCTTTCGGCAGCTGCTGTCCTAGCAAGGAGGCTCAGGAAGTCAAAGCCATTGCAGGGCGGCACCTTTCTGCTTTGCCCGCCTAAGCGGCGTCACGCTCCCAACAATACTGTGTCCTTTCCCTCTGCACTGCGTCTGCCAAGTTGCTCTCGGCCTCTCGGAGCATAAGGGCAAAGGACAATGTTTTCCACAGCAGGGTAGAAATGGCATTGCTAGCAGGAAAGCTAGATGCCTTGGAACTGTCCCCTTAGCCCTTGCCACTCACTTCAGGCTCGTACGCTGAGCAGAACAGCCTGCTGTTCTGAAGCTTCGCTGGCTGCCGATCGTGACCAGCTGCGCTTTCCTTCCCAAGGAGGCGAAGCGCCGTCTATTTCTCGCACCGAGCACGCTGCTCCTGGTTTTCGCTTCTGCCGCAACGAGCTCGCTACGCGCACTTTTCTTCTCAACCCTGTGCGCCCTTGCGTTCTGCCTTTCTTGTCTCGTGAATGGAGACGGAAAGCTTCTCGGCTACAACTCGCCTAGAACAACTGGGGCTACACATTAAGCTCACCCGGAACGCCCTGCTGAAACTTTCCTTCTGGCACCACATTCACGGGGCACCCGTCTTTCTTCGGCCACCTGCCAAGTGGCCCCATATCGCCGCGCTCGTTGCACTCCGCTTGTCAGATTGGCTTACCGCGGCGCCGATTTCAGCCTGGCCAAATACTAGCGCTGCGGAGAGCTGTCTCGCAGGCAAGAATGTTCCAGCATAGAAATTTGTCCTGCAATGTTCCCTCCTCTTTTCCCACATTGTGTTGCTCTGATGAATGCCTTGAGCATGGAACGACTTAAGCCAGCAAGTATTCCTCGCCGGCCACCTCTCGCTGTGCAAGATGTATGCCGTGGACCCTTTGAACGCTGCCAAGCAAAAAGCAGAGCAGTGACCATAACAGCGAGGAGAGAGCATGCACGAAGCACACTAGTTCTGTTTAGTGCTTTCCGTGCAGAGAGGCGGCAAATCTGAATGCCGTGTCCGAGCTTCACAACTCGCTGGAGCACAGAAAGCCAAGAATGAAGAGGCAGAACACAGCCTTGGTTTCAGCAGCTTCCGGGACTGCAAAAGTTCAGCAACAGCTCTGTCAAAGCAGAACTCGGCTGAGAATGCTCTCGCAGCTTGGGAAAGTTAGGCGCAGCTGTTGACCAGCTCTGCCCGTGGCCACAGGCTGCTTCTTCCACCTTCACTGTGGCAGAGCTTTTGCGGAATAGAGACGGCATTCTTCAAGTGCGTGTTCTCCAAGGAGCTGTGAAACAGAGCCTAGCACGCTGTCTCGCTGATACTGGCTTTCGGCAAGCAGGCGTTCCAGACAGCCTAAATTCTGCACTCGGGCAGCCTAGTTGCCAGCTTTCGGCAGCTGCTGTCCTAGCAAGGAGGCTCAGGAAGTCAAAGCCAGTGCAGGGCGGCCCCTTTCTGCTTTGCCCGCCTAAGCGGCGTCACGCTCCCACGGATACGGTGTCCTTTCCCTCTGCACTGCGTCTGCCGAGTTGCTCTCTGCCTCTCGGAGCATAAGGGCAAAGGACAATGTTTTCCACAGCAGGGTAGAAATGGCATTGCTAGCAGGAAAGCTAGATGCCTTGGAACTGTCCCCTTAGCCCTTGCCACTCACTTCAGGCTCGTACGCTGAGCAGAACAGCCTGCTGTTCTGAAGCTTCGCTGGCTGCCGTTCGTGACCAGCTGCGCTTTCCTACCCAAGGAGGCGAAGCGCCGTCTACTTCTCGCACCGAGCACGCTGCTCCTGGCTTTCGCTTCTGCCGCAACGAGCTCGCTACGCGCACTTTTCTTCTCAACCCTGTGCGCCCTTGCGTTCTGCCTTTCTTGTCTCGTGAATGGAGACGGAAAGCTTCTCGGCTACAACTCGCCTAGAACAACTGCGGCTACACATTAAGCTCGCCCAGAACGCCCTGCTGAAACTTGCCTTCTGGCACCACATTCACGGGGCAGCCGTCTTTCTTCGGCCACCTGCCAAGTGGCCCCATATTGCCACGCTCGTTGCACTCCGCTTGTCAGATTGGCTTACCGCGGCGCCGATTTCAGCCTGGCCAAATACTAGCGCCGCGGAGAGCTGTCTCGCAGACAAGAATGTTCCAGCATAGAAATTTGTCCTGCGATGTAATCTCCTCTTTTCCCACATTGTGTTGCTCTGATGAATGCCTTGAGCATGGAACGACTTAAGCCAGCAAGTATTCCTCGCCGGCCACCTCTCGCTGTGCAAGATGTATGCCGTGGACCCTTTGAACGCTGCCAAGCAAAAAGCAGAGCAGTGACCATAACAGCGAGGAGAGAGCATGCACGAAGCACACTAGTTCTCTCTAGTGCTTTCCGTGCAGAGAGGCGGCAAAGCTGAATGCCGTGTCCGAGCTTTACAACTCGCTGGAGCACAGAAAGCCAAGAATGAAGAGGCAGAACACAGCCTTGGTTTCAGCAGCTTCCGGGACTGCAAAAGTTCAGCAATAGCTCTGTAAAAGCAGAACTCGGCTGAGAATGCTCTCGAAGCTTGGGAAAGTTAGGCGCAGCTGTTGACCAGCTCTGCCCGTGGCCACAGGCTGCTTCTTCCACCTTCACTGTGGCAGAGCTTTTGCGGAATAGAGAGGGCATTCTTCAAGTGCGTGTTCTCCAAGGAGCTGTGAAACAGAGCCTAGCACGCTGTCTCGCTGATACTGGCTTTCGGCAAGCAGGCGTGCCGCACCGCCTACATTCTGCACTCTGGCAGCCTAGTTGCCAGCTTTCGGCAGCTGCTGTCCTAGCAAGGAGGCTCAGGAAGTCAAAGCCATTGCAGGGCGGCACCTTTCTGCTTTGCCCGCCTAAGCGGCGTCACGCTCCCAACAATACTGTGTCCTTTCCCTCAGCACTGCGTCTGCCAAGTTGCTCTCTGCCTCTCGGAGCATAAGGGCAAAGGACAATGTTTTCCACAGCAGGGTAGAAATGGCATTGCTAGCAGGAAAGCTAGATGCCTTGGAACTGTCCCCTTAGCCCTTGCCACTCACTTCAGGCTCGTACGCTGAGCAGAACAGCCTGCTGTTCTGAAGCTTCGCTGGCTGCCGTTCGTGACCAGCTGCGCTTTCCTACCCAAGGAGGCGAAGCGCCGTCTACTTCTCGCACCGAGCACGCTGCTCCTGGCTTTCGCTTCTGCCGCAACGAGCTCGCTACGCGCACTTTTCTTCTCAACCCTGTGCGCCCTTGCGTTCTGCCTTTCTTGTCTCGTGAATGGAGACGGAAAGCTTCTCGGCTACAACTCGCCTAGAACAACTGCGGCTACACATTAAGCTCGCCCAGAACACCCTGCTGAAACTTTCCTTCTGGCACCACATTCACGGGGCAGCCGTCTTTCTTCGGCCACCTGCCAAGTGGCCCCATATTGCCGCGCTCGTTGCACTCCGCTTGTCAGATTGGCTTACCGCGGCGCCGATTTCAGCCTGGCCAAATACTAGCGCCGCGGAGAGCTGTCTCGCAGACAAGAATGTTCCAGCATAGAAATTTGTCCTGCGATGTAATCTCCTCTTTTCCCACATTGTGTTGCTCTGATGAATGCCTTGAGCATGGAACGACTTAAGCCAGCAAGTATTCCTCGCCGGCCACCTCTCGCTGTGCAAGATGTATGCCGTAGACCCTTTGAACGCTGCCAAGCAAAAAGCAGAGCAGTGACCATAACAGCGAGGAGAGAGCATGCACGAAGCACACTAGTTCTCTCTAGTGCTTTCCGTGCAGAGAGGCGGCAAAGCTGAATGCCGTGTCCGAGCTTTACAACTCGCTGGAGCACAGAAAGCCAAGAATGAAGAGGCAGAACACAGCCTTGGTTTCAGCAGCTTCCGGGACTGCAAAAGTTCAGCAACAGCTCTGTCAAAGCAGAACTCGGCTGAGAATGCTCTCGAAGCTTGGGAAAGTTAGGCGCAGCTGTTGACCAGCTCTGCCCGTGGCCACAGGCTGCTTCTTCCACCTTCACTGTGGCAGAGCTTTTGCGGAACAGAGAGGGCATTCTTCAAGTGCGTGTTCTCCAAGGAGCTGTGAAACAGAGCCTAGCACGCTGTCTCGCTGATACTGGCTTTCGGCAAGCAGGCGTGCCACACCGCCTACATTCTGCACTCTGGCAGCCTAGTTGCCAGCTTTCGGCAGCTGCTGTCCTAGCAAGGAGGCTCAGGAAGTCAAAGCCATTGCAGGGCGGCACCTTTCTTCTTTGCCCGCCTAAGCGGCGACACGCTCCCACGGATACGGTGTCCTTTCCCTCTGCACTGTGTCTACCGACGTGCTCTCTGCATCTCGGAGCATAAGGGCAAAGGACAATGTTTTCCACAGCAGGGTAGAAATGGCATTGCTAGCAGGAAAGCTAGATGCCTTGGAACTGTCCCCTTAGCCCTTGCCACTCACTTCAGGCTCGTACGCTGAGCAGAACAGCCTGCTGTTCTGAAGCTTCGCTGGCTGCCGTTCGTGACCAGCTGCGCTTTCCTTCCCAAGGAGGCGAAGCGCCGTCTATTTCTCGCACCGAGCACGCTGCTCCTGGTTTTCGCTTCTGCCGCAACGAGCTCGCTACGCGCACTTTTCTTCTCAACCCTGTGCGCCCTTGCGTTCTGCCTTTCTTGTCTCGTGAATGGAGACGGAAAGCTTCTCGGCTACAACTCGCCTAGAACAACTGGGGCTACACATTAAGCTCACCCGGAACGCCCTGCTGAAACTTGCCTTCTCGCACCACATTCACGGGGCAGCCGTCTTTCTTCGGCCACCTGCCAAGTGGCCCCATATCGCCGCGCTCGTTGCACTCCGCTTGTCAGATTGGTTTACCGCGGCGCCGATTTCAGCCTGGCCAAATACTAGCGCTGCGGAGAGCTGTCTCGCAGACAAGAATGTTCCAGCATAGAAATTTGTCCTGCAATGTTCCCTCCTCTTTTCCCACATTGTGTTGCTCTGATGAATGCCTTGAGCATGGAACGACTTAAGCCAGCAAGTATTCCTCGCCGGCCACCTCTCGCTGTGCAAGATGTATGCCGTGGACCCTTTGAACGCTGCCAAGCAAAAAGCAGAGCAGTGACCATAACAGCGAGGAGAGAGCATGCACGAAGCACACTAGTTCTGTTTAGTGTTTTCCGTGCAGAGAGGCGGCAAATCTGAATGCCGTGTCCGAGCTTCACAACTCGCTGGAGCACTGGAAGGCAAGAATGAGGAGGCAGAACACAGCCTTGGTTTCAGCAGCTTCCGGGACTGCAGAAGTTCAGCAATAGCTCTGTCAAAGCAGAACTCGGCTGAGAATGCTCTCGCAGCTTGGGAAAGTTAGGCGCAGCTGTTGACCAGCTCTGCCCGTGGCCACAGGCTGCTTCTTCCACCTTCACTGTGGCAGAGCTTTTGCGGAATAGAGACGGCATTCTTCAAGTGCGTGTTCTCCAAGGAGCTGTGAAACAGAGCCTAGCACGCTGTCTCGCTGATACTGGCTTTCGGCAAGCAGGCGTGCCAGACAGCCTAAATTCTGCACTCGGGCAGCCTAGTTGCCAGCTTTCGGCAGCTGCTGTCCTAGCAAGGAGGCTCAGGAAGTCAAAGCCAGTGCAGGGCGGCACCTTTCTGCTTTGCCCGCCTAAGCGGCGTCACGCTCCCACGGATACGGTGTCCTTTCCCTCTGCACTGTGTCTGCCGAGTTGCTCTCTGCCTCTCGGAGCATAAGGGCAAAGGACAATGTTTTCCACAGCAGGGTAGAAATGGCATTGCTAGCAGGAAAGCTAGATGCCTTGGAACTGTCCCCTTAGCCCTTGCCACTCACTTCAGGCTCATACGCCGAGCAGAACAGCCTGCTGTTCTGAAGCTTCGCTGGCTGCCGTTCGTGACCAGCTGCGCTTTCCTACCCAAGGAGGCGAAGCGCCGTCTACTTCTCGCACCGAGCACGCTGCTCCTGGCTTTCGCTTCTGCCGCAACGAGCTCGCTACGCGCACTTTTCTTCTCAACCCTGTGCGCCCTTGCGTTCTGCCTTTCTTGTCTCGTGAATGGAGACGGAAAGCTTCTCGGCTACAACTCGCCTAGAACAACTGCGGCTACACATTAAGCTCGCCCAGAACACCCTGCTGAAACTTGCCTTCTGGCACCACATTCACGGGGCAGCCGTCTTTCTTCGGCCACCTGCCAAGTGGCCCCATATTGCCGCGCTCGTTGCACTCCGCTTGTCAGATTGGCTTACCGCGGCGCCGATTTCAGCCTGGCCAAATACTAGCGCCGCGGAGAGCTGTCTCGCAGACAAGAATGTTCCAGCATAGAAATTTGTCCTGCGATGTAATCTCCTCTTTTCCCACATTGTGTTGCTCTGATGAATGCCTTGAGCATGGAACGACTTAAGCCAGCAAGTATTCCTCGCCGGCCACCTCTCGCTGTGCAAGATGTATGCCGTGGACCCTTTGAACGCTGCCAAGCAAAAAGCAGAGCAGTGACCATAACAGCGAGGAGAGAGCATGCACGAAGCACACTAGTTCTCTCTAGTGCTTTCCGTGCAGAGAGGCGGCAAAGCTGAATGCCGTGTCCGAGCTTCACAACTCGCTGGAGCACAGAAAGCCAAGAATGAAAAGGCAGAACACAGCCTTGGTTTCAGCAGCTTCCGGGACTGCAAAAGTTCAGCAACAGCTCTGTCAAAGCAGAACTCGGCTGAGAATGCTCTCGAAGCTTGGGAAAGTTAGGCGCAGCTGTTGACCAGCTCTGCCCGTGGCCACAGGCTGCTTCTTCCACCTTCACTGTGGCAGAGCTTTTGCGGTACAGAGACGGCATTCTTCAAGTGCGTGTTCTCCAAGGAGCTGTGAAACAGAGCCTAGCACGCTGTCTCGCTGATACTGGCTTTCGGCAAGCAGGCGTGCCGCACCGCCTACATTCTGCACTCTGGCAGCCTAGTTGCCAGCTTTCGGCAGCTGCTGTCCTAGCAAGGAGGCTCAGGAAGTCAAAGCCATTGCAGGGCGGCACCTTTCTGCTTTGCCCGCCTAAGCGGCGTCACGCTCCCAACAATACTGTGTCCTTTCCCTCTGCACTGCGTCTGCCAAGTTGCTCTCTGCCTCTCGGAGCATAAGGGCAAAGGACAATGTTTTCCACAGCAGGGTAGAAATGGCATTGCTAGCAGGAAAGCTAGATGCCTT
This sequence comes from Cinclus cinclus, assembly GCF_963662255.1. Classification (NCBI taxonomy): domain Eukaryota; kingdom Metazoa; phylum Chordata; class Aves; order Passeriformes; family Cinclidae; genus Cinclus; species Cinclus cinclus. Next base: position 987,827 of record NW_026912054.1, on the reverse strand, counting down.
GGAACTGTCCCCTTAGCCCTTGCCACTCACTTCAGGCTCGTACGCTGAGCAGAACAGCCTGCTGTTCTGAAGCTTCGCTGGCTGCCGTTCGTGACCAGCTGCGCTTTCCTTCCCAAGGAGGCGAAGCGCCGTCTACTTCTCGCACCGAGCACGCTGCTCCTGGCTTTCGCTTCTGCCGCAACGAGCTCGCTACGCGCACTTTTCTTCTCAACCCTGTGCGCCCTTGCGTTCTGCCTTTCTTGTCTCGTGAATGGAGACGGAAAGCTTCTCGGCTACAACTCGCCTAGAACAACTGCGGCTACACATTAAGCTCACCCGGAACGCCCTGCTGAAACTTGCCTTCTGGCACCACATTCACGGGGCAGCCGTCTTTCTTCGGCCACCTGCCAAGTGGCCCCATATCGCCGCGCTCGTTGCACTCCGCTTGTCAGATTGGCTTACCGCGGCGCCGATTTCAGCCTGGCCAAATACTAGCGCTGCGGAGAGCTGTCTCGCAGACAAGAATGTTCCAGCATAGAAATTTGTCCTGCAATGTTCCCTCCTCTTTTCCCACATTGTGTTGCTCTGATGAATGCCTTGAGCATGGAACGACTTAAGCCAGCAAGTATTCCTCGCCGGCCACCTCTCGCTGTGCAAGATGTATGCCGTGGACCCTTTGAACGCTGCCAAGCAAAAAGCAGAGCAGTGACCATAACAGCGAGGAGAGAGCATGCACGAAGCACACTAGTTCTGTTTAGTGTTTTCCGTGCAGAGAGGCGGCAAATCTGAATGCCGTGTCCGAGCTTCACAACTCGCTGGAGCACAGAAAGCCAAGAATGAAGAGGCAGAACACAGCCTTGGTTTCAGCAGCTTCCGGGACTGCAGAAGTTCAGCAATAGCTCTGTCAAAGCAGAACTCGGCTGAGAATGCTCTCGCAGCTTGGGAAAGTTAGGCGCAGCTGTTGACCAGCTCTGCCCGTGGCCACAGGCTGCTTCTTCCACCTTCACTGTGGCAGAGCTTTTGCGGAATAGAGACGGCATTCTTCAAGTGCGTGTTCTCCAAGGAGCTGTGAAACAGAGCCTAGCACGCTGTCTCGCTGATACTGGCTTTCGGCAAGCAGGCGTGCCAGACAGCCTAAATTCTGCACTCGGGCAGCCTAGTTGCCAGCTTTCGGCAGCTGCTGTCCTAGCAAGGAGGCTCAGGAAGTCAAAGCCAGTGCAGGGCGGCCCCTTTCTGCTTTGCCCGCCTAAGCGGCGTCACGCTCCCACGGATACGGTGTCCTTTCCCTCTGCACTGCGTCTGCCAAGTTGCTCTCTGCCTCTCGGAGCATAAGGGCAAAGGACAATGTTTTCCACAGCAGGGTAGAAATGGCATTGCTAGCAGGAAAGCTAGATGCCTTGGAACTGTCCCCTTAGCCCTTGCCACTCACTTCAGGCTCGTACGCTGAGCAGAACAGCCTGCTGTTCTGAAGCTTCGCTGGCTGCCGTTCGTGACCAGCTGCGCTTTCCTACCCAAGGAGGCGAAGCGCCGTCTACTTCTCGCACCAAGCACGCTGCTCCTGGCTTTCGCTTCTGCCGCAACGAGCTCGCTACGCGCACTTTTCTTCTCAACCCTGTGCGCCCTTGCGTTCTGCCTTTCTTGTCTCGTGAATGGAGACGGAAAGCTTCTCGGCTACAACTCGCCTAGAACAACTGCGGCTACACATTAAGCTCGCCCAGAACACCCTGCTGAAACTTGCCTTCTGGCACCACATTCACGGGGCAGCCGTCTTTCTTCGGCCACCTGCCAAGTGGCCCCATATTGCCGCGCTCGTTGCACTCCGCTTGTCAGATTGGCTTACCGCGGCGCCAATTTCAGCCTGGCCAAATACTAGCGCCGCGGAGAGCTGTCTCGCAGACAAGAATGTTCCAGCATAGAAATTTGTCCTGCGATGTAATCTCCTCTTTTCCCACATTGTGTTGCTCTGATGAATGCCTTGAGCATGGAACGACTTAAGCCAGCAAGTATTCCTCGCCGGCCACCTCTCGCTGTGCAAGATGTATGCCGTGGACCCTTTGAACGCTGCCAAGCAAAAAGCAGAGCAGTGACCATAACAGCGAGGAGAGAGCATGCACGAAGCACACTAGTTCTCTCTAGTGCTTTCCGTGCAGAGAGGCGGCAAAGCTGAATGCCGTGTCCGAGCTTTACAACTCGCTGGAGCACAGAAAGCCAAGAATGAAGAGGCAGAACACAGCCTTGGTTTCAGCAGCTTCCGGGACTGCAAAAGTTCAGCAATAGCTCTGTCAAAGCAGAACTCGGCTGAGAATGCTCTCGAAGCTTGGGAAAGTTAGGCGCAGCTGTTGACCAGCTCTGCCCGTGGCCACAGGCTGCTTCTTCCACCTTCACTGTGGCAGAGCTTTTGCGGAACAGAGAGGGCATTCTTCAAGTGCGTGTTCTCCAAGGAGCTGTGAAACAGAGCCTAGCACGCTGTCTCGCTGATACTGGCATTCGGCAAGCAGGCGTGCCGCACCGCCTACATTCTGCACTCTGGCAGCCTAGTTGCCAGCTTTCGGCAGCTGCTGTCCTAGCAAGGAGGCTCAGGAAGTCAAAGCCATTGCAGGGCGGCACCTTTCTTCTATGCCCGCCTAAGCGGCGACACGCTGCCACGGATACGGTGTCCTTTCCCTCTGCACTGCGTCTACCGACGTGCTCTCTGCCTCTCGGAGCATAAGGGCAAAGGACAATGTTTTCCACAGCAGGGTAGAAATGGCATTGCTAGCAGGAAAGCTAGATGCCTTGGAACTGTCCCCTTAGCCCTTGCCACTCACTTCAGGCTCGTACGCTGAGCAGAACAGCCTGCTGTTCTGAAGCTTCGCTGGCTGCCGTTCGTGACCAGCTGCGCTTTCCTACCCAAGGAGGCGAAGCGCCGTCTATTTCTCGCACCGAGCACGCTGCTCCTGGCTTTCGCTTCTGCCGCAACGAGCTCGCTACGCGCACTTTTCTTCTCAACACTGTATACAATTGCGTTCTGCCTTTCTTGTCTCGTGAATGGAGACGGAAAGCTTCTCGGCTACAACTCGCCTAGAACAACTGCGGCTACACATTAAGCTCGCCCGGAACGCCCTGCTGAAACTTGCCTTCTGGCACCACATTCACGGGGCAGCCGTCTTTCTTCGGCCACCTGCCAAGTGGCCCCATATCGCCGCGCTCGTTGCACTCCGCTTGTCAGATTGGCTTAACGTGGCGCTGATTTCAGCCTGGCCAAATACTAGCGCTGCGGAGAGCTGTCTCGCAGGCAAGAATGTTCCAGCATAGAAATTTGTCCTGCAATGTTCCCTCCTCTTTTCCCACATTGTGTTGCTCTGATGAATGCCTTGAGCATGGAACGACTTAAGCCAGCAAGTATTCCTCGCCGGCCACCTCTCGCTGTGCAAGATGTATGCCGTGGACCCTTTGAACGCTGCCAAGCAAAAAGCAGAGCAGTGACCATAACAGCGAGGAGAGAGCATGCACGAAGCACACTAGTTCTCTCTAGTGCTTTCCGTGCAGAGAGGCGGCAAAGCTGAATGCCGTGTCCGAGCTTCACAACTCGCTGGAGCACAGAAAGCCAAGAATGAAGAGGCAGAACACAGCCTTGGTTTCAGCAGCTTCCGGGACTGCAAAAGTTCAGCAATAGCTCTGTCAAAGCAGAACTCGGCTGAGAATGCTCTCGAAGCTTGGGAAAGTTAGGCGCAGCTGTTGACCAGCTCTGCCCGTGGCCACAGGCTGCTTCTTCCACCTTCACTGTGGCAGAGCTTTTGCGGAACAGAGGCGGCATTCTTCAAGTGCGTGTTCTCCAAGGAGCTGTGAAACAGAGCCTAGCACGCTGTCTCGCTGATACTGGCTTTCGGCAAGCAGGCGTGCCGCACCGCCTACATTCTGCACTCTGGCAGCCTAGTTGCCAGCTTTCGGCAGCTGCTGTCCTAGCAAGGAGGCTCAGGAAGTCAAAGCCATTGCAGGGCGGCACCTTTCTGCTTTGCCCGCCTAAGCGGCGTCACGCTCCCAACAATACTGTGTCCTTTCCCTCTGCACTGCGTCTGCCAAGTTGCTCTCTGCCTCTCGGAGCATAAGGGCAAAGGACAATGTTTTCCACAGCAGGGTAGAAATGGCATTGCTAGCAGGAAAGCTAGATGCCTTGGAACTGTCCCCTTAGCCCTTGCCACTCACTTCAGGCTCGTACGCTGAGCAGAACAGCCTGCTGTTCTGAAGCTTCGCTGGCTGCCGTTCGTGACCAGCTGCGCTTTCCTTCCCAAGGAGGCGAAGCGCCGTCTACTTCTCGCACCGAGCACGCTGCTCCTGGCTTTCGCTTCTGCCGCAACGAGCTCGCTACGCGCACTTTTCTTCTCAACCCTGTGCGCCCTTGCGTTCTGCCTTTCTTGTCTCGTGAATGGAGACGGAAAGCTTCTCGGCTACAACTCGCCTAGAACAACTGCGGCTACACATTAAGCTCGCCCAGAACACCCTGCTGAAACTTGCCTTCTGGCACCACATTCACGGGGCAGCCGTCTTTCTTCGGCCACCTGCCAAGTGGCCCCATATCGCCGCGCTCGTTGCACTCCGCTTGTCAGATTGGCTTACCGCGGCGCCGATTTCAGCCTGGCCAAATACTAGCGCTGCGGAGAGCTGTCTCGCAGACAAGAATGTTCCAGCATAGAAATTTGTCCTGCAATGTTCCCTCCTCTTTTCCCACATTGTGTTGCTCTGATGAATGCCTTGAGCATGGAACGACTTAAGCCAGCAAGTATTCCTCGCCGGCCACCTCTCGCTGTGCAAGATGTATGCCGTGGACCCTTTGAACGCTGCCAAGCAAAAAGCAGAGCAGTGACCATAACAGCGAGGAGAGAGCATGCACGAAGCACACTAGTTCTGTTTAGTGTTTTCCGTGCAGAGAGGCGGCAAATCTGAATGCCGTGTCCGAGCTTCACAACTCGCTGGAGCACAGAAAGCCAAGAATGAAGAGGCAGAACACAGCCTTGGTTTCAGCAGCTTCCGGGACTGCAGAAGTTCAGCAATAGCTCTGTCAAAGCAGAACTCGGCTGAGAATGCTCTCGCAGCTTGGGAAAGTTAGGCGCAGCTGTTGACCAGCTCTGCCCGTGGCCACAGGCTGCTTCTTCCACCTTCACTGTGGCAGAGCTTTTGCGGAATAGAGACGGCATTCTTCAAGTGCGTGTTCTCCAAGGAGCTGTGAAACAGAGCCTAGCACGCTGTCTCGCTGATACTGGCTTTCGGCAAGCAGGCGTGCCAGACAGCCTAAATTCTGCACTCGGGCAGCCTAGTTGCCAGCTTTCGGCAGCTGCTGTCCTAGCAAGGAGGCTCAGGAAGTCAAAGCCAGTGCAGGGCGGCACCTTTCTGCTTTGCCCGCCTAAGCGGCGTCACGCTCCCACGGATACGGTGTCCTTTCCCTCTGCACTGCGTCTGCCAAGTTGCTCTCTGCCTCTCGGAGCATAAGGGCAAAGGACAATGTTTTCCACAGCAGGGTAGAAATGGCATTGCTAGCAGGAAAGCTAGATGCCTTGGAACTGTCCCCTTAGCCCTTGCCACTCACTTCAGGCTCGTACGCCGAGCAGAACAGCCTGCTGTTCTGAAGCTTCGCTGGCTGCCGTTCGTGACCAGCTGCGCTTTCCTTCCCAAGGAGGCGAAGCGCCGTCTACTTCTCGCACCGAGCACGCTGCTCCTGGCTTTCGCTTCTGCCGCAACGAGCTCGCTACGCGCACTTTTCTTCTCAACCCTGTGCGCCCTTGCGTTCTGCCTTTCTTGTCTCGTGAATGGAGACGGAAAGCTTCTCGGCTACAACTCGCCTAGAACAACTGCGGCTACACATTAAGCTCGCCCAGAACCCCCTGCTGAAACTTGCCTTCTGGCACCACATTCACGGGGCAGCCGTCTTTCTTCGGCCACCTGCCAAGTGGCCCCATATTGCCGCGCTCGTTGCACTCCGCTTGTCAGATTGGCTTAGCGCGGCGCCGATTTCAGCCTGGCCAAATACTAGCGCCGCGGAGAGCTGTCTCGCAGACAAGAATGTTCCAGCATAGAAATTTGTCCTGCGATGTAATCTCCTCTTTTCCCACATTGTGTTGCTCTGATGAATGCCTTGAGCATGGAACGACTTAAGCCAGCAAGTATTCCTCGCCGGCCACCTCTCGCTGTGCAAGATGTATGCCGTGGACCCTTTGAACGCTGCCAAGCAAAAAGCAGAGCAGTGACCATAACAGCGAGGAGAGAGCATGCACGAAGCACACTAGTTCTCTCTAGTGCTTTCCGTGCAGAGAGGCGGCAAAGCTGAATGCCGTGTCCGAGCTTTACAACTCGCTGGAGCACAGAAAGCCAAGAATGAAGAGGCAGAACACAGCCTTGGTTTCAGCAGCTTCCGGGACTGCAAAAGTTCAGCAATAGCTCTGTCAAAGCAGAACTCGGCTGAGAATGCTCTCGAAGCTTGGGAAAGTTAGGCGCAGCTGTTGACCAGCTCTGCCCCTGGCCACAGGCTGCTTCTTCCACCTTCACTGTGGCAGAGCTTTTGCGGAACAGAGAGGGCATTCTTCAAGTGCGTGTTCTCCAAGGAGCTGTGAAACAGAGCCTAGCACGCTGTCTCGCTGATACTGGCTTTCGGCAAGCAGGCGTGCCGCACCGCCTACATTCTGCACTCTGGCAGCCTAGTTGCCAGCTTTCGGCAGCTGCTGTCCTAGCAAGGAGGCTCAGGAAGTCAAAGCCATTGCAGGGCGGCACCTTTCTGCTTTGCCCGCCTAAGCGGCGTCACGCTCCCAACAATACTGTGTCCTTTCCCTCTGCACTGCGTCTGCCAAGTTGCTCTCTGCCTCTCGGAGCATAAGGGCAAAGGACAATGTTTTCCACAGCAGGGTAGAAATGGCATTGCTAGCAGGAAAGCTAGATGCCTTGGAACTGTCCCCTTAGCCCTTGCCACTCACTTCAGGCTCGTACGCTGAGCAGAACAGCCTGCTGTTCTGAAGCTTCGCTGGCTGCCGTTCGTGACCAGCTGCGCTTTCCTTCCCAAGGAGGCGAAGCGCCGTCTACTTCTCGCACCGAGCACGCTGCTCCTGGCTTTCGCTTCTGCCGCAACGAGCTCGCTACGCGCACTTTTCTTCTCAACCCTGTGCGCCCTTGCGTTCTGCCTTTCTTGTCTCGTGAATGGAGACGGAAAGCTTCTCGGCTACAACTCGCCTAGAACAACTGCGGCTACACATTAAGCTCGCCCAGAACACCCTGCTGAAACTTGCCTTCTGGCACCACATTCACGGGGCAGCCGTCTTTCTTCGGCCACCTGCCAAGTGGCCCCATATTGCCGCGCTCGTTGCACTCCGCTTGTCAGATTGGCTTACCGAGGCGCCGATTTCAGCCTGGCCAAATACTAGCGCCGCGGAGAGCTGTCTCGCAGACAAGAATGTTCCAGCATAGAAATTTGTCCTGCGATGTAATCTCCTCTTTTCCCACATTGTGTTGCTCTGATGAATGCCTTGAGCATGGAACGACTTAAGCCAGCAAGTATTCCTCGCCGGCCACCTCTCGCTGTGCAAGATGTATGCCGTAGACCCTTTGAACGCTGCCAAGCAAAAAGCAGAGCAGTGACCATAACAGCGAGGAGAGAGCATGCACGAAGCACACTAGTTCTCTCTAGTGCTTTCCGTGCAGAGAGGCGGCAAAGCTGAATGCCGTGTCCGAGCTTTACAACTCGCTGGAGCACAGAAAGCCAAGAATGAAGAGGCAGAACACAGCCTTGGTTTCAGCAGCTTCCGGGACTGCAAAAGTTCAGCAACAGCTCTGTCAAAGCAGAACTCGGCTGAGAATGCTCTCGAAGCTTGGGAAAGTTAGGCGCAGCTGTTGACCAGCTCTGCCCGTGGCCACAGGCTGCTTCTTCCACCTTCACTGTGGCAGAGCTTTTGCGGAACAGAGAGGGCATTCTTCAAGTGCGTGTTCTCCAAGGAGCTGTGAAACAGAGCCTAGCACGCTGTCTCGCTGATACTGGCATTCGGCAAGCAGGCGTGCCGCACCGCCTACATTCTGCACTCTGGCAGCCTAGTTGCCAGCTTTCGGCAGCTGCTGTCCTAGCAAGGAGGCTCAGGAAGTCAAAGCCATTGCAGGGCGGCACCTTTCTTCTATGCCCGCCTAAGCGGCGACACGCTGCCACGGATACGGTGTCCTTTCCCTCTGCACTGCGTCTACCGACGTGCTCTCTGCCTCTCGGAGCATAAGGGCAAAGGACAATGTTTTCCACAGCAGGGTAGAAATGGCATTGCTAGCAGGAAAGCTAGATGCCTTGGAACTGTCCCCTTAGCCCTTGCCACTCACTTCAGGCTCGTACGCTGAGCACAACAGCCTGCTGTTCTGAAGCTTCGCTGGCTGCCGTTCGTGACCAGCTGCGCTTTCCTACCCAAGGAGGCGAAGCGCCGTCTATTTCTCGCACCGAGCACGCTGCTCCTGGCTTTCGCTTCTGCCGCAACGAGCTCGCTACGCGCACTTTTCTTCTCAACACTGTATACAATTGCGTTCTGCCTTTCTTGTCTCGTGAATGGAGACGGAAAGCTTCTCGGCTACAACTCGCCTAGAACAACTGCGGCTACACATTAAGCTCGCCCGGAACGCCCTGCTGAAACTTGCCTTCTGGCACCACATTCACGGGGCAGCCGTCTTTCTTCGGCCACCTGCCAAGTGGCCCCATATCGCCGCGCTCGTTGCACTCCGCTTGTCAGATTGGCTTAGCGTGGCGCTGATTTCAGCCTGGCCAAATACTAGCGCTGCGGAGAGCTGTCTCGCAGGCAAGAATGTTCCAGCATAGAAATTTGTCCTGCAATGTTCCCTCCTCTTTTCCCACATTGTGTTGCTCTGATGAATGCCTTGAGCATGGAACGACTTAAGCCAGCAAGTATTCCTCGCCGGCCACCTCTCGCTGTGCAAGATGTATGCCGTGGACCCTTTGAATGCTGCCAAGCAAAAAGCAGAGCAGTGACCATAACAGCGAGGAGAGAGCATGCACGAAGCACACTAGTTCTCTCTAGTGCTTTCCGTGCAGAGAGGCGGCAAAGCTGAATGCCATGTCCGAGCTACACAACACGCTGGAGCACAGAAAGGCAAGAATGAAGAGGCAGAACACAGCCTTGGTTTCAGCAGCTTCCGGGACTGCAAAAGTTCAGCAATAGCTCTGTTAAAGCAGAACTCGGCTGACAATGCTCTCGCAGCTTGGGAAAGCTAGGCACAGCTGTTGACTAGCTCTGCCCGTGGCCACAGGCTGCTTCTTCCACCTTCACTGTGGCAGAGCTTTTGCGGAACAGAGAGGGCATTCTTCAAGTGCGTGTTCTCCAAGGAGCTGTGAAACAGAGCCTAGCACGCTGTCTCGCTGATACTGGCTTTCGGCAAGCAGGCGTGCCGCACCGCCTACATTCTGCACTCTGGCAGCCTAGTTGCCAGCTTTCGGCAGCTGCTGTCCTAGCAAGGAGGCTCAGGAAGTCAAAGCCATTGCAGGGCGGCACCTTTCTGCTTTGCCCGCCTAAGCGGCGTCACGCTCCCAACAATACTGTGTCCTTTCCCTCTGCACTGCGTCTGCCAAGTTGCTCTCTGCCTCTCGGAGCATAAGGGCAAAGGACAATGTTTTCCACAGCAGGGTAGAAATGGCATTGCTAGCAGGAAAGCTAGATACCTTGGAACTGTCCCCTTAGCCCTTGCCACTCACTTCAGGCTCGTACGCTGAGCAGAACAGCCTGCTGTTCTGAAGCTTCGCTGGCTGCCGTTCGTGACCAGCTGCGCTTTCCTTCCCAAGGAGGCGAAGCGCCGTCTATTTCTCGCACTGAGCACGCTGCTCCTGGTTTTCGCTTCTGCCGAAACGAGCTCGCTACGCGCACTTTTCTTCTCAACCCTGTGCGCCCTTGCGTTCTGCCTTTCTTGTCTCGTGAATGGAGACGGAAAGCTTCTCGGCTACAACTCGCCTAGAACAACTGGGGCTACACATTAAGCTCACCCGGAACGCCCTGCTGAAACTTTCCTTCTGGCACCACATTCACGGGGCAGCCGTCTTTCTTCGGCCACCTGCCAAGTGGCCCCATATTGCCGCGCTCGTTGCACTCCGCTTCTCAGATTCGCTTACCGCGGCGCCGATTTCAGCCTGGCCAAATACTAGCGCCGCGGAGAGCTGTCTCGCAGACAAGAATGTTCCAGCATAGAAATTTGTCCTGCGATGTAATCTCCTCTTTTCCCACATTGTGTTGCTCTGATGAATGCCTTGAGCATGGAACGACTTAAGCCAGCAAGTATTCCTCGCCGGCCACCTCTCGCTGTGCAAGAGGTATGCCGTGGACCCTTTGAACGCTGCCAAGCAAAAAGCAGAGCAGTGACCATAACAGCGAGGAGAGAGCATGCACGAAGCACACTAGTTCTCTCTAGTGCTTTCCGTGCAGAGAGGCGGCAAAGCTGAATGCCGTGTCCGAGCTTTACAACTCGCTGGAGCACAGAAAGCCAAGAATGAAGAGGCAGAACACAGCCTTGGTTTCAGCAGCTTCCGGGACTGCAAAAGTTCAGCAATAGCTCTGTCAAAGCAGAACTCGGCTGAGAATGCTCTCGAAGCTTGGGAAAGTTAGGCGCAGCTGTTGACCAGCTCTGCCCGTGGCCACAGGCTGCTTCTTCCACCTTCACTGTGGCAGAGCTTTTGCGGAATAGAGAGGGCATTCTTCAAGTGCGTGTTCTCCAAGGAGCTGTGAAACAGAGCCTAGCACGCTGTCTCGCTGATACTGGCTTTCGGCAAGCAGGCGTGCCAGACCGCCTACATTCTGCACTCGGGCAGCCTAGTTGCCAGCTTTTGGCAGCTGCTGTCCTAGCAAGGAGGCTCAGGAAGTCAAAGCCATTGCAGGGCGGCACCTTTCTGCTTTGCCCGCCTAAGCGGCGACACGCTCCCACGGATACGGTGTCCTTTCCCTCTGCACTGTGTCTACAGACCTGCTCTCTGCATCTCGGAGCATAAGGGCAAAGGACAATGTTTTCCACAGCAGGATAGAAATGGCATTGCTAGCAGGAAAGCTAGATGCCTTGGAACTGTCCCCTTAGCCCTTGCCACTCACTTCAGGCTCGTACGCTGAGCAGAACAGCCTGCTGTTCTGAAGCTTCGCTAGCTGTCGTTCGTGCCCAGACGCGATTTCCTTCCCAAGGAGGCGAAGCGCCGTCTACTTCTCGCACCGAGCACGCTGCTCCTGGCTTTCGCTTCTGCCGCAACGAGCTCGCTACGCGCACTTTTCTTCTCAACACTGTATACAATTGCATTCTGCCTTTCTTGTCTCGTGAATGGAGACGGAAAGCTTCTCGGCTACAACTCGCCTAGAACAACTGCGGCTACACATTAAGCTCGCCCAGAACGCCCTTCTGAAACTGGCCTTCTGGCACCACATTCACGGGGCAGCCGTCTTTCTTCGGCCACCTGCCAAGTGGCCCCATATCGCTGCGCTCGTTGCACTCCGCTTGTCAGATTGGCTTAGCGTGGCGCTGATTTCAGCCTGGCCAAATACTAGCGCTGCGGATAGCTGTCTCGCAGACAACAATGTTCCAGCATAGAAATTTGTCCTGCAATGTTCCCTCCTCTTTTCCCACATTGTGTTGCTCTGATGAATGCCTTGAGCATGGAACGACTTAAGCCAGCAAGTATTCCTCGCCGGCCACCTCTCGCTGTGCAAGATGTATGCCGTGGACCCTTTGAATGCTGCCAAGCAAAAAGCAGAGCAGTGACCATAACAGCGAGGAGAGAGCATGCACGAAGCACACTAGTTCTCTCTAGTGCTTTCCGTGCAGAGAGGCGGCAAAGCTGAATGCCGTGTCCGAGCTTCACAACTCGCTGGAGCACAGAAAGCCAAGAATGAAGAGGCAGAACACAGCCTTGGTTTCAGCAGCTTCCGGGACTGCAAAAGTTCAGCAATAGCTCTGTCAAAGCAGAACTCGGCTGAGAATGCTCTCGCAGCTTGGGAAAGCTAGGCGCAGCTGTTGACCAGCTCTGCCCGTGGCCACAGGCTGCTTCTTCCACCTTCACTGTGGCAGAGCTTTTGCGGAACAGAGAGGGCATTCTTCAAGTGCGTGTTCTCCAAGGAGCTGTGAAACAGAGCCTAGCACGCTGTCTCGCTGATACTGGCTTTCGGCAAGCAGGCGTGCCGCACCGCCTACATTCTGCACTCTGGCAGCCTAGTTGCCAGCTTTCGGCAGCTGCTGTCCTAGCAAGGAAGCTCAGGAAGTCAAAGCCAGTGCAGGGCGGCACCTTTCTGCTTTGCCCGCCTAAGCGGCGTCACGCTCCCAACAATACGGTGTCCTTTCCCTCTGCACTGCGTCTGCCGAGTTGCTCTCTGCCTCTCGGAGCATAAGGGCAAAGGACAATGTTTTCCACAGCAGGGTAGAAATGGCATTGCTAGCAGGAAAGCTAGATGCCTTGGAACTGTCCCCTTAGCCCTTGCCACTCACTTCAGGCTCGTACGCTGAGCAGAACAGCCTGCTGTTCTGAAGCTTCGCTGGCTGCCGTTCGTGACCAGCTGCGCTTTCCTACCCAAGGAGGCGAAGCGCCGTCTACTTCTCGCACCGAGCACGCTGCTCCTGGCTTTCGCTTCTGCCGCAACGAGCTCGCTACGCGCACTTTTCTTCTCAACACTGTATACAATTGCGTTCTGCCTTTCGTGTCTCGTGAATGGAGACGGAAAGCTTCTCGGCTACAACTCGCCTAGAACAACTGCGGCTACACATTAAGCTCGCCCGGAACGCCCTGCTGAAACTTGCCTTCTGGCACCACATTCACGGGGCAGCCGTCTTTCTTCGGCCACCTGCCAAGTGGCCCCATATCGCCGCGCTCGTTGCACTCCGCTTGTCAGATTGGCTTAGCGTGGCGCTGATTTCAGCCTGGCCAAATACTAGCGCTGCGGAGAGCTGTCTCGCAGGCAAGAATGTTCCAGCATAGAAATTTGTCCTGCAATGTTCCCTCCTCTTTTCCCACATTGTGTTGCTCTGATGAATGCCTTGAGCATGGAACGACTTAAGCCAGCAAGTATTCCTCGCCGGCCACCTCTCGCTGTGCAAGATGTATGCCGTGGACCCTTTGAATGCTGCCAAGCAAAAAGCAGAGCAGTGACCATAACAGCGAGGAGAGAGCATGCACGAAGCACACTAGTTCTCTCTAGTGCTTTCCGTGCAGAGAGGCGGCAAAGCTGAATGCCATGTCCGAGCTACACAACACGCTGGAGCACAGAAAGGCAAGAATGAAGAGGCAGAACACAGCCTTGGTTTCAGCAGCTTCCGGGACTGCAAAAGTTCAGCAATAGCTCTGTTAAAGCAGAACTCGGCTGACAATGCTCTCGCAGCTTGGGAAAGCTAGGCACAGCTGTTGACTAGCTCTGCCCGTGGCCACAGGCTGCTTCTTCCACCTTCACTGTGGCAGAGCTTTTGCGGAACAGAGAGGGCATTCTTCAAGTGCGTGTTCTCCAAGGAGCTGTGAAACAGAGCCTAGCACGCTGTCTCGCTGATACTGGCTTTCGGCAAGCAGGCGTGCCGCACCGCCTACATTCTGCACTCTGGCAGCCTAGTTGCCAGCTTTCGGCAGCTGCTGTCCTAGCAAGGAGGCTCAGGAAGTCAAAGCCATTGCAGGGCGGCACCTTTCTGCTTTGCCCGCCTAAGCGGCGTCACGCTCCCAACAATACTGTGTCCTTTCCCTCTGCACTGCGTCTGCCAAGTTGCTCTCTGCCTCTCGGAGCATAAGGGCAAAGGACAATGTTTTCCACAGCAGGGTAGAAATGGCATTGCTAGCAGGAAAGCTAGATGCCTTGGAACTGTCCCCTTAGCCCTTGCCACTCACTTCAGGCTCGTACGCTGAGCAGAACAGCCTGCTGTTCTGAAGCTTCGCTGGCTGCCGTTCGTGACCAGCTGCGCTTTCCTTCCCAAGGAGGCGAAGCGCCGTCTATTTCTCGCACTGAGCACGCTGCTCCTGGATTTCGCTTCTGCCGCAACGAGCTCGCTACGCGCACTTTTCTTCTCAACCCTGTGCGCCCTTGCGTTCTGCCTTTCTTGTCTCGTGAATGGAGACAGAAAGCTTCTTGGCTACAACTCGCCTAGAACAACTGGGGCTACACATTAAGCTCGCCCGGAACGCCCTGCTGAAACTTGCCTTCTGGCACCACATTCACGGGGCAGCCGTCTTTCTTCGGCCACCTGCCAAGTGGCCCCATATCGCCGCGCTCGTTGCACTCCGCTTGTCAGATTGGCTTCCCGTGGCGCTGATTTCAGCCTGGCCAAATACTAGCGCTGCGGAGAGCTGTCTCGCAGGCAAGAATGTTCCAGCATAGAAATTTGTCCTGCAATGTTCCCTCCTCTTTTCCCACATTGTGTTGCTCTGATGAATGCCTTGAGCATGGAACGACTTAAGCCAGCAAGTATTCCTCGCCGGCCACCTCTCGCTGTGCAAGATGTATGCCGTGGACCCTTTGAATGCTGCCAAGCAAAAAGCAGAGCAGTGACCATAACAGCGAGGAGAGAGCATGCACGAAGCACACTAGTTCTCTCTAGTGCTTTCCGTGCAGAGAGGCGGCAAAGCTGAATGCCATGTCCGAGCTACACAACACGCTGGAGCACAGAAAGGCAAGAATGAAGAGGCAGAACACAGCCTTGGTTTCAGCAGCTTCCGGGACTGCAAAAGTTCAGCAATAGCTCTGTTAAAGCAGAACTCGGCTGACAATGCTCTCGCAGCTTGGGAAAGCTAGGCACAGCTGTTGACTAGCTCTGCCCGTGGCCACAGGCTGCTTCTTCCACCTTCACTGTGGCAGAGCTTTTGCGGAACAGAGAGGGCATTCTTCAAGTGCGTGTTCTCCAAGGAGCTGTGAAACAGAGCCTAGCACGCTGTCTCGCTGATACTGGCTTTCGGCAAGCAGGCGTGCCGCACCGCCTACATTCTGCACTCTGGCAGCCTAGTTGCCAGCTTTCGGCAGCTGCTGTCCTAGCAAGGAGGCTCAGGAAGTCAAAGCCATTGCAGGGCGGCACCTTTCTGCTTTGCCCGCCTAAGCGGCGTCACGCTCCCAACAATACTGTGTCCTTTCCCTCTGCACTGCGTCTGCCAAGTTGCTCTCTGCCTCTCGGAGCATAAGGGCAAAGGACAATGTTTTCCACAGCAGGGTAGAAATGGCATTGCTAGCAGGAAAGCTAGATGCCTTGGAACTGTCCCCTTAGCCCTTGCCACTCACTTCAGGCTCGTACGCTGAGCAGAACAGCCTGCTGTTCTGAAGCTTCGCTGGCTGCCGTTCGTGACCAGCTGCGCTTTCCTTCCCAAGGAGGCGAAGCGCCGTCTATTTCTCGCACTGAGCACGCTGCTCCTGGTTTTCGCTTCTGCCGCAACGAGCTCGCTACGCGCACTTTTCTTCTCAACCCTGTGCGCCCTTGCGTTCTGCCTTTCTTGTCTCGTGAATGGAGACAGAAAGCTTCTCGGCTACAACTCGCCTAGAACAACTGGGGCTACACATTAAGCTCACCCGGAACGCCCTGCTGAAGCTTTCCTTCTGGCACCACATTCACGGGGCAGCCGTCTTTCTTCGGCCACCTGCCAAGTGGCCCCATATCGCCGCGCTCGTTGCACTCCGCTTGTCAGATTGGCTTACCGTGGCGCCGATTTCAGCCTGGCCAAATACTAGCGCTGCGGAGAGCTGTCTCGCAGACAAGAATGTTCCAGCATAGAAATTTGTCCTGCAATGTTCCCTCCTCTTTTCCCACATTGTGTTGCTCTGATGAATGCCTTGAGCATGGAACGACTTAAGCCAGCAAGTATTCCTCGCCGGCCACCTCTCGCTGTGCAAGATGTATGCCGTGGACCCTTTGAACGCTGCCAAGCAAAAAGCAGAGCAGTGACCATAACAGCGAGGAGAGAGCATGCATGAAGCACACTAGTTCTGTTTAGTGCTTTCCGTGCAGAGAGGCGGCAAAGCTGAATGCCGTGTCCGAGCTTCACAACTCGCTGGAGCACAGAAAGCCAAGAATGAAGAGGCAGAACACAGCCTTGGTTTCAGCAGCTTCCGGGACTGCAGAAGTTCAGCAATAGCTCTGTCAAAGCAGAACTCGGCTGAGAATGCTCTCGCAGCTTGGGAAAGTTAGGCGCAGCTGTTGACCAGCTCTGCCCGTGGCCACAGGCTGCTTCTTCCACCTTCACTGTGGCAGAGCTTTTGCGGAACAGAGGCGGCATTCTTCAAGTGCGTGTTCTCCAAGGAGCTGTGAAACAGAGCCTAGCACGCTGTCTCGCTGATACTGGCTTTCGGCAAGCAGGCGTGCCAGACAGCCTAAATTCTGCACTCGGGCAGCCTAGTTGCCAGCTTTCGGCAGCTGCTGTCCTAGCAAGGAGGCTCAGGAAGTCAAAGCCAGTGCAGGGCGGCACCTTTCTGCTTTGCCCGCCTAAGCGGCGTCACGCTCCCACGGATACGGTGTCCTTTCCCTCTGCACTGCGTCTGCCGAGTTGCTCTCTGCCTCTCGGACCATAAGGGCAAAGGACAATGTTTTCCACAGCAGGGTAGAAATGGCATTGCTAGCAGGAAAGCTAGATGCCTTGGAACTGTCCCCTTAGCCCTTGCCACTCACTTCAGGCTCGTACGCCGAGCAGAACAGCCTGCTGTTCTGAAGCTTCGCTGGCTGCCGTTCGTGACCAGCTGCGCTTTCCTACCCAAGGAGGCGAAGCGCCGTCTACTTCTCGCACCGAGCACGCTGCTCCTGGCTTTCGCTTCTGCCGCAACGAGCTCGCTACGCGCACTTTTCTTCTCAACCCTGTGCGCCCTTGCGTTCTGCCTTTCTTGTCTCGTGAATGGAGACGGAAAGCTTCTCGGCTACAACTCGCCTAGAACAACTGGGGCTACACATTAAGCTCGCCCGGAACGCCCTGCTGAAACTTGCCTTCTGGCACCACATTCACGGGGCACCCGTCTTTCTTCGGTCACCTGCCAAGTGGCCCCATATTGCCGCGCTCGTTGCCCTCCGCTTGTCAGATTGGCTTACCGCGGCGCCGATTTCAGCCTGGCCAAATACTAGCGCCGCGGAGAGCTGTCTCGCAGACAAGAATGTTCCAGCATAGAAATTTGTCCTGCAATGTAATCTCCTCTTTTCCCACATTGTGTTGCTCTGATGAATGCCTTGAGCATGGAACGACTTAAGCCAGCAAGTATTCCTCGCCGGCCACCTCTCGCTGTGCAAGATGTATGCCGTGGACCCTTTGAACGCTGCCAAGCAAAAAGCAGAGCAGTGACCATAACAGCGAGGAGAGAGCATGCACGAAGCACACTAGTTCTGTTTAGTGCTTTCCGTGCAGAGAGGCGGCAAAGCTGAATGCCGTGTCCGAGCTTCACAACTCGCTGGAGCACAGAAAGGCAAGAATGAAGAGGCAGAACACAGCCTTGGTTTCAGCAGCTTCCGGGACTGCAGAAGTTCAGCAATAGCTCTGTCAAAGCAGAACTTGGCTGAGAATGCTCTCGCAGCTTGGGAAAGTTAGGCGCAGCTGTTGACCAGCTCTGCCCGTGGCCACATGCTGCTTCTTCCACCTTCACTGTGGCAGAGCTTTTGCGGAATAGAGACGGCATTCTTCAAGTGCGTGTTCTCCAAGGAGCTGTGAAACAGAGCCTAGCACGCTGTCTCGCTGATACTGGCTTTCGGCAAGCAGGCGTGCCAGACAGCCTACATTCTGCACTCTGGCAGCCTAGTTGCCAGCTTTCGGCAGCTGCTGTCCTAGCAAGGAAGCTCAGGAAGTCAAAGCCATTGCAGGGCGGCACCTTTCTGCTTTGCCCGCCTAAGCGGCGTCACGCTCCCAACAATACTGTGTCCTTTCCCTCTGCACTGCGTCTGCCGACATGCTCTCTGCATCTCGGAGCATAAGGGCAAAGGACAATGTTTTCCACAGCAGGGTAGAAATGGCATTGCTATCAGGAAAGCTAGATGCCTTGGAACTGTCCCCTTAGCACTTGCCACTCACTTCAGGCTCGTACGCTGAGCAGAACAGCCTGCTGTTCTGAAGCTTCGCTGGCTGCCGTTCGTGACCAGCTGCGCTTTCCTTCCCAAGGAGGCGAAGCGCTGTCTACTTCTCGCACCGAGCACGCTGCTCCTGGCTTTCGCTTCTGCCGCAACGAGCTCGCTACGCGCACTTTTCTTCTCAACCCTCTAGACCATTGCGTTCTGCTTTTCTTGTCTCGTGAATGGAGACGGAAAGCTTCTCGGCTACAACTCGCCTAGAACAACTGCGGCTACACATTAAGCTTGCCCGGAACGCCCTGCTGAAACTTGCCTTCTGGCACCACATTCGCGGGGCAGCCGTCTTTCTTCGGCCACCTGCCAAGTGGCCCCATATCGCCGCGCTCGTTGCACTCCGCTTGTCAGATTGGCTTACCGCGGCGCTGATTTCAGCCTGGCCAAATACTAGCGCTCCGGAGAGCTGTCTCGCAGACAAGAATGTTCCAGCATAGAAATTTGTCCTGCAATGTTCCCTCCTCTTTTCCCACATTGTGTTGCTCTGATGAATGCCTTGAGCATGGAACGACTTAAGCCAGCAAGTATTCCTCGCCGGCCACCTCTCGCTGTGCAAGAGGTATGCCGTGGACCCTTTGAACGCTGCCAAGCAAAAAGCAGAGCAGTGACCATAAAAGCGAGGAGAGAGCATGCACGAAGCACACTAGTTCTGTCTAGTGCTTTCCGTGCAGAGAGGCGGCAAAGCTGAATGCCGTGCCAGAGCTTGACTTCTCGCTGGAGCACAGGAAGGCAAGAATGAAGAGGCAGAACACAGCCTTGGTTTCAGCAGCCTCCGGGACTGCAAAAGTTCAGCAATAGCTCTGTCAAAGCAGAACTCGGCCGAGAATGCTCTCGCAGCTTGGGAAAGTTAGGCGCAGCTGTTGACCAGCTCTGCCCGTGGCCACAGGCTGCTTCTTCCACCTTCACTGTGGCAGAGCTTTTGCGGAACAGAGACGGCATTCTTCAAGTGTGTGTTCTCCAAGGTGCTGTGAAACAGAGCCTAGCACGCTGTCTCGCTGATACTGGCTTTCGGCAAGCAGGCGTGCCAGACCGCCTACATTCTGCACTCTGCCAGCCTAGTTGCCAGCTTTCGGCAGCTGCTGTCCTAGCAAGGAAGCTCAGGAAGTCAAAGGCAGTGCCGGGCGGCACCTTTCTGCTTTGCCCGCCTAAGCGGCGTCACGCTCCCAACAATACTGTGTCCTTTCCCTCTGCACTGCGTCTGCCGAGGTGCTCTCTGCCTCTCGGAGCATAAGGGCAAAGGACAATGTTTTCCACAGCAGGGTAGAAATGGCATTGCTAGCAGGAAAGCTAGATGCCTTGGAACTGTCCCCTTAGCCCTTGCCACTCACTTCAGGCTCGTACGCTGAGCAGAACAGCCTGCTGTTCTGAAGCTTCGCTGGCTGCCGTTCGTGCCCAGACGCGATTTCCTTCCCAAGGAGGGGAAGTGCCGTCTACTTCTCGCAGCGAGCACGCTGCCCCTGGCTTTCGCTTCTGCCGCAACGAGCTCGCTACGAGCACTTTTCTTCTCAACCCAGTTCGCCCTTGCGTTCTGGCTTTCTTGTCTCGTGAATGGAGACGGAAATCTTCTCGGCTACAACTCGCCTATAACAACTGCGGCTACACATTAATCTCGCACGGAACGCCCTGCTGAAACTTGCCTTCTCGCACTACATTCACGGGGCAGCCGTCTTTCTTCGGCCACCTGCCAAATGGCCCCATATCGCCGCGCACGTTGCACTCCGCTTGTCAGATTGGCTTACCGTGGCGCTGATTTCAGCCTGGCCAAACACTAGCGCTCCGGAGAGCTGTCTCGCAGACAATAAGGTTCCAGCACAAAAATTGATCCAGCAATGTTCCCTCCTCTTATCCCACATTGTTTTGCTCTGATGAATGCCTTGAACGTGGAACGACTAAGCCAGCAAGTATTCCTCGCCGGCCACCTCTCTCTGTTCAAGAGGTATGCCGTGGACCCTTTGAGCGCTGCCAAGCAAAAAGCAGAGCAGTGACCATAAAAGCGAGGAGAGAGCATGCACGAAGCACACTAGTTCTGTCTAGTGCTTTCCGTGCAGAGAGGCGGCAAAGCTGAATGCCGTGCCAGAGCTTGACTTCTCGCTGGAGCACAGGAAGGCAAGAATGAAGAGGCAGAACACAGCCTTGGTTTCAGCAGCCTCCGGGACTGCAAAAGTTCAGCAATAGCTCTGTCAAAGCAGAACTCGGCCGAGAATGCTCTCGCAGCTTGGGAAAGTTAGGCGCAGCTGTTGACCAGCTCTGCCCGTGGCCACAGGCTGCTTCTTCCACCTTCACTGTGGCAGAGCTTTTGCGGAACAGAGGCGGCATTCTTCCAGTGCGTGTTCTCCAAGGAGCTGTGAAACAGAGCCTAGCACGCTGTCTCGCTGACACTGGCTTTCGGCAAGCAGGCGTGCCGCACCGCCTACATCCTGCACTCTGGCAGCCTAGTTGCCAGCTTTCGGCAGCTGCTGTCCTAGCAAGGAACTCAGGAAGTCAAAGCCATTGCAGGGCGGCACCTTTCTGCTTTGCCCGCCTAAGCGGCGTCACGCTCCCTCGGATACTGTGTCCTTTCCCTCTGCACTGCGTCTGCCGAGGTGCTCTCTGCCTCTCGGAGCATAAGGGCAAAGGACAATGTTTTCCACAGCAGGGTAGAAATGGCATTGCTAGCAGGAAAGCTAGATGCCTTGGAACTGTCCCCTTAGCCCTTGCCACTCACTTCAGGCTCGTACGCTGAGCAGAACAGCCTGCTGTTCTGAAGCTTCGCTGGCTGCCGATCGTGACCAGACGCGATTTCCTTCCCAAGGAGGCGAAGCGCCGTCTACTTCTCGCACCGAGCACGCTGCTCCTGGCTTTCGCTTCTGCCGCAACGAGCTCGCTACGAGCACTTTTCTTCTCAACCCTCTAGACCTTTGCGTTCTGCTTTTCTTGTCTCGTGAATGGAGACGGAAAGCTTCTCGGCTACAACTCGCCTAGAACAACTGCGGCTACACATTAAGCTCGCCCGGAACGCCCTGCTGAAACTCGCCTTCTCGCACTACATTCACGGGGCAGCCGTCTTTCTTCGGCCACCTGCCAAATGGCCCCATATCGCCACGCTCGTTGCACTCCGCTTGTCAGATTGGCTTACCGTGGCGCTGATTTCAGCCTGGCCAAACACTAACGCTCCGGAGAGCTTTCTCGCAGACAATAAGGTTCCAGCACAAAAATTGATCGTGCAATGTTCCCTCCTCTTATCCCACACTGTGTTGCTCTGGTAAATACCTTGAACGTGGAACGACTAAGCCAGCAAGTATTCCTCGCCGGCCACCTCTCTCTGTTCAAGAGGTAAGCCGTGGATCCTTTGAGCGCTGCCAAGCAAAAAACAGAGCAGTGACCATAAAAGCGAGGAGAGAGCATGCACGAAGCACACTAGTTCTGTCTAGTGCTTTCCGTGCAGAGAGGCGGCAAAGCTGAATAGCGTGCCAGAGCTTGACTTCTCGCTGGAGCACAGGAAGGCAAGAATGAAGAGGCAGAACACAGCCTTGGTTTCAGCAGCCTCCGGGACTGCAAAAGTTCAGCAATAGCTCTGTCAAAGCAGAACTCGGCCGAGAATGCTCTCGCAGCTTGGGAAAGTTAGGCGCAGCTGTTGACCAGCTCTGCCCGTGGCCACAGGCTGCTTCTTCCACCTTCACTGTGGCAGAGCTTTTGCGAAACAGAGGCGGCATTCTTCCAGTGCGTGTTCTCCAAGGAGCTGTGAAACAGAGCCTAGCACGCTGTCTCGCTGACACTGGCTTTCGGCAAGCAGGCGTGCCGCACCGCCTACATCCTGCACTCTGGCAGCCTAGTTGCCAGCTTTCGGCAGCTGCTGTCCTAGCAAGGAAGCTCAGGGAGTCAAAGCCAGTGCCGGGCGGCACCTTTCTGCTTTGCCCGCCTAAGCGGCGTCACGCTCCCAACAATACGGTGTCCTTTCCCTCTGCACTGCGTCTGCCGAGGTGCTCTCTGCCTCTCGGAGCATAAGGGCAAAAGACAATGTTTTCCACAGCAGGGTAGAAATGGCATTGCTAGCAGGAAAGCTGGATGCCTTGGAACTGTCCCCTTAGCCCTTGCCACTCACTTCAGGCTCGTACGCTGAGCAGAACAGCCTGCTGTTCTGAAGCTTCGCTGGCTGCCGTTCGTGCCCAGACGCGATTTCCTTCCCAAGGAGGCGAAGCGCCGTCTACTTCTCGCACTGAGCACGCTGCTCCTGGTTTTCGCTTCTGCCGCAACGAGCTCGCTACGAGCACTTTTCTTCTCAACCCTCTAGACCATTGCGTTCTGCTTTTCTTGTCTCGTGAATGGAGACGGAAAGCTTCTCGGCTACAACTCGCCTAGAACAACTGCGGCTACACATTAAGCTCGCCCCGGGGCGCCCTGCTGAAACTCGCCTTCTCGCACTACAATCACGGGGCAGCCGTCTTTCTTCGGCCACCTGCCAAATGGCCCCATATCGCCGCGCTCGTTGCACTCCGCTTGTCAGACTGGCTTACCGTGGCGCTGATTTCAGCCTGGCCAAACACTAGCGCTCCGGAGAGCTGTCTCACAGACAATAAGGTTCCAGCACAAAAATTGATCCAGCAATGTTCCCTCCTCTTATCCCACACTGTGTTGATCTGATAAATACCTTGAACGTGGAACGACTAAGCCAGCAAGTATTCCTCGCCGGCCACCTCTCTCTGTTCAAGAGGTAAGCCGTGGACCCTTTGAGCGCTGCCAAGCAAAAAGCAGAGCAGTGACCATAAAAGCGAGGAGAGAGCATGCACGAAGCACACTAGTTCTGTCTAGTGCTTTCCGTGCAGAGAGGCGGCAAAGCTGAATGCCGTGCCAGAGCTTCACTTCTCGCTGGAGCACAGGAAGGCAAGAATGAAGAGGCAGAACACAGCCTTGGTTTCAGCAGCCTCCGGGGCTGCAAAAGTTCAGCAATAGCTCTGTCAAAGCAGAACTCGGCCGAGAATGCTCTCGCAGCTTGGGAAAGTTAGGCGCAGCTGTTGACCACCTCTGCCCGTGGCCACAGGCTGCTTCTTCCACCTTCACTGTGGCAGAGCTTTTGCGGAACAGAGACGGCATTCTTCAAGTGCGTGTTCTCCAAGGAGCTGTGAAACAGAGCCTAGCACGCTGTCTCGCTGACACTGGCTTTCGGCAAGCAGGCGTGCCGCACCGCCTACATCCTGCACTCTGCCAGCCTAGTTGCCAGCTTTCGGCAGCTGCTGTCCTAGCAAGGAAGCTCAGGGAGTCAAAGCCAGTGCCGGGCGGCACCTTTCTGCTTTGCCCGCCTAAGCGGTGTCAGGCTCCCTCGGATACTGTGTCCTTTCCCTCTGCACTGCGTCTGCCGAGGTGCTCTCTGCCTCTCGGAGCATAAGGGCAAAGGACAATGTTTTCCACAGCAGGGTAGAAATGGCATTGCTAGCAGGAAAGCTAGATGCCTTGGAACTGTCCCCTTAGCCCTTGCCACTCACTTCAGGCTCGTACGCTGAGCAGAACAGCCTGCTGTTCTGAAGCTTCGCTGGCTGCCGTTCGTGCCCAGACGCGATTTCCTTCCCAAGGAGGCGAAGCGCCGTCTACTTCTCGCACCGAGCACGCTGCTCCTGGCTTTCGCTTCTGCCGCAACGAGCTCGCTACGAGCACTTTTCTTCTCAACCCTGTTCGCCCTTGCGTTCTGCCTTTCTTGTCTCGTGAATGGAGACGGAAAG
Source organism: Cinclus cinclus (assembly GCF_963662255.1). Classification (NCBI taxonomy): domain Eukaryota; kingdom Metazoa; phylum Chordata; class Aves; order Passeriformes; family Cinclidae; genus Cinclus; species Cinclus cinclus. The sequence continues at coordinate 964,140 of NW_026912054.1, read as the reverse complement.
CTTCTCGGCTACAACTCGCCTAGAACAACTGCGGCTACACATTAAGCTCGCCCGGGACGCCCTGCTGAAACTCGCCTTCTCGCACTACATTCACGGGGCAGGCGTCTTTCTTCGGCCACCTGCCAAAAGGCCCCATATCGCCGCGCTCGTTGCACTCCGCTTGTCAGATTGGCTTCCCGTGGCGCTGATTTCAGCCTGACCAAATGCTAGCGCTGCGGAGAGCTGTCTCGCAGACAATCATGTTCCAGCATAGAAATTTGTCCTGCAATGTTCCCCCATCTTTTCCCACATTGTGTTGCTCTGATGAATGCCTTGAGCATGGAACGACTTAAGCCAGCAAGTATTCCTCGCCGGCCACCTCTCGCTGTGCTAGAGGTATGCCGTGGACCCTTTGAACGCTGCCAAGCAAAAAGCAGAGCAGTGACCATAAAAGCGAGGAGAGAGCATGCACGAAGCACACTAGTTCTGTCTAGTGCTTTCCGTGCAGAGAGGCGGCAAAGCTGAATGCCGTGCCAGAGCTTCACTTCTCGCTGGAGCACAGGAAGGCAAGAATGAAGAGGCAGAACACAGCCTTGGTTTCAGCAGCCTCCGGGACTGCAAAAGTTCAGCAATAGCTCTGTCAAAGCAGAACTCGGCCGAGAATGCTCTCGCAGCTTGGGAAAGTTAGGCGCAGCTGTTGACCAGCTCTGCCCGTGGCCACAGGCTGCTTCTTCCACCTTCACTGTGGCAGAGCTTTTGCGGAACAGAGGCGGCATTCTTCAAGTGCGTGTTCTCCAAGGAGCTGTGAAACAGAGCCTAGCACGCTGTCTCGCTGACACTGGCTTTCGGCAAGCAGGCGTGCCGCACCGCCTACATCCTGCACTCTGGCAGCCTAGTTGCCAGCTTTCGGCAGCTGCTGTCCTAGCAAGGAAGCTCAGGAAGTCAAAGCCAGTGCCGGGCGGCACCTTTCTGCTTTGCCCGCCTAAGCGGCGTCACGCTCCCTCGGATACTGTGTCCTTTCCCTCTGCACTGCGTCTGCCGAGGTGCTCTCTGCCTCTCGGAGCATAAGGGCAAAGGACAATGTTTTCCACAGCAGGGTAGAAATGGCATTGCTAGCAGGAAAGCTAGATGCCTTGGAACTGTCCCCTTAGCCCTTGCCACTCACTTCAGGCTCGTACGCTGAGCAGAACAGCCTGCTGTTCTGAAGCTTCGCTGGCTGCCGTTCGTGCCCAGACGCGATTTCCTTCCCAAGGAGGCGAAGCGCCGTCTACTTCTCGCACCGAGCACGCTGCTCCTGGCTTTCGCTTCTGCCGCAACGAGCTCGCTACGAGCACTTTTCTTCTCAACCGTGTTCGCCCTTGCGTTCTGCCTTTCTTGTCTCGTGAATGGAGACGGAAAGCTTCTCGGCTACAACTCGACTAGAACAACTGCGGCTACACATTAAGCTCGCCCGGAACGCCCTGCTGAAACTTGCCTTCTCGCACTACATTCGCGGGGCAGCCGTCTTTCTTTGGCCACCTGCCAAGTGGCCCCATATCGCCGCGCTCGTTGCACTCCGCTTGTCAGATTGGCTTACCGTGGCGCTGATTTCAGCCTGACCAAATGCTAGCGCTGCGGAGAGCTGTCTCGCAGACAATCATGTTCCAGCATAGAAATTTGTCCTGCAATGTTCCCCCATCTTTTCCCACATTGTGTTGCTCTGATGAATGCCTTGAGCATGGAACGACTTAAGCCAGCAAGTATTCCTCGCCGGCCACCTCTCGCTGTGCAAGAGGTATGCCGTGGACCCTTTGAACGCTGCCAAGCAAAAAGCAGAGCAGTGACCATAAAAGCGAGGAGAGAGCATGCACGAAGCACACTAGTTCTGTCTAGTGCTTTCCGTGCAGAGAGGCGGCAAAGCTGAATGCCGTGCCAGAGCTTGACTTCTCGCTGGAGCACAGGAAGGCAAGAATGAAGAGGCAGAACACAGCCTTGGTTTCAGCAGCCTCCGGGGCTGCAAAAGTTCAGCAATAGCTCTGTCAAAGCAGAACTCGGCCGAGAATGCTCTCGCAGCTTGGGAAAGTTAGGCGCAGCTGTTGACCAGCTCTGCCCGTGGCCACAGGCTGCTTCTTCCACCTTCACTGTGGCAGAGCTTTTGCGGAACAGAGGCGGCATTCTTCCAGTGCGTGTTCTCCAAGGAGCTGTGAAACAGAGCCTAGCACGCTGTCTCGCTGACACTGGCTTTCGGCAAGCAGGCGTGCCGCACCGCCTACATCCTGCACTCTGGCAGCCTAGTTGCCAGCTTTCGGCAGCTGCTGTCCTAGCAAGGAAGCTCAGGAAGTCAAAGCCAGTGCCGGGCGGCACCTTTCTGCTTTGCCCGCCTAAGCGGCGTCATGCTCCCAACAATACTGTGTCCTTTCCCTCTGCACTGCGTCTGCCGAGGTGCTCTCTGCCTCTCGGAGCATAAGGGCAAAAGACAATGTTTTCCACAGCAGGGTAGAAATGGCATTGCTAGCAGGAAAGCTAGATGCCTTGGAACTGTCCCCTTAGCCCTTGCCACTCACTTCAGGCTCGTACGCTGAGCAGAACAGCCTGCTGTTCTGAAGCTTCGCTGGCTGCCGTTCGTGCCCAGACGCGATTTCCTTCCCAAGGAGGGGAAGTGCCGTCTACTTCTCGCACCGAGCACACTGCCCCTGGCTTTCGCTTCTGCCGCAATGAGCTCGCTACGAGCACTTTTCTTCTCAACCCTCTAGACCATTGCGTTCTGCTTTTCTTGTCTCATGAATGGAGACGGAAAGCTTCTCGGCTACAACTCGCCTAGAACAACTGCGGCTACACATTAAGCTCGCCCCGGGGCGCCCTGCTGAAACTCGCCTTCTCGCACTACATTCACGGGGCAGCCGTCTTTCTTCGGCCACCTGCCAAATGGCCCCATATCGCCGCGCTCGTTGCACTCCGCTTGTCAGACTGGCTTACCGTGGCGCTGATTTCAGCCTGGCCAAACACTAGCGCTCCGGAGAGCTGTCTCACAGACAATAAGGTTCCAGCACAAAAATTGATCCAGCAATGTTCCCTCCTCTTATCCCACACTGTGTTGCTCTGATAAATACCTTGAACGTGGAACGACTAAGCCAGCAAGTATTCCTCGCCGGCCACCTCTCTCTGTTCAAGAGGCAAGCCGTGGACCCTTTGAGCGCTGCCAAGCAAAAAGCAGAGCAGTGACCATAAAAGCGAGGAGAGAGCATGCACGAAGCACACTAGTTCTGTCTAGTGCTTTCCGTGCAGAGAGGCGGCAAAGCTGAATGCCGTGCCAGAGCTTCACTTCTCGCTGGAGCACAGGAAGGCAAGAATGAAGAGGCAGAACACAGCCTTGGTTTCAGCAGCCTCCGGGGCTGCAAAAGTTCAGCAATAGCTCTGTCAAAGCAGAACTTGGCCGAGAATGCTCTCGCAGCTTGGGAAAGTTAGGCGCAGCTGTTGACCAGCTCTGCCCGTGGCCACAGGCTGCTTCTTCCACCTTCACTGTGGCAGAGCTTTTGCGGAACAGAGGCGGCATTCTTCAAGTGCGTGTTCTCCAAGGAGCTGTGAAACAGAGCCTAGCACGCTGTCTCGCTGACACTGGCTTTCGGCAAGCAGGCGTGCCGCACCGCCTACATCCTGCACTCTGGCAGCCTAGTTGCCAGCTTTCGGCAGCTGCTGTCCTAGCAAGGAAGCTCAGGGAGTCAAAGCCAGTGCCGGGCGGCACCTTTCTGCTTTGCCCGCCTAAGCGGCGTCACGCTCCCAACAATACTGTGTCCTTTCCCTCTGCACTGCGTCTGCCGAGGTGCTCTCTGCCTCTCGGAGCATAAGGGCAAAGGACAATGTTTTCCACAGCAGGGTAGAAATGGCATTGCTAGCAGGAAAGCTAGATGCCTTGGAACTGTCCCCTTAGCCCTTGCCACTCACTTCAGGCTCGTACGCTGAGCAGAACAGCCTGCTGTTCTGAAGCTTCGCTGGCTGCCGTTCGTGCCCAGACGCGATTTCCTTCCCAAGGAGGCGAAGCGCCGTCTACTTCTCGCACCGAGCACGCTGCTCCTGGCTTTCGCTTCTGCCGCAACGAGCTCGCTACGAGCACTTTTCTTCTCAACCCTGTTCGCCCTTGCGTTCTGCCTTTCTTGTCTCGTGAATGGAGACGGAAAGCTTCTCGGCTACAACTCGCCTAGAACAACTGCGGCTACACATTAAGCTCGCCCGGGACGCCCTGCTGAAACTCGCCTTCTCGCACTACATTCACGGGGCAGCCGTCTTTCTTCGGCCACCTGCCAAAAGGCCCCATATCGCCGCGCTCGTTGCACTCCGCTTGTCAGATTGGCTTCCCGTGGCGCTGATTTCAGCCTGACCAAATGCTAGCGCTGCGGAGAGCTGTCTCGCAGACAATCATGTTCCAGCATAGAAATTTGTCCTGCAATGTTCCCCCATCTTTTCCCACATTGTGTTGCTCTGATGAATGCCTTGAGCATGGAACGACTTAAGCCAGCAAGTATTCCTCGCCGGCCACCTCTCGCTGTGCAAGAGGTATGCCGTGGACCCTTTGAACGCTGCCAAGCAAAAAGCAGAGCAGTGACCATAAAAGCGAGGAGAGAGCATGCACGAAGCACACTAGTTCTGTCTAGTGCTTTCCGTGCAGAGAGGCGGCAAATCTGAATGCCGTGCCAGAGCTTCACTTCTCGCTGGAGCACAGGAAGGCAAGAATGAAGAGGCAGAACACAGCCTTGGTTTCAGCAGCCTCCGGGACTGCAAAAGTTCAGCAATAGCTCTGTCAAAGCAGAACTCGGCCGAGAATGCTCTCGCAGCTTGGGAAAGTTAGGCGCAGCTGTTGACCAGCTCTGCCCGTGGCCACAGGCTGCTTCTTCCACCTTCACTGTGGCAGAGCTTTTGCGGAACAGAGGCGGCATTCTTCAAGTGCGTGTTCTACAAGGAGCTGTGAAACAGAGCCTAGCACGCTGTCTCGCTGATACTGGCTTTCGGCAAGCAGGCGTGCCGCACCGCCTACATCCTGCACTCTGCCAGCCTAGTTGCCAGCTTTCGGCAGCTGCTGTCCTAGCAAGGAAGCTCAGGGAGTCAAAGCCAGTGCCGGGCGGCACTTTTCTGCTTTGCCCGCCTAAGCGGTGTCAGGCTCCCTCGGATACTGTGTCCTTTCCCTCTGCACTGCGTCTGCCGAGGTGCTCTCTGCCTCTCGGAGCATAAGGGCAAAGGACAATGTTTTCCACAGCAGGGTAGAAATGGCATTGCTAGCAGGAAAGCTAGATGCCTTGGAACTGTCCCCTTAGCCCTTGCCACTCACTTCAGGCTCGTACGCTGAGCAGAACAGCCTGCTGTTCTGAAGCTTCGCTGGCTGCCGTTCGTGCCCAGACGCGATTTCCTTCCCAAGGAGGCGAAGCGCCGTCTACTTCTCGCACCGAGCACGCTGCTCCTGGCTTTCGCTTCTGCCGCAACGAGCTCGCTACGAGCACTTTTCTTCTCAACCCTCTAGACCATTGCGTTCTGCTTTTCTTGTCTCGTGAATGGAGACGGAAAGCTTCTCGGCTACAACTCGCCTAGAACAACTGCGGCTACACATTAAGCTCGCCCGGGACGCCCTGCTGAAACTCGCCTTCTCGCACTACATTCGTGGGGCAGCCGTCTTTCTTCGGCCACCTGCCAAGTGGCCCCATATCGCCGCGCTCGTTGCACTCCGCTTGTCAGATTGGCTTACCGTGGCGCTGATTTCAGCCTCGCCAAACACTAGCGCTCCGGAGAGCTGTCTCGCAGACAATCATGTTCCAGCATAGAAATTTGTCCTGCAATGTTCCCTCCTCTTATCCCACACTGTGTTGCTCTGATAAATACCTTGAACGTGGAACGACTAAGCCAGCAACTATTCCGCGCCGGCCACCTCTCTCTGTTCAAGAGGTATGCCGTGGACCCTTTGAGCGCTGCCAAGCAAAAAGCAGAGCAGTGACCATAAAAGCGAGGAGAGAGCATGCACGAAGCACACTAGTTCTGTCTAGTGCTTTCCGTGCAGAGAGGCGGCAAAGCTGAATGCCGTGCCAGAGCTTGACTTCTCGCTGGAGCACAGGAAGGCAAGAATGAAGAGGCAGAACACAGCCTTGGTTTCAGCAGCCTCCGGGGCTGCAAAAGTTCAGCAATAGCTCTGTCAAAGCAGAACTCGGCCGAGAATGCTCTCGCAGCTTGGGAAAGTTAGGCGCAGCTGTTGACCAGCTCTGCCCGTGGCCACAGGCTGCTTCTTCCACCTTCACTGTGGCAGAGCTTTTGCGGAACAGAGGCGGCATTCTTCAAGTGCGTGTTCTCCAAGGAGCTGTGAAACAGAGCCTAGCACGCTGTCTCGCTGACACTGGCTTTCGGCAAGCAGGCGTGCCGCACCGCCTACATCCTGCACTCTGGCAGCCTAGTTGCCAGCTTTCGGCAGCTGCTGTCCTAGCAAGGAAGCTCAGGAAGTCAAAGCCAGTGCCGGGCGGCACCTTTCTGCTTTGCCCGCCTAAGCGGCGTCACGCTCCCTCGGATACTGTGTCCTTTCCCTCTGCACTGCGTCTGCCGAGGTGCTCTCTGCCTCTCGGAGCATAAGGGCAAAGGACAATGTTTTCCACAGCAGGGTAGAAATGGCATTGCTAGCAGGAAAGCTAGATGCCTTGGAACTGTCCCCTTAGCCCTTGCCACTCACTTCAGGCTCGTACGCTGAGCAGAACAGCCTGCTGTTCTGAAGCTTCGCTGGCTGCCGTTCGTGCCCAGACGCGATTTCCTTCCCAAGGAGGCGAAGCGCCGTCTACTTCTCGCACCGAGCACGCTGCTCCTGGCTTTCGCTTCTGCCGCAACGAGCTCGCTACGAGCACTTTTCTTCTCAACCGTGTTCGCCCTTGCGTTCTGCCTTTCTTGTCTCGTGAATGGAGACGGAAAGCTTCTCGGCTACAACTCGACTAGAACAACTGCGGCTACACATTAAGCTCGCCCGGAACGCCCTGCTGAAACTTGCCTTCTCGCACTACATTCGCGGGGCAGCCGTCTTTCTTTGGCCACCTGCCAAGTGGCCCCATATCGCCGCGCTCGTTGCACTCCGCTTGTCAGATTGGCTTACCGTGGCGCTGATTTCAGCCTGACCAAATGCTAGCGCTGCGGAGAGCTGTCTCGCAGACAATCATGTTCCAGCATAGAAATTTGTCCTGCAATGTTCCCCCATCTTTTCCCACATTGTGTTGCTCTGATGAATGCCTTGAGCATGGAACGACTTAAGCCAGCAAGTATTCCTCGCCGGCCACCTCTCGCTGTGCAAGAGGTATGCCGTGGACCCTTTGAACGCTGCCAAGCAAAAAGCAGAGCAGTGACCATAAAAGCGAGGAGAGAGCATGCACGAAGCACACTAGTTCTGTCTAGTGCTTTCCGTGCAGAGAGGCGGCAAAGCTGAATGCCGTGCCAGAGCTTGACTTCTCGCTGGAGCACAGGAAGGCAAGAATGAAGAGGCAGAACACAGCCTTGGTTTCAGCAGCCTCCGGGGCTGCAAAAGTTCAGCAATAGCTCTGTCAAAGCAGAACTCGGCCGAGAATGCTCTCGCAGCTTGGGAAAGTTAGGCGCAGCTGTTGACCAGCTCTGCCCGTGGCCACAGGCTGCTTCTTCCACCTTCACTGTGGCAGAGCTTTTGCGGAACAGAGGCGGCATTCTTCCAGTGCGTGTTCTCCAAGGAGCTGTGAAACAGAGCCTAGCACGCTGTCTCGCTGACACTGGCTTTCGGCAAGCAGGCGTGCCGCACCGCCTACATCCTGCACTCTGGCAGCCTAGTTGCCAGCTTTCGGCAGCTGCTGTCCTAGCAAGGAAGCTCAGGAAGTCAAAGCCAGTGCCGGGCGGCACCTTTCTGCTTTGCCCGCCTAAGCGGCGTCATGCTCCCAACAATACTGTGTCCTTTCCCTCTGCACTGCGTCTGCCGAGGTGCTCTCTGCCTCTCGGAGCATAAGGGCAAAAGACAATGTTTTCCACAGCAGGGTAGAAATGGCATTGCTAGCAGGAAAGCTAGATGCCTTGGAACTGTCCCCTTAGCCCTTGCCACTCACTTCAGGCTCGTACGCTGAGCAGAACAGCCTGCTGTTCTGAAGCTTCGCTGGCTGCCGTTCGTGCCCAGACGCGATTTCCTTCCCAAGGAGGGGAAGTGCCGTCTACTTCTCGCACCGAGCACACTGCCCCTGGCTTTCGCTTCTGCCGCAATGAGCTCGCTACGAGCACTTTTCTTCTCAACCCTCTAGACCATTGCGTTCTGCTTTTCTTGTCTCATGAATGGAGACGGAAAGCTTCTCGGCTACAACTCGCCTAGAACAACTGCGGCTACACATTAAGCTCGCCCCGGGGCGCCCTGCTGAAACTCGCCTTCTCGCACTACATTCACGGGGCAGCCGTCTTTCTTCGGCCACCTGCCAAATGGCCCCATATCGCCGCGCTCGTTGCACTCCGCTTGTCAGACTGGCTTACCGTGGCGCTGATTTCAGCCTGGCCAAACACTAGCGCTCCGGAGAGCTGTCTCACAGACAATAAGGTTCCAGCACAAAAATTGATCCAGCAATGTTCCCTCCTCTTATCCCACACTGTGTTGCTCTGATAAATACCTTGAACGTGGAACGACTAAGCCAGCAAGTATTCCTCGCCGGCCACCTCTCTCTGTTCAAGAGGCAAGCCGTGGACCCTTTGAGCGCTGCCAAGCAAAAAGCAGAGCAGTGACCATAAAAGCGAGGAGAGAGCATGCACGAAGCACACTAGTTCTGTCTAGTGCTTTCCGTGCAGAGAGGCGGCAAAGCTGAATGCCGTGCCAGAGCTTCACTTCTCGCTGGAGCACAGGAAGGCAAGAATGAAGAGGCAGAACACAGCCTTGGTTTCAGCAGCCTCCGGGGCTGCAAAAGTTCAGCAATAGCTCTGTCAAAGCAGAACTTGGCCGAGAATGCTCTCGCAGCTTGGGAAAGTTAGGCGCAGCTGTTGACCAGCTCTGCCCGTGGCCACAGGCTGCTTCTTCCACCTTCACTGTGGCAGAGCTTTTGCGGAACAGAGGCGGCATTCTTCAAGTGCGTGTTCTCCAAGGAGCTGTGAAACAGAGCCTAGCACGCTGTCTCGCTGACACTGGCTTTCGGCAAGCAGGCGTGCCGCACCGCCTACATCCTGCACTCTGGCAGCCTAGTTGCCAGCTTTCGGCAGCTGCTGTCCTAGCAAGGAAGCTCAGGGAGTCAAAGCCAGTGCCGGGCGGCACCTTTCTGCTTTGCCCGCCTAAGCGGCGTCACGCTCCCAACAATACTGTGTCCTTTCCCTCTGCACTGCGTCTGCCGAGGTGCTCTCTGCCTCTCGGAGCATAAGGGCAAAGGACAATGTTTTCCACAGCAGGGTAGAAATGGCATTGCTAGCAGGAAAGCTAGATGCCTTGGAACTGTCCCCTTAGCCCTTGCCACTCACTTCAGGCTCGTACGCTGAGCAGAACAGCCTGCTGTTCTGAAGCTTCGCTGGCTGCCGTTCGTGCCCAGACGCGATTTCCTTCCCAAGGAGGCGAAGCGCCGTCTACTTCTCGCACCGAGCACGCTGCTCCTGGCTTTCGCTTCTGCCGCAACGAGCTCGCTACGAGCACTTTTCTTCTCAACCCTGTTCGCCCTTGCGTTCTGCCTTTCTTGTCTCGTGAATGGAGACGGAAAGCTTCTCGGCTACAACTCGCCTAGAACAACTGCGGCTACACATTAAGCTCGCCCGGGACGCCCTGCTGAAACTCGCCTTCTCGCACTACATTCACGGGGCAGCCGTCTTTCTTCGGCCACCTGCCAAAAGGCCCCATATCGCCGCGCTCGTTGCACTCCGCTTGTCAGATTGGCTTCCCGTGGCGCTGATTTCAGCCTGACCAAATGCTAGCGCTGCGGAGAGCTGTCTCGCAGACAATCATGTTCCAGCATAGAAATTTGTCCTGCAATGTTCCCCCATCTTTTCCCACATTGTGTTGCTCTGATGAATGCCTTGAGCATGGAACGACTTAAGCCAGCAAGTATTCCTCGCCGGCCACCTCTCGCTGTGCAAGAGGTATGCCGTGGACCCTTTGAACGCTGCCAAGCAAAAAGCAGAGCAGTGACCATAAAAGCGAGGAGAGAGCATGCACGAAGCACACTAGTTCTGTCTAGTGCTTTCCGTGCAGAGAGGCGGCAAATCTGAATGCCGTGCCAGAGCTTCACTTCTCGCTGGAGCACAGGAAGGCAAGAATGAAGAGGCAGAACACAGCCTTGGTTTCAGCAGCCTCCGGGACTGCAAAAGTTCAGCAATAGCTCTGTCAAAGCAGAACTCGGCCGAGAATGCTCTCGCAGCTTGGGAAAGTTAGGCGCAGCTGTTGACCAGCTCTGCCCGTGGCCACAGGCTGCTTCTTCCACCTTCACTGTGGCAGAGCTTTTGCGGAACAGAGGCGGCATTCTTCAAGTGCGTGTTCTACAAGGAGCTGTGAAACAGAGCCTAGCACGCTGTCTCGCTGATACTGGCTTTCGGCAAGCAGGCGTGCCGCACCGCCTACATCCTGCACTCTGCCAGCCTAGTTGCCAGCTTTCGGCAGCTGCTGTCCTAGCAAGGAAGCTCAGGGAGTCAAAGCCAGTGCCGGGCGGCACTTTTCTGCTTTGCCCGCCTAAGCGGTGTCAGGCTCCCTCGGATACTGTGTCCTTTCCCTCTGCACTGCGTCTGCCGAGGTGCTCTCTGCCTCTCGGAGCATAAGGGCAAAGGACAATGTTTTCCACAGCAGGGTAGAAATGGCATTGCTAGCAGGAAAGCTAGATGCCTTGGAACTGTCCCCTTAGCCCTTGCCACTCACTTCAGGCTCGTACGCTGAGCAGAACAGCCTGCTGTTCTGAAGCTTCGCTGGCTGCCGTTCGTGCCCAGACGCGATTTCCTTCCCAAGGAGGCGAAGCGCCGTCTACTTCTCGCACCGAGCACGCTGCTCCTGGCTTTCGCTTCTGCCGCAACGAGCTCGCTACGAGCACTTTTCTTCTCAACCCTCTAGACCATTGCGTTCTGCTTTTCTTGTCTCGTGAATGGAGACGGAAAGCTTCTCGGCTACAACTCGCCTAGAACAACTGCGGCTACACATTAAGCTCGCCCGGGACGCCCTGCTGAAACTCGCCTTCTCGCACTACATTCGTGGGGCAGCCGTCTTTCTTCGGCCACCTGCCAAGTGGCCCCATATCGCCGCGCTCGTTGCACTCCGCTTGTCAGATTGGCTTACCGTGGCGCTGATTTCAGCCTCGCCAAACACTAGCGCTCCGGAGAGCTGTCTCGCAGACAATCATGTTCCAGCATAGAAATTTGTCCTGCAATGTTCCCTCCTCTTATCCCACACTGTGTTGCTCTGATAAATACCTTGAACGTGGAACGACTAAGCCAGCAACTATTCCGCGCCGGCCACCTCTCTCTGTTCAAGAGGTATGCCGTGGACCCTTTGAGCGCTGCCAAGCAAAAAGCAGAGCAGTGACCATAAAAGCGAGGAGAGAGCATGCACGAAGCACACTAGTTCTGTCTAGTGCTTTCCGTGCAGAGAGGCGGCAAAGCTGAATGCCGTGCCAGAGCTTGACTTCTCGCTGGAGCACAGGAAGGCAAGAATGAAGAGGCAGAACACAGCCTTGGTTTCAGCAGCCTCCGGGGCTGCAAAAGTTCAGCAATAGCTCTGTCAAAGCAGAACTCGGCCGAGAATGCTCTCGCAGCTTGGGAAAGTTAGGCGCAGCTGTTGACCAGCTCTGCCCGTGGCCACAGGCTGCTTCTTCCACCTTCACTGTGGCAGAGCTTTTGCGGAACAGAGGCGGCATTCTTCAAGTGCGTGTTCTCCAAGGAGCTGTGAAACAGAGCCTAGCACGCTGTCTCGCTGACACTGGCTTTCGGCAAGCAGGCGTGCCGCACCGCCTACATCCTGCACTCTGCCAGCCTAGTTGCCAGCTTTCGGCAGCTGCTGTCCTAGCAAGGAAGCTCAGGAAGTCAAAGCCAGTGCCGGGAGGCACCTTTCTGCTTTGCCCGCCTAAGCGGCGTCACCCTCCCAACAATACTGTGTCCTTTCCCTCTGCACTGCGTCTGCCGAGGTGCTCTCTGCCTCTCGGAGCATAAGGGCAAAGGACAATGTTTTCCACAGCAGGGTAGAAATGGCATTGCTAGCAGGAAAGCTAGATGCCTTGGAATTGTCCCCTTAGCCCTTGCCACTCACTTCAGGCTCGTACGCTGAGCCGAACAGCCTGCTGTTCTGAAGCTTCGCTGGCTGCCGTTCGTGCCCAGACGCGATTTCCTTCCCAAGGAGGCGAAGCGCCGTCTACTTCTCGCACCGAGCACGCTGCTCCTGGCTTTCGCTTCTGCCGCAACGAGCTCGCTACGAGCACTTTTCTTCTCAACCATGTTCGCCCTTGCGTTCTGCCTTTCTTGTCTCGTGAATGGAGACGGAAAGCTTCTCGGCTACAACTCGCCTAGAACAACTGCGGCTACACATTAAGCTCGCCCTGGGCGCCCTGCTGAAACTCGCCTTCTCGCACTACATTCACGGGGCAGCCGTCTTTCTTCGGCCACCTGCCAAATGGCCCCATATCGCCGCGCTCGTTGCACTCCGCTTGTCAGATTGGCTTCCCGTGGCGCTGATTTCAGCCTGGCCAAACGCTAGCGCTCCGGAGAGCTGTCTCGCAGACAATAAGGTTCCAGCACAAAAATTGATCCAGCAATGTTCCCTCCTCTTATCCCACACTGTGTTGCTCTGATAAATACCTTGAACGTGGAACGACTAAGCCAGCAAGTATTCCTCGCCGGCCACCTCTCTCTGTTCAAGAGGTAAGCCATGGACCCTTTGAGCGCTGCCAAGCAAAAAGCAGAGCAGTGACCATAACAGCGAGGAGAGAGCATGCACGAAGCACACTAGTTCTGTCTAGTGTTTTCCGTGCAGAGAGGCGGCAAAGCTGAATGCCGTGCCAGAGCTTCACTTCTCGCTGGAGCACAGGAAGGCAAGAATGAAGAGGCAGAACACAGCCTTGGTTTCAGCAGCCTCCGGGGCTGCAAAAGTTCAGCAATAGCTCTGTCAAAGCAGAACTCGGCCGAGAATGCTCTCGCAGCTTGGGAAAGTTAGGCGCAGCTGTTGACCAGCTCTGCCCGTGGCCACAGGCTGCTTCTTCCACCTTCACTGTGGCAGAGCTTTTGCGGAACAGAGGCGGCATTCTTCCAGTGCGTGTTCTCCAAGGAGCTGTGAAACAGAGCCTAGCACGCTGTCTCGCTGACACTGGCTTTCGGCAAGCAGGCGTGCCGCACCGCCTACATCCTGCACTCTGGCAGCCTAGTTGCCAGCTTTCGGCAGCTGCTGTCCTAGCAAGGAACTCAGGGAGTCAAAGCCAGTGCCGGGCGGCACCTTTCTGCTTTGCCCGCCTAAGCAGCGTCACGCTCCCTCGGATACTGTGTCCTTTCCCTCTGCACTGCGTCTGCCGAGGTGCTCTCTGCCTCTCGGAGCATAAGGGCAAAGGACAATGCTTTCCACAGCAGGGTAGAAATGGCATTGCTAGCAGGAAAGCTAGATGCCTTGGAACTGTCCCCTTAGCCCTTGCCACTCACTTCAGGCTCGTACGCTGAGCCGAACAGCCTGCTGTTCTGAAGCTTCGCTGGCTGCCGTTCGTGCCCAGACGCGATTTCCTTCCCAAGGAGGCGAAGCGCCGTCTACTTCTCGCACCGAGCACGCTGCTCCTGGCTTTCGCTTCTGCCGCAACGAGCTCGTTATGAGCACTTTTCTTCTCAACCCTGTTCGCCCTTGCGTTCTGCCTTTCTTGTCTCGTGAATGGAGACGGAAAGCTTCTCGGCTACAACTCGCCTAGAACAACTGCGGCTACACATTAAGCTCGCCCGGGGCGCCCTGCTGAAACTCGCCTTCTCGCACTACATTCACGGGGCAGCCGTCTTTCTTTGGCCACCTGCCAAATGGCCCCATATCGCCGCGCTCGTTGCACTCCGCTTGTCAGACTGGCTTACCGTGGCGCTGATTTCAGCCTGGCCAAACACTAGCGCTCCGGAGAGCTGTCTCGCAGACAATAAGGTTCCAGCACAAAAATTGATCCAGCAATGTTCCCTCCTCTTATCCCACACTGTGTTGCTCTGATAAATGCCTTGAACGTGGAACGACTAAGCCAGCAAGTATTCCTCGCCGGCCACCTCTCTCTGTTCAAGAGGTAAGCCGTGGACCCTTTGAGCGCTGCCAAGCAAAAAGCAGAGCAGTGACCATAAAAGCGAGGAGAGAGCATGCACGAAGCACACTAGTTCTGTCTAGTGCTTTCCGTGCAGAGAGGCGGCAAAGCTGAATGCCGTGCCAGAGCTTCACTTCTCGCTGGAGCACAGGAAGGCAAGAATGAAGAGGCAGAACACAGCCTTGGTTTCAGCAGCCTCCGGGGCTGCAAAAGTTCAGCAATAGCTCTGTCAAAGCAGAACTCGGCCGAGAATGCTCTCGCAGCTTGGGAAAGTTAGGCGCAGCTGTTGACCACCTCTGCCCGTGGCCACAGGCTGCTTCTTCCACCTTCACTGTGGCAGAGCTTTTGCGGAACAGAGGCGGCATTCTTCAAGTGCGTGTTCTCCAAGGAGCTGTGAAACAGAGCCTAGCACGCTGTCTCGCTGACACTGGCTTTCGGCAAGCTGGCGTGCCGCACCGCCTACATCCTGCACTCTGCCAGCCTAGTTGCCAGCTTTCGGCAGCTGCTGTCCTAGCAAGGAAGCTCAGGAAGTCAAAGCCAGTGCCGTGAGGCACCTTTCTGCTTTGCCCGCCTAAGCGGCGTCACGCTCCCAACAATACTGTGTCCTTTCCCTCTGCACTGCGTCTGCCGAGGTGCTCTCTGCCTCTCGGAGCATAAGGGCAAAGGACAATGTTTTCCACAGCAGGGTAGAAATGGCATTGCTAGCAGGAAAGCTAGATGCCTTGGAACTGTCCCCTTAGCCCTTGCCACTCACTTCAGGCTCGTACGCTGAGCCGAACAGCCTGCTGTTCTGAAGCTTCGCTGGCTGCCGTTCGTGCCCAGACGCGATTTCCTTCCCAAGGAGGCGAAGCGCCGTCTACTTCTCGCACCGAGCACGCTGCTCCTGGCTTTCGCTTCTGCCGCAACGAGCTCGCTACGAGCACTTTTCTTCTCAACCCTGTTCGCCCTTGCGTTCTGCCTTTCTTGTCTCGTGAATGGAGACGGAAAGCTTCTCGGCTACAACTCGCCTAGAACAACTGCGGCTACACATTAAGCTCGCCCTGGGCGCCCTGCTGAAACTCGCCTTCTCGCACTACATTCACGGGGCAGCCGTCTTTCTTCGGCCACCTGCCAAATGGCCCCATATCGCCGCGCTCGTTGCACTCCGCTTGTCAGATTGGCTTACCGTGGCGCTGATTTCAGCCTGGCCAAACGCTAGCGCTCCGGAGAGCTGTCTCGCAGACAATAAGGTTCCAGCACAAAAATTGATCCAGCAATGTTCCCTCCTCTTATCCCACACTGTGTTGCTCTGATAAATACCTTGAACGTGGAATGACTAAGCC
This sequence comes from Cinclus cinclus, assembly GCF_963662255.1. Lineage (NCBI taxonomy): Eukaryota > Metazoa > Chordata > Aves > Passeriformes > Cinclidae > Cinclus > Cinclus cinclus. The sequence continues at coordinate 948,653 of NW_026912054.1, read as the reverse complement.
AGCAAGTATTCCTCGCCGGCCACCTCTCTCTGTTCAAGAGGTAAGCCATGGACACTTTGAGCGCTGCCAAGCAAAAAGCAGAGCAGTGACCATAAAAGCGAGGAGAGAGCATGCACGAAGCACACTAGTTCTGTCTAGTGCTTTCCGTGCAGAGAGGCGGCAAAGCTGAATGCCGTGCCAGAGCTTGACTTCTCGCTGGAGCACAGGAAGGCAAGAATGAAGAGGCAGAACACAGCCTTGGTTTCAGCAGCCTCCGGGGCTGCAAAAGTTCAGCAATAGCTCTGTCAAAGCAGAACTCGGCCGAGAATGCTCTCGCAGCTTGGGAAAGTTAGGCGCAGCTGTTGACCAGCTCTGCCCGTGGCCACAGGCTGCTTCTTCCACCTTCACTGTGGCAGAGCTTTTGCGGAACAGAGGCGGCATTCTTCAAGTGCGTGTTCTCCAAGGAGCTGTGAAACAGAGCCTAGCACGCTGTCTCGCTGACACTGGCTTTCGGCAAGCAGGCGTGCCGCACCGCCTACATCCTGCACTCTGCCAGCCTAGTTGCCAGCTTTCGGCAGCTGCTGTCCTAGCAAGGAACTCAGGGAGTCAAAGCCAGTGCCGGGCGGCACCTTTCTGCTTTGCCCGCCTAAGCGGCGTCACGCTCCCTCGGATACTGTGTCCTTTCCCTCTGCACTGCGTCTGCCGAGGTGCTCTCTGCCTCTGGGAGCATAAGGGCAAAGGACAATGCTTTCCACAGCAGGGTAGAAATGGCATTGCTAGCAGGAAAGCTAGATGCCTTGGAACTGTCCCCTTAGCCCTTGCCACTCACTTCAGGCTCGTACGCTGAGCCGAACAGCCTGCTGTTCTGAAGCTTCGCTGGCTGCCGTTCGTGCCCAGACGCGATTTCCTTCCCAAGGAGGCGAAGCGCCGTCTACTTCTCGCACCGAGCACGCTGCTCCTGGCTTTCGCTTCTGCCGCAACGAGCTCGTTATGAGCACTTTTCTTCTCAACCCTGTTCGCCCTTGCGTTCTGCCTTTCTTGTCTCGTGAATGGAGACGGAAAGCTTCTCGGCTACAACTCGCCTAGAACAACTGCGGCTACACATTAAGCTCGCCCGGGGCGCCCTGCTGAAACTCGCCTTCTCGCACTACATTCACGGGGCAGCCGTCTTTCTTCGGCCACCTGCCAAATGGCCCCATATCGCCGCGCTCGTTGCACTCCGCTTGTCAGACTGGCTTACCGTGGCGCTGATTTCAGCCTGGCCAAACACTAGCGCTCCGGAGAGCTGTCTCGCAGACAATAAGGTTCCAGCACAAAAATTGATCCAGCAATGTTCCCTCCTCTTATCCCACACTGTGTTGCTCTGATAAATACCTTGAACGTGGAACGACTAAGCCAGCAAGTATTCCTCGCCGGCCACCTCTCGCTGTGCGAGAGGTAAGCCGTGGACCCTTTGAGCGCTGCCAAGCAAAAAGCAGAGCAGTGACCATAAAAGCGAGGAGAGAGCATGCACGAAGCACACTAGTTCTGTCTAGTGCTTTCCGTGCAGAGAGGCGGCAAAGCTGAATGCCGTGCCAGAGCTTGACTTCTCGCTGGAGCACAGGAAGGCAAGAATGAAGAGGCAGAACACAGCCTTGGTTTCAGCAGCCTCCGGGGCTGCAAAAGTTCAGCAATAGCTCTGTCAAAGCAGAACTCGGTCGAGAATGCTCTCGCAGCTTGGGAAAGTTAGGCGCAGCTGTTGACCAGCTCTGCCCGTGGCCACAGGCTGCTTCTTCCACCTTCACTGTGGCAGAGCTTTTGCGGAACAGAGGCGGCATTCTTCCAGTGCGTGTTCTCCAAGGAGCTGTGAAACAGAGCCTAGCACGCTGTCTCGCTGACACTGGCTTTCGGCAAGCAGGCGTGCCGCACCGCCTACATCCTGCACTCTGGCAGCCTAGTTGCCAGCTTTCGGCAGCTGCTGTCCTAGCAAGGAAGCTCAGGAAGTCAAAGGCAGTGCCGGGCGGCACCTTTCTGCTTTGCCCGCCTAAGCGGCGTCACGCTCCCAACAATACTGTGTCCTTTCCCTCTGCACTGCGTCTGCCGAGTTGCTCTCTGCCTCTCGGAGCATAAGGGCAAAGGACAATGTTTTCCACAGCAGGGTAGAAATGGCATTGCTAGCAGGAAAGCTAGATGCCTTGGAACTGTCCCCTTAGCCCTTGCCACTCACTTCAGGCTCGTACGCTGAGCAGAACAGCCTGCTGTTCTGAAGCTTCGCTGGCTGCCGTTCGTGCCCAGACGCGATGTCCTTCCCAAGGAGGGGAAGTGCCGTCTACTTCTCGCACCGAGCACGCTGCTCCTGGCTTTCCCTTCTGCCGCAACGAGCTCGCTATGAGCACTTTTCTTCTCAACACTCTAGACCATTGCGTTCTGCTTTTCTTGTCTCGTGAATGGAGACGGAAAGCTTCTCGGCTACAACTCGCCTAGAACAACTGCGGCTACACATTAAGCTCGCCCGGGGCGCCCTGCTGAAACTCGCCTTCTCGCACTACATTCACGGGGCAGCCGTCTTTCTTCGGCCACCTGCCAAATGGCCCCATATCGCCGCGCTCGTTGCACTCCGCTTCTCAGATTGGTTTACCGTGGCGCTGATTTCAGCCTGGCCAAACACTAGCGCTCCAGAGAGCTGTCTCGCAGACAATCATGTTCCAGCATAGAAATTTGTCCTGCAATGTTCCCTCCTCTTATCCCACACTGTGTTGCTCTGATAAATGCCTTGAACGTGGAACGACTAAGCCAGCAAGTATTCCTCGCCGGCCACCTCTCTCTGTTCAAGAGGTAAGCCGTGGACTCTTTGAACGCTGCCAAGCAAAAAGCAGAGCAGTGACCATAAAAGCGAGGAGAGAGCATGCACGAAGCACACTAGTTCTGTCTAGTGCTTTCCGTGCAGAGAGGCGGCAAAGCTGAATGCCGTGCCAGAGCTTGACTTCTCGCTGGAGCACAGGAAGGCAAGAATGAAGAGGCAGAACACAGCCTTGGTTTCAGCAGCCTCCGGGGCTGCAAAAGTTCAGCAATAGCTCTGTCAAAGCAGAACTCGGCCGAGAATGCTCTCGCAGCTTGGGAAAGTTAGGCGCAGCTGTTGACCAGCTCTGCCCGTGGCCACAGGCTGCTTCTTCCACCTTCACTGTGGCAGAGCTTTTGCGGAACAGAGGCGGCATTCTTCCAGTGCGTGTTCTCCAAGGAGCTGTGAAACAGAGCCTAGCACGCTGTCTCGCTGATACTGGCTTTCGGCAAGCAGGCGTGCCGCACCGCCTACATCCTGCACTCTGGCAGCCTAGTTGCCAGCTTTCGGCAGCTGCTGTCCTAGCAAGGAACTCAGGGAGTCAAAGCCAGTGCCGGGCGGCACCTTTCTGCTTTGCCCGCCTAAGCGGCGTCACGCTCCCTCGGATACTGTGTCCTTTCCCTCTGCACTGCGTCTGCCGAGGTGCTCTCTGCCTCTGGGAGCATAAGGGCAAAGGACAATGTTTTCCACAGCAGGGTAGAAATGGCATTGCTAGCAGGAAAGCTAGATGCCTTGGAACTGTCCCCTTAGCCCTTGCCACTCACTTCAGGCTCGTACGCTGAGCCGAACAGCCTGCTGTTCTGAAGCTTCGCTGGCTGCCGTTCGTGCCCAGACGCGATTTCCTTCCCAAGGAGGCGAAGCGCCGTCTACTTCTCGCACCGAGCACACTGCTCCTGGCTTTCGCTTCTGCCGCAACGAGCTCGTTATGAGCACTTTTCTTCTCAACCCTGTTCGCCCTTGCGTTCTGCCTTTCTTGTCTCGTGAATGGAGACGGAAAGCTTCTCGGCTACAACTCGCCTAGAACAACTGCGGCTACACATTAAGCTCGCCCGGGGCGCCCTGCTGAAACTCGCCTTCTCGCACTACATTCACGGGGCAGCCGTCTTTCTTCGGCCACCTGCCAAGTGGCCCCATATCGCCGCGCTCGTTGCACTCCGCTTGTCAGACTGGCTTACCGGGGAGCTGATTTCAGCCTGGCCAAACACTAGCGCTCCGGAGAGCTGTCTCGCAGACAATAAGGTTCCAGCACAAAAATTGATCCAGCAATGTTCCCTCCTCTTATCCCACACTGTGTTGCTCTGATAAATACCTTGAACGTGGAACGACTAAGCCAGCAAGTATTCCTCGCCGGCCACCTCTCTCTGTTCAAGAGGTAAGCCGTGGACCCTTTGAGCGCTGCCAAGCAAAAAGCAGAGCAGTGACCATAAAAGCGAGGAGAGAGCATGCACGAAGCGCACTAGTTCTGTCTAGTGCTTTCCGTGCAGAGAGGCGGCAAAGCTGAATGCCGTGCCAGACCTTGACTTCTCGCTGGAGCACAGGAAGGCAAGAATGAAGAGGCAGAACACAGCCTTGGTTTCAGCAGCCTCCGGGGCTGCAAAAGTTCAGCAATAGCTCTGTCAAAGCAGAACTCGGTCGAGAATGCTCTCGCAGCTTGGGAAAGTTAGGCGCAGCTGTTGACCAGCTCTGCCCGTGGCCACAGGCTGCTTCTTCCACCTTCACTGTGGCAGAGCTTTTGCGGAACAGAGGCGGCATTCTTCCAGTGCGTGTTCTCCAAGGAGCTGTGAAACAGAGCCTAGCACGCTGTCTCGCTGACACTGGCTTTCGGCAAGCAGGCGTGCCGCACCGCCTACATCCTGCACTCTGCCAGCCTAGTTGCCAGCTTTCGGCAGCTGCTGTCCTAGCAAGGAAGCTCAGGAAGTCAAAGCCAGTGCCGGGCGGCACCTTTCTGCTTTGCCCGCCTAAGCGGCGTCACGCTCCCAACAATACTGTGTCCTTTCCCTCTGCACTGCGTCTGCCGAGGTGCTCTCTGCCTCTCGGAGCATAAGGGCAAAGGACAATGTTTTCCACAGCAGGGTAGAAATGGCATTGCTAGCAGGAAAGCTAGATGCCTTGGAACTGTCCCCTTAGCCCTTGCCACTCACTTCAGGCTCGTACGCTGAGCAGAACAGCCTGCTGTTCTGAAGCTTCGCTGGCTGCCATTCGTGCCCAGACGCGATTTCCTTCCCAAGGAGGCGAAGCGCCGTCTACTTCTCGCACCGAGCACGCTGCTCCTGGCTTTCGCTTCTGCCGCAACGAGCTCGCTACGAGCACTTTTCTTCTCAACCCTGTTCGCCCTTGTGTTCTGCCTTTCTTGTCTCGTGAATGGAGACGGAAAGCTTCTCGGCTACAACTCGCCTAGAACAACTGCGGCTACACATTAAGCTCACCCGGAACGCCCTGCTGAAACTTGCCTTCTGGCACCACATTCGCGGGGCAGCCGTCTTTCTTTGGCCACCTGCCAAGTGGCCCCATATCGCCGCGCTCGTTGCACTCCGCTTGTCAGATTGGCTTCCCGTGGCGCTGATTTCAGCCTGGCCAAACACTAGCGCTCCGGAGAGCTGTCTCGCAGACAATCATGTTCCAGCATAGAAATTTGTCCTGCAATGTTCCCTCCTCTTATCCCACACTGTGTTGCTCTGATTAATACCTTGAACGTGGAACGACTAAGCCAGCAAGTATTCCTCGCCGGCCACCTCTCTCTGTTCAAGAGGTAAGCCGTGGACCCTTTGAGCGCTGCCAAGCAAAAAGCAGAGCAGTGACCATAAAAGCGAGGAGAGAGCATGCACGAAGCACACTAGTTCTGTCTAGTGCTTTCCGTGCAGAGAGGCGGCAAAGCTGAATGCCGTGCCAGAGCTTGACTTCTCGCTGGAGCACAGGAAGGCAAGAATGAAGAGGCAGAACACAGCCTTGGTTTCAGCAGCCTCCGGGGCTGCAAAAGTTCAGCAATAGCTCTGTCAAAGCAGAACTCGGCCGAGAATGCTCTCGCAGCTTGGGAAAGTTAGGCGCAGCTGTTGACCAGCTCTGCCCGTGGCCACAGGCTGCTTCTTCCACCTTCACTGTGGCAGAGCTTTTGCGGAACAGAGGCGGCATTCTTCAAGTGCGTGTTCTCCAAGGAGCTGTGAAACAGAGCCTAGCACGCTGTCTCGCTGACACTGGCTTTCGGCAAGCAGGCGTGCCGCACCGCCTACATCCTGCACTCTGGCAGCCTAGTTGCCAGCTTTCGGCAGCTGCTGTCCTAGCAAGGAAGCTCAGGAAGTCAAAGCCAGTGCCGGGCGGCACCTTTCTGCTTTGCCCGCCTAAGCGGCGTCACGCTCCCTCGGATACTGTGTCCTTTCCCTCTGCACTGCGTCTGCCGAGGTGCTCTCTGCCTCTCGGAGCATAAGGGCAAAGGACAATGTTTTCCACAGCAGGGTAGAAATGGCATTGCTAGCAGGAAAGCTAGATGCCTTGGAACTGTCCCCTTAGCCCTTGCCACTCACTTCAGGCTCGTACGCTGAGCAGAACAGCCTGCTGTTCTGAAGCTTCGCTGGCTGCCGTTCGTGCCCAGACGCGATTTCCTTCCCAAGGAGGCGAAGCGCCGTCTACTTCTCGCACCGAGCACGCTGCTCCTGGCTTTCCCTTCTGCCGCAACGAGCTCGCTACGAGCACTTTTCTTCTCAACCCTCTAGACCATTGCGTTCTGCTTTTCTTGTCTCGTGAATGGAGACGGAAAGCTTCTCGGCTACAACTCGCCTAGAACAACTGCGGCTACACATTAAGCTCGCCCGGGACGCCCTGCTGAAACTCGCCTTCTCGCACTACATTCACGGGGCAGCCGTCTTTCTTCGGCCACCTGCCAAATGGCCCCATATCGCCGCGCTCGTTGCACTCCGCTTGTCAGATTGGCTTACCGTGGCGCTGATTTCAGCCTGGCCAAATACTAGCGCTGCGGAGAGCTGTCTCGCAGACAATAATGTTCCAGCACAAAAATTGATCCTGCAATGTTCCCCCCTCGTTTCCCACATTGTGTTGCTCTGATGAATGCCTTGAACGTGGAACGACTAAGCCAGCAAGTATTCCTCGCCAGCCACCTCTCTCTGTTCAAGAGGTATGCCGTGGACCCTTTGAGCGCTGCCAAGCAAAAAGCAGAGCAGTGACCATAAAAGCGAGGAGAGAGCATGCACGAAGCACACCAGTTCTGTCTAGTGCTTTCCGTGCAGAGAGGCGGCAAAGCTGAATGCCGTGCCAGAGCTTGACTTCTCGCTGGAGCACAGGAAGGCAAGAATGAAGAGGCAGAACACAGCCTTGGTTTCAGCAGCCTCCGGGGCTGCAAAAGTTCAGCAATAGCTCTGTCAAAGCAGAACTCGGCCGAGAATGCTCTCGCAGCTTGGGAAAGTTAGGCGCAGCTGTTGACCAGCTCTGCCCGTGGCCACAGGCTGCTTCTTCCACCTTCACTGTGGCAGAGCTTTTGCGGAACAGAGGCGGCATTCTTCCAGTGCGTGTTCTCCAAGGAGCTGTGAAACAGAGCCTAGCACGCTGTCTCGCTGATACTGGCTTTCGGCAAGCAGGCGTGCCGCACCGCCTACATCCTGCACTCTGGCAGCCTAGTTGCCAGCTTTCGGCAGCTGCTGTCCTAGCAAGGAACTCAGGGAGTCAAAGCCAGTGCCGGGCGGCACCTTTCTGCTTTGCCCGCCTAAGCGGCGTCACGCTCCCTCGGATACTGTGTCCTTTCCCTCTGCACTGCGTCTGCCGAGGTGCTCTCTGCCTCTGGGAGCATAAGGGCAAAGGACAATGTTTTCCACAGCAGGGTAGAAATGGCATTGCTAGCAGGAAAGCTAGATGCCTTGGAACTGTCCCCTTAGCCCTTGCCACTCACTTCAGGCTCGTACGCTGAGCCGAACAGCCTGCTGTTCTGAAGCTTCGCTGGCTGCCGTTCGTGCCCAGACGCGATTTCCTTCCCAAGGAGGCGAAGCGCCGTCTACTTCTCGCACCGAGCACACTGCTCCTGGCTTTCGCTTCTGCCGCAACGAGCTCGTTATGAGCACTTTTCTTCTCAACCCTGTTCGCCCTTGCGTTCTGCCTTTCTTGTCTCGTGAATGGAGACGGAAAGCTTCTCGGCTACAACTCGCCTAGAACAACTGCGGCTACACATTAAGCTCGCCCGGGGCGCCCTGCTGAAACTCGCCTTCTCGCACTACATTCACGGGGCAGCCGTCTTTCTTCGGCCACCTGCCAAGTGGCCCCATATCGCCGCGCTCGTTGCACTCCGCTTGTCAGACTGGCTTACCGGGGAGCTGATTTCAGCCTGGCCAAACACTAGCGCTCCGGAGAGCTGTCTCGCAGACAATAAGGTTCCAGCACAAAAATTGATCCAGCAATGTTCCCTCCTCTTATCCCACACTGTGTTGCTCTGATAAATACCTTGAACGTGGAACGACTAAGCCAGCAAGTATTCCTCGCCGGCCACCTCTCTCTGTTCAAGAGGTAAGCCGTGGACCCTTTGAGCGCTGCCAAGCAAAAAGCAGAGCAGTGACCATAAAAGCGAGGAGAGAGCATGCACGAAGCGCACTAGTTCTGTCTAGTGCTTTCCGTGCAGAGAGGCGGCAAAGCTGAATGCCGTGCCAGACCTTGACTTCTCGCTGGAGCACAGGAAGGCAAGAATGAAGAGGCAGAACACAGCCTTGGTTTCAGCAGCCTCCGGGGCTGCAAAAGTTCAGCAATAGCTCTGTCAAAGCAGAACTCGGTCGAGAATGCTCTCGCAGCTTGGGAAAGTTAGGCGCAGCTGTTGACCAGCTCTGCCCGTGGCCACAGGCTGCTTCTTCCACCTTCACTGTGGCAGAGCTTTTGCGGAACAGAGGCGGCATTCTTCCAGTGCGTGTTCTCCAAGGAGCTGTGAAACAGAGCCTAGCACGCTGTCTCGCTGACACTGGCTTTCGGCAAGCAGGCGTGCCGCACCGCCTACATCCTGCACTCTGCCAGCCTAGTTGCCAGCTTTCGGCAGCTGCTGTCCTAGCAAGGAAGCTCAGGAAGTCAAAGCCAGTGCCGGGCGGCACCTTTCTGCTTTGCCCGCCTAAGCGGCGTCACGCTCCCAACAATACTGTGTCCTTTCCCTCTGCACTGCGTCTGCCGAGGTGCTCTCTGCCTCTCGGAGCATAAGGGCAAAGGACAATGTTTTCCACAGCAGGGTAGAAATGGCATTGCTAGCAGGAAAGCTAGATGCCTTGGAACTGTCCCCTTAGCCCTTGCCACTCACTTCAGGCTCGTACGCTGAGCAGAACAGCCTGCTGTTCTGAAGCTTCGCTGGCTGCCATTCGTGCCCAGACGCGATTTCCTTCCCAAGGAGGCGAAGCGCCGTCTACTTCTCGCACCGAGCACGCTGCTCCTGGCTTTCGCTTCTGCCGCAACGAGCTCGCTACGAGCACTTTTCTTCTCAACCCTGTTCGCCCTTGTGTTCTGCCTTTCTTGTCTCGTGAATGGAGACGGAAAGCTTCTCGGCTACAACTCGCCTAGAACAACTGCGGCTACACATTAAGCTCACCCGGAACGCCCTGCTGAAACTTGCCTTCTGGCACCACATTCGCGGGGCAGCCGTCTTTCTTTGGCCACCTGCCAAGTGGCCCCATATCGCCGCGCTCGTTGCACTCCGCTTGTCAGATTGGCTTCCCGTGGCGCTGATTTCAGCCTGGCCAAACACTAGCGCTCCGGAGAGCTGTCTCGCAGACAATCATGTTCCAGCATAGAAATTTGTCCTGCAATGTTCCCTCCTCTTATCCCACACTGTGTTGCTCTGATTAATACCTTGAACGTGGAACGACTAAGCCAGCAAGTATTCCTCGCCGGCCACCTCTCTCTGTTCAAGAGGTAAGCCGTGGACCCTTTGAGCGCTGCCAAGCAAAAAGCAGAGCAGTGACCATAAAAGCGAGGAGAGAGCATGCACGAAGCACACTAGTTCTGTCTAGTGCTTTCCGTGCAGAGAGGCGGCAAAGCTGAATGCCGTGCCAGAGCTTGACTTCTCGCTGGAGCACAGGAAGGCAAGAATGAAGAGGCAGAACACAGCCTTGGTTTCAGCAGCCTCCGGGGCTGCAAAAGTTCAGCAATAGCTCTGTCAAAGCAGAACTCGGCCGAGAATGCTCTCGCAGCTTGGGAAAGTTAGGCGCAGCTGTTGACCAGCTCTGCCCGTGGCCACAGGCTGCTTCTTCCACCTTCACTGTGGCAGAGCTTTTGCGGAACAGAGGCGGCATTCTTCAAGTGCGTGTTCTCCAAGGAGCTGTGAAACAGAGCCTAGCACGCTGTCTCGCTGACACTGGCTTTCGGCAAGCAGGCGTGCCGCACCGCCTACATCCTGCACTCTGGCAGCCTAGTTGCCAGCTTTCGGCAGCTGCTGTCCTAGCAAGGAAGCTCAGGAAGTCAAAGCCAGTGCCGGGCGGCACCTTTCTGCTTTGCCCGCCTAAGCGGCGTCACGCTCCCTCGGATACTGTGTCCTTTCCCTCTGCACTGCGTCTGCCGAGGTGCTCTCTGCCTCTCGGAGCATAAGGGCAAAGGACAATGTTTTCCACAGCAGGGTAGAAATGGCATTGCTAGCAGGAAAGCTAGATGCCTTGGAACTGTCCCCTTAGCCCTTGCCACTCACTTCAGGCTCGTACGCTGAGCAGAACAGCCTGCTGTTCTGAAGCTTCGCTGGCTGCCGTTCGTGCCCAGACGCGATTTCCTTCCCAAGGAGGCGAAGCGCCGTCTACTTCTCGCACCGAGCACGCTGCTCCTGGCTTTCCCTTCTGCCGCAACGAGCTCGCTACGAGCACTTTTCTTCTCAACCCTCTAGACCATTGCGTTCTGCTTTTCTTGTCTCGTGAATGGAGACGGAAAGCTTCTCGGCTACAACTCGCCTAGAACAACTGCGGCTACACATTAAGCTCGCCCGGGACGCCCTGCTGAAACTCGCCTTCTCGCACTACATTCACGGGGCAGCCGTCTTTCTTCGGCCACCTGCCAAATGGCCCCATATCGCCGCGCTCGTTGCACTCCGCTTGTCAGATTGGCTTACCGTGGCGCTGATTTCAGCCTGGCCAAATACTAGCGCTGCGGAGAGCTGTCTCGCAGACAATAATGTTCCAGCACAAAAATTGATCCTGCAATGTTCCCCCCTCGTTTCCCACATTGTGTTGCTCTGATGAATGCCTTGAACGTGGAACGACTAAGCCAGCAAGTATTCCTCGCCAGCCACCTCTCTCTGTTCAAGAGGTATGCCGTGGACCCTTTGAGCGCTGCCAAGCAAAAAGCAGAGCAGTGACCATAAAAGCGAGGAGAGAGCATGCACGAAGCACACCAGTTCTGTCTAGTGCTTTCCGTGCAGAGAGGCGGCAAAGCTGAATGCCGTGCCAGAGCTTGACTTCTCGCTGGAGCACAGGAAGGCAAGAATGAAGAGGCAGAACACAGCCTTGGTTTCAGCAGCCTCCGGGGCTGCAAAAGTTCAGCAATAGCTCTGTCAAAGCAGAACTCGGCCGAGAATGCTCTCGCAGCTTGGGAAAGTTAGGCGCAGCTGTTGACCAGCTCTGCCCGTGGCCACAGGCTGCTTCTTCCACCTTCACTGTGGCAGAGCTTTTGCGGAACAGAGGCGGCATTCTTCCAGTGCGTGTTCTCCAAGGAGCTGTGAAACAGAGCCTAGCACGCTGTCTCGCTGATACTGGCTTTCGGCAAGCAGGCGTGCCGCACCGCCTACATCCTGCACTCTGCCAGCCTAGTTGCCAGCTTTCGGCAGCTGCTGTCCTAGCAAGGAAGCTCAGGGAGTCAAAGCCAGTGCCGGGCGGCACCTTTCTGCTTTGCCCGCCTAAGCGGCGTCACGCTCCCAACAATACTGTGTCCTTTCCCTCTGCACTGCGTCTGCCGAGGTGCTCTCTGCCTCTCGGAGCATAAGGGCAAAGGACAATGTTTTCCACAGCAGGGTAGAAATGGCATTGCTAGCAGGAAAGCTAGATGCCTTGGAACTGTCCCCTTAGCCCTTGCCACTCACTTCAGGCTCGTACGCTGAGCCGAACAGCCTGCTGTTCTGAAGCTTCGCTGGCTGCCGTTCGTGCCCAGACGCGATTTCCTTCCCAAGGAGGCGAAGCGCCGTCTACTTCTCGCACCGAGCACGCTGCTCCTGGCTTTCGCTTCTGCCGCAACGAGCTCGCTACGAGCACTTTTCTTCTCAACCCTCTAGACCATTGCGTTCTGCTTTTCTTGTCTCGTGAATGGAGACGGAAAGCTTCTCGGCTACAACTCGCCTAGAACAACTGCGGCTACACATTAAGCTCGCCCCGGGGCGCCCTGCTGAAACTTGCCTTCTCGCACTACATTCACGGGGCAGCCGTCTTTCTTCGGCCACCTGCCAAATGGCCCCATATCGCCGCGCTCGTTGCACTCCGCTTGTCAGATTGGCTTCCCGTGGCGCTGATTTCAGCCTGGCCAAAAACTAGCGCTCCGGAGAGCTGTCTCGCAGACAATAAGGTTCCAGCACAAAAATTGATCCAGCAATGTTCCCTCCTCTTATCCCACACTGTGTTGCTCTGATAAATGCCTTGAACGTGGAACGACTAAGCCAGCAAGTATTCCTCGCCGGCCACCTCTCTCTGTTCAAGAGGTAAGCCGTGGACCCTTTGAGCGCTGCCAAGCAAAAAGCAGAGCAGTGACCATAAAAGCGAGGAGAGAGCATGCACGAAGCACACTAGTTCTGTCTAGTGCTTTCCGTGCAGAGAGGCGGCAAAGCTGAATGCCGTGCCAGAGCTTCACTTCTCGCTGGAGCACAGGAAGGCAAGAATGAAGAGGCAGAACACAGCCTTGGTTTCAGCAGCCTCCGGGGCTGCAAGAGTTCAGCAATAGCTCTGTCAAAGCAGAACTGGGCCGAGAATGCTCTCGCAGCTTGGGAAAGTTAGGCGCAGCTGTTGACCAGCTCTGCCCGTGGCCACAGGCTGCTTCTTCCACCTTCACTGTGGCAGAGCTTTTGCGGAACAGAGGCGGCATTCTTCAAGTGCGTGTTCTCCAAGGAGCTGTGAAACAGAGCCTAGCACGCTGTCTCGCTGACACTGGCTTTCGGCAAGCAGGCGTGCCGCACTGCCTACATCCTGCACTCTGCCAGCCTAGTTGCCAGCTTTCGGCAGCTGCTGTCCTAGCAAGGAAGCTCAGGAAGTCAAAGCCAGTGCCGGGCGGCACCTTTCTTCTTTGCCCGCCTAAGCGGCGTCACGCTCCCTCGGATACTGTGTCCTTTCCCTCTGCACTGCGTCTGCCGAGGTGCTCTCTGCCTCTCGGAGCATAAGGGCAAAGGACAATGTTTTCCACAGCAGGGTAGAAATGGCATTGCTAGCAGGAAAGCTAGATGCCTTGGAACTGTCCCCTTAGCCCTTGCCACTCACTTCAGGCTCGTACGCTGAGCAGAACAGCCTGCTGTTCTGAAGCTTCGCTGGCTGCCGTTCGTGCCCAGACGCGATTTCCTTCCCAAGGAGGCGAAGCGCCGTCTACTTCTCGCACCGAGCACGCTGCTCCTGGCTTTCGCTTCTGCCGCAACGAGCTCGCTACGAGCACTTTTCTTCTCAACCCTGTTCGCCCTTGCGTTCTGCCTTTCTTGTCTCGTGAATGGAGACGGAAAGCTTCTCGGCTACAACTCGCCTAGAACAACTGCGGCTACACATTAAGCTCGCCCGGAACGCCCTGCTGAAACTTGCCTTCTGGCACCACATTCGCGGGGCAGCCGTCTTTCTTCGGCCACCTGCCAAGTGGCCCCATATCGCCGCGCTCGTTGCACTCCGCTTGTCAGATTGGCTTCCCATGGCGCTGATTTCAGCCTGGCCAAACACTAGCGCTCCGGAGAGCTGTCTCGCAGACAATAAGTTTCCAGCACAAAAATTGATCCAGCAATGTTCCCTCCTCTTATCCCACACTGTGTTGCTCTGATAAATGCCTTGAACGTGGAACGACTAAGCCAGCAAGTATTCCTCGCCGGCCACCTCTCTCTGTTCAAGAGGTAAGCCGTGGACCCTTTGAGCGCTGCCAAGCAAAAAGCAGAGCAGTGACCATAAAAGCGAGGAGAGAGCATGCACGAAGCACACTAGTTCTGTCTAGTGCTTTCCGTGCAGAGAGGCGGCAAAGCTGAATGCCGTGCCAGGGCTTCACTTCTCGCTGGAGCACAGGAAGGCAAGAATGAAGAGGCAGAACACAGCCTTGGTTTCAGCAGCCTCCGGGACTGCAAAAGTTCAGCAATAGCTCTGTCAAAGCAGAACTGGGCCGAGAATGCTCTCGCAGCTTGGGAAAGTTAGGCGCAGCTGTTGACCAGCTCTGCCCGTGGCCACAGGCTGCTTCTTCCACCTTCACTGTGGCAGAGCTTTTGCGGAACAGAGGCGGCATTCTTCAAGTGCGTGTTCTCCAAGGAGCTGTGAAACAGAGCCTAGCACGCTGTCTCGCTGACACTGGCTTTCGGCAAGCAGGCGTGCCGCACCGCCTACATCCTGCACTCTGCCAGCCTAGTTGCCAGCTTTCGGCAGCTGCTGTCCCAGCAAGGAAGCTCAGGGAGTCAAAGCCAGTGCCGGGCGGCACCTTTCTGCTTTGCCCGCCTAAGCGGCGTCACGCTCCCAACAATACTGTGTCCTTTCCCTCTGCACTGCGTCTGCCGAGGTGCTCTCTGCCTCTCGGAGCATAAGGGCAAAGGACAATGTTTTCCACAGCAGGGTAGAAATGGCATTGCTAGCAGGAAAGCTAGATGCCTTGGAACTGTCCCCTTAGCCCTTGCCACTCACTTCAGGCTCGTACGCTGAGCAGAACAGCCTGCTGTTCTGAAGCTTCGCTGGCTGCCGTTCGTGACCAGACGCGATTTCCTTCCCAAGGAGGGGAAGTGCCGTCTACTTCTCACAGCGAGCACACTGCCCCTGGCTTTCGCTTCTGCCGCAACGAGCTCGCTACGAGCACTTTTCTTCTCAACCCTGTTCGCCCTTGCGTTCTGCCTTTCTTGTCTCGTGAATGGAGACGGAAAGCTTCTCGGCTACAACTCGCCTAGAACAACTGCGGCTACACATTAAGCTCGCCCGGGGCGCCCTGCTGAAACTCGCCTTCTCGCACTACATTCACGGGGCAGCCGTCTTTCTTCGGCCACCTGCCAAATGGCCCCATATCGCCGCGCTCGTTGCACTCCGCTTGTCAGACTGGCTTACCGTGGCGCTGATTTCAGCCTGGCCAAATACTAGCGCTAAGGAGAGCTGTCTCGCAGACAATAATGTTCCAGCACAAAAATTGATCCTGCAATGTTCCCCCCTCGTTTCCCACATTGTGTTGCTCTGATGAATGCCTTGAACGTGGAACGACTAAGCCAGCAAGTATTCCTCGCCAGCCACCTCTCTCTGTTCAAGAGGTATGCCGTGGACCCTTTGAGCGCTGCCAAGCAAAAAGCAGAGCAGTGACCATAAAAGCGAGGAGAGAGCATGCACGAAGCACACTAGTTCTGTCTAGTGCTTTCCGTGCAGAGAGGCGGCAAAGCTGAATGCCGTGCCAGGGCTTCACTTCTCGCTGGAGCACAGGAAGGCAAGAATGAAGAGGCAGAACACAGCCTTGGTTTCAGCAGCCTCCGGGACTGCAAAAGTTCAGCAATAGCTCTGTCAAAGCAGAACTCGGCCGAGAATGCTCTCGCAGCTTGGGAAAGTTAGGCGCAGCTGTTGACCAGCTCTGCCCGTGGCCACAGGCTGCTTCTTCCACCTTCACTGTGGCAGAGCTTTTGCGGAACAGAGGCGGCATTCTTCAAGTGCGTGTTCTCCAAGGAGCTGTGAAACAGAGCCTAGCACGCTGTCTCGCTGATACTGGCTTTCGGCAAGCAGGCGTGCCGCACCGCCTACATCCTGCACTCTGGCAGCCTAGTTGCCAGCTTTCGGCAGCTGCTGTCCTAGCAAGGAAGCTCAGGAAGTCAAAGCCAGTGCCGGGCGGCACCTTTCTGCTTTGCCCGCCTAAGCGGCGTCACGCTCCCAACAATACTGTGTCCTTTCCCTCTGCACTGCGTCTGCCGAGGTGCTCTCTGCCTCTCGGAGCATAAGGGCAAAGGACAATGTTTTCCACAGCAGGGTAGAAATGGCATTGCTAGCAGGAAAGCTAGATGCCTTGGAACTGTCCCCTTAGCCCTTGCCACTCACTTCAGGCTCGTACGCTGAGCAGAACAGCCTGCTGTTCTGAAGCTTCGCTGGCTGCCGTTCGTGCCCAGACGCGATTTCCTTCCCAAGGAGGGGAAGCGCCGTCTACTTCTCGCACCGAGCACGCTGCTCCTGGCTTTCGCTTCTGCCGCAACGAGCTCGCTACGAGCACTTTTCTTCTCAACCCTGTTCGCCCTTGCGTTCTGTCTTTCTTGTCTCGTGAATGGAGACGGAAATCTTCTCGGCTACAACTCGCCTAGAACAACTGCGGATACACATTAAGCTCGCCCGGAACGCCCTGCTGGAACTTGCCTTCTCGCACTACATTCGCGGGGCAGCCGTCTTTCTTCGGCCACCTGCCAAGTGGCCCCATATCGCCGCGCTCGTTGCACTCCGCTTGTCAGATTGGCTTACCGTGGCGCTGATTTCAGCCTGGCCAAACACTAGCGCTGCGGAGAGCTGTCTCGCAGACAATCATGTTCCAGCATAGAAATTTGTCCTGCAATGTTCCCCCCTCTTTTCCCACATTGTGTTGCTCTGATGAATGCCTTGAGCATGGAACGACTTAAGCCAGCAAGTATTCCTCGCCGGCCACCTCTCGCTGTGCAAGAGGTATGCCGTGGACCCTTTGAACGCTGCCAAGCAAAAAGCAGAGCAGTGACCATAAAAGCGAGGAGAGAGCATGCACGAAGCACACTAGTTCTGTCTAGTGCTTTCCGTGCAGAGAGGCGGCAAAGCTGAATGCCGTGCCAGAGCTTGACTTCTCGCTGGAGCACAGGAAGGCAAGAATGAAGAGGCAGAACACAGCCTTGGTTTCAGCAGCCTCCGGGGCTGCAAAAGTTCAGCAATAGCTCTGTCAAAGCAGAACTCGGCCGAGAATGCTCTCGCAGCTTGGGAAAGTTAGGCGCAGCTGTTGACCAGCTCTGCCCGTGGCCACAGGCTGCTTCTTCCACCTTCACTGTGGCAGAGCTTTTGCGGAACAGAGGCGGCATTCTTCAAGTGCGTGTTCTCCAAGGAGCTGTGAAACAGAGCCTAGCACGCTGTCTCGCTGACACTGGCTTTCGGCAAGCAGGCGTGCCGCACCGCCTACATCCTGCACTCTGCCAGCCTAGTTGCCAGCTTTCGGCAGCTGCTGTCCTAGCAAGGAAGCTCAGGAAGTCAAAGCCAGTGCCGGGCGGCACCTTTCTGCTTTGCCCGCCTAAGCGGCGTCACGCTCCCAACAATACTGTGTCCTTTCCCTCTGCACTGCGTCTGCCGAGGTGCTCTCTGCCTCTCGGAGCATAAGGGCAAAGGACAATGTTTTCCACAGCAGGGTAGAAATGGCATTGCTAGCAGGAAAGCTAGATGCCTTGGAACTGTCCCCTTAGCCCTTGCCACTCACTTCAGGCTCGTACGCTGAGCAGAACAGCCTGCTGTTCTGAAGCTTCGCTGGCTGCCGTTCGTGCCCAGACGCGATTTCCTTCCCAAGGAGGCGAAGCGCCGTCTACTTCTCGCACCGAGCACGCTGCTCCTGGCTTTCGCTTCTGCCGCAACGAGCTCGCTACGAGCACTTTTCTTCTCAACCCTCTAGACCATTGCGTTCTGCTTTTCTTGTCTCGTGAATGGAGACGGAAAGCTTCTCGGCTACAACTCGCCTAGAACAACTGCGGCTACACATTAAGCTCGCCCGGGGCGCCCTGCTGAAACTCGCCTTCTCGCACTACATTCACGGGGCATCCGGCTTTCTTCGGCCACCTGCAAAATGGCCCCATATCGCCGCGCTCGTTGCACTCCGCTTGTCAGATTGGCTTACCGGGGCGCTGATTTCAGCCTGGCCAAACACTAGCGCTCCGGAGAGCTGTCTCGCAGACAATAAGGTTCCAGCACAAAAATTGATCCAGCAATGTTCCCTCCTCTTATCCCACACTGTGTTGCTCTGATAAATACCTTGAACGTGGAACGACTAAGCCAGCAAGTGTTCCTCGCCGGCCACCTCTCTCTGTTCAAGAGGTAAGCCTTGGACCCTTTGAGCTCTGCCAAGCAAAAAGCAGAGCAGTGATCATAAAAGCGAGGAGAGAGCATGCACGAAGCACACTAGTTCTGTCTAGTGCTTTCCGTGCAGAGAGGCGGCAAAGCTGAATGCCGTGCCAGAGCTTGACTTCTCGCTGGAGCACAGGAAGGCAAGAATGAAGAGGCAGAACACAGCCTTGGTTTCAGCAGCCTCCGGGGCTGCAAAAGTTCAGCAATAGCTCTGTCAAAGCAGAACTCGGCCGAGAATGCTCTCGCAGCTTGGGAAAGTTAGGCGCAGCTGTTGACCAGCTCTGCCCGTGGCCACAGGCTGCTTCTTCCACCTTCACTGTGGCAGAGCTTTTGCGGAACAGAGGCGGCATTCTTCAAGTGCGTGTTCTCCAAGGAGCTGTGAAACAGAGCCTAGCACGCTGTCTCGCTGATACTGGCTTTCGGCAAGCAGGCGTGCCGCACCGCCTACATCCTGCACTCTGGCAGCCTAGTTGCCAGCTTTCGGCAGCTGCTGTCCTAGCAAGGAAGCTCAGGAAGTCAAAGCCAGTGCCGGGCGGCACCTTTCTGCTTTGCCCGCCTAAGCGGCGTCACGCTCCCAACAATACTGTGTCCTTTCCCTCTGCACTGCGTCTGCCGAGGTGCTCTCTGCCTCTCGGAGCATAAGGGCAAAGGACAATGTTTTCCACAGCAGGGTAGAAATGGCATTGCTAGCAGGAAAGCTAGATGCCTTGGAACTGTCCCCTTAGCCCTTGCCACTCACTTCAGGCTCGTACGCTGAGCAGAACAGCCTGCTGTTCTGAAGCTTCGCTGGCTGCCGTTCGTGCCCAGACGCGATTTCCTTCCCAAGGAGGCGAAGCGCCGTCTACTTCTCGCACCGAGCACGCTGCTCCTGGCTTTCGCTTCTGCCGCAACGAGCTCGCTACGAGCACTTTTCTTCTCAACCCTGTTCGCCCTTGCGTTCTGCCTTTCTTGTCTCGTGAATGGAGACGGAAATCTTCTCGGCTACAACTCGCCTAGAACAACTGCGGATACACATTAAGCTCGCCCGGAACGCCCTGCTGGAACTTGCCTTCTCGCACTACATTCGCGGGGCAGCCGTCTTTCTTCGGCCACCTGCCAAGTGGCCCCATATCGCCGCGCTCATTGCACTCCGCTTGTCAGATTGG